>NC_135634.1:51909329-52236829 GCF_053574225.1 Canis aureus | reverse complement strand
TGATTAAAGAATAACAGCAACTGCACTTATGTCACTAAATATGAACTTTACTTTTTAGAGGAAAACGTGGGTTTCTGCAGTGAGGTCTGTTGCAGGTGCTAAGAATGCACTGAAGAACGTCAGCGCAGCCCGGGGCAGACCTGGAGCGGTAGCGTGTTTCAGCCGGGAGTGCAGAAGCTGCCCTGCAGCCAGCCTGAACACCTGCCCCCCAGAGCAGGAGGCGTCCCATGTTTGGTGCGGCTGTTCCACAGTTTAGACCCGGTCTATGTTCAGTGTCAAGAGAGCTGGGAGACTGGGGAGGAGGGTGTGCTAACCTCGTGAGGGACAGGCGGATTCAGCAGTGTAAGTCACCGAGAGCCCCCGGGAGGGTCCCCGCGGGGAGGGCCCGCCTCAACGGGCTGCAGCAGCCCTGCTATGCAAGTACCACGGCACTGGCAGCTGTCCTGAGGCTGGGCACACCCTGCTGTCTGAAAGCTCTGCTCTTGGCGCCAGGCTCCCCTGACAGGAATGCACGGGGGTCTTACATGAGCATTGTCCGCAGCTTCAGGAAGTCGTTGTGCTCCGGGTTCTCCACCTCCACAACACCCCACGGGTACAGGCGGCCTCTGACCTTCTTGCCCTTGGCTTCAATCAGCTGATTGGATCCAACCACAGAGAACGGTATACTGGCCTAGAAAGAGACACACAAGGTAGAGAGGCTCCACACAAGGAACTCGACTTTCGCTGTGAACACGAGAACCCAGGCACAGACTGTGTGCACTGCTGCGTACTACGTGCCTCCCTGGAAAGCTAACGGTATCGAACATTTTATTAAGAAGTAACAGGTATTTTTTGCATGGAAACAAGGATATGAAAGCAAATTAAACATGTAATACGATTTCTAAACCTTAGGGGACAGCTATGTCCAAATATATTTTTAGCAAAAATACGATTGCAACTGAACCTACCAGATGATCTCTCAAAGGCCAGCCTTCCAAGATGGGACCTTTGCCAACTCTTTCTACGGTGCTGATGACAGCAACAGGTGACTGGTGCTGGGTACCCGGCGACTGCTCTTACCTTGAGAAGTCTGGTCTGCTCTTTAAAGTCCTCATCTTCATCTGATTCTGCATCAGGTAAGTGGTAGATTTTGATGTTATGTTCTTCAATTTCATCCAGAATCTGAAAGAATGACAAACCAGGAGCAACCTTACCAAACCACATGATATTTCAATCAAACCCAACTATTAAAAATATATCAGAATTATCCAAATGTCAATACAGAATGAAATTGATTACTGATTTTCAAATAATTTTAGAAACTATTAGAGAAGTATTTATGCTTGCATCGAGGGGTCCACTGTCCAGAGTAAACAGCAGTGCACCACCTTTCACGTATAACGTGGCAGATGAACAACTCCAGGAGCGCCACTGAGAAAGCACACCACAAGCAGCCTCGGAACACCACATGCCAGACGCTGCAGGCGCCAGGAGAGCCACAAGCATCACCCGAGGAGTCAGGCATCTTCCAAGGACTGAGGAGGGAGAGGTACTTGGGGACCAATGCTGTTGAGGCTCAGAGGAGAGGACACCCAGAGTATGTTTCAGGAATAAGAAATAAAGGATGGCTAGAAAGTGAGCCTTCCAGCTGGGTAAGACGGAGGGACACCTGGAGTTACCAAGGGGAGCATTCTCTGAACGCCAGGCTGGGCTCTGGGTTTTATTCAATAGGCAAAAGGTGTCAGCAGTAGAGCCACACGCTCCAACTAACCAGGTACGAGAGTAACCCAAAATCTGGGCTCAAACTGAAGGAAGCAGTGGTGCAGCAGCTGTGCCCAGCCCCCAAGCACCCTCCGCACTGGGCACTCCAGCAGGTACAGGCAGGCTGGGGCTCCACGTCCTCTGCGGGGTCCTGGACCCCAAGGACATACCCCAAGTCAGCACAAATATCCCTGCTTTAAACCCTCATCTGGCAATGGTTCTTCCTAATGGGAACTCTCAGGCCTTCATGATCAAGGATGTCAGACTTAACATGCTGTGGGCACTAATCCGGGATTCATGAAGAGGTCCTTCTCCCTCTTCCTAATATCCCTTACCTTCCAACCTGACCATGTCCTCTCAACATTCCCATTCACAGCGGAGGCTAGGAGCCATCTCACCCGTGGGGAAGTTAGGCAGTAAAGCCGGAACCTGCTGCATCTCTTTCCCTTTCCGGCCCGTTACCCATCCCTGCTAGCCACATTTCCTCCACTCTGGCCCCATGTGCAGGGCTTACATTGAGGATGAGAATCGAGCTGAGAATGAGTCATATATAGGCTACTTTGAATTGGAAAAGAAGAAAAAGTGATGAATCAAAACAACCACACATTTCTTTGGGCGACGGCACCAAAGATGGGCCCAGGTAAGGAGCCAGAGAAGCTGGGAGACAAGCTCAGGAGTGGGGAAGAGGAGACACTTGTTTACACACAGAATTCACATGCAAAAGAAGATTATCAGAGGGATAGAAGAAGCCACAGGAGTTGATATGATCAAAACAAGAACAAGTATGCTGACATTCAGGGGCTAGGCAGACAAGTGATACAACAGGCAGAAAGACAAGTCTTCCAAAAGTACAGCAAACCCCACTGCTGATGCCTGAGGTTGGTGGAGGGCCCGCTGCCTAAGCCCCAGAGAGGACAGCTGCTGCTGGACAAGGAGTCAGAGATGAAGGAGAGGGCAGGAAATGACGCCAGGAAGCATAGAACCAAAGCGGATCTGCCAGAGGTTCAGATTAGGGAGTGGGGGTATACAGGAGGCACAGGGGAGAAACCAGATAACGAGACAGGAGGAAAGAGGCCCAAGATGAACGTGGCAAGGGCAACACAGGATCTCAATTCATCTCAGACTGTGAGTTCCAGACACAGGATTAGAGATGAGCGTACAAAACCTTCTGGCTCTGACCCCAGCTCCCCTGCCTTTCTGAAACCCAGCGTAGAGTTCCCGTAAGTGGGCTTTACTAAAATACGTCCTGTCAAGCACAAACATGTCCAAGCTTTCGGGGGCTCTCCCAAAGGCCTGGGTATCTCCTAAAAGGCTGGCAGGCACTGAGACAACAGGGGAAAAGGCTGAGAAACATGCATGCATAGAACTGAAGAACTCGGGATCCCTGGGTGGCGCAGCGGTTTGGCGCCTGCCTTTGGCCCAGGGCGCGATCCTGGAGACCCGGGATCGAGTCCCACGTCGGGCTCCCGGTGCATGGAGCCTGCTTCTCCCTCTGCCTGTGTCTCTGCCTCTCTCTCTCTCTCTATCATAAATAAATATTAAAAAATAAAAAAAAATAAATATAAAAAAATAAAAAGAACTTAAGAACTCTACCAGGACAGGAGACATCAAGGACAATGTGGAAACGTGAAAATCAAAACTAGGTCTAAAAACATAATGCCCGGGCAGCCCCGGTGGCTCAGCGGTTTAGCACCGCCTTCAGCCCAGGGCGTGATCCTGGAGACCCGGGATCGAGTCCCACATTGGGCTCCCTGCAAGGAGCCTGCTTCTCCCTCTGCCTATGTCTTTACCCCTGCCCCCCCACCCCGTCTCTCATGGGTGAATAAATAAAATCTTAAAAAAACAAAACAAAAAAACATAATGCCCATAAGTCAATAAAAAAGCAACAAATGCAATAGCACAGGCTCAGAAACCTCAGAGAACACACTAACGGGGACCAAGCACCAGGCCACCTCTGCACTCACATCAGCAACCGGGAAACACAAACAGAAACCAGACACCACGTCCCACTTCTAGATGAGAGATGCTCCAGAAACCGGGTGACACACCCAGGTTGGTTCCAGGGGGCACAGCACGGAAGCTCACAACACTGCTTTGAGAATGTAAGTCACAAACTTGTCTTGAGAGAAATTCCAACTTTAAATGCCCACCTTTCAACACTTAAGATGCCCATCAATTTCCTTTCTAGGAACCTGTCTGACTTAAACAACAATGAGAAGACAGACAGGTGCCTACTCTGCGCCAGGTAGTGTTCTAAACTCTTGGAACATACAAGTGAGCTAAGCAAAGATCCTGATGCCAGGAATTGAGGGGCGGGGGTGGGAGGACCAACAGACACACTGAAGAAACATTCTGTGTGTGCTGGGAGTGCTCCTAGCTGAGAGTATGTGTGTGTGTTGCTCTGAGCTGAGTAAGTGTGTGGGGGTGTTTTCTGTGTGGCTGGGAATTCTTAGAAAGTCAAATGGCAGAGTAAGATGTATGCTATGGTCCCATTCTATAAAAACAACATAAACAGACTCTGCTCTAGAAGGGTAAGTACATAACTTTTAATAACTACTGCTTTTACGGATAATGAAAAGAACTTTTGGGGTGCCTGGGTGGCTTAGACAGTTCAGGGTTGGATTCTTGATTTCAGCTCAGGTTGTGATCCTTCAGGGTTGTAGGATCGAGCCATGTTGGGCTCCACGCTGGGCATGGGGTCTGCCTGGGATTCTGGGTCTACCTGCTGCCCCTGTTCATGCTCTCTCTCAGAAACATAAACAACTTTTATTTGTAGTATTTAGCACATGAGCTTGGACTTTCTTAATAAGCATACAAATAAAAACAGGCAAATAATTAAAAAAAAAATATGTAACAAAGAGCCCACAAAGAAGCTTTATAGGATAGCAGAGAAAAAAAGCACCGGAGACCAACAGCAGCATATGGCTGCTGGGAGGTGGGGGCACTCAGGCTGGCGGATGGACGAGGGAACCTCTGAATGGTCAAAACACAGGCCCTTTATAGGAGGAGTACAACTAAAACATATTCCTAAATGGATTGTTTGTAGTAACATGTTTTGATAAACAGAACTTCACCGAGACGATCACACTCTCCCACACTCACGTTATTCACCTAGCACGTGCGGTCCCCTCTCCTCATTGAGGGTGTTCTTGGGGAGGGAGAATTACTAAGAGTAAGACCTCGATACCTTTGTACAGGGAGCAGATCAACAACCTACAAGCATTAGGTGTTCTTGAGAAACCATCAAGACTCGCCGCCTGCTCCCCCACATCTCAGACACACGTGTCCTCTTGCCGGCGCCCGGCCCTCTGCTGCCCCGAGTAGAAAGCACGTACTCTTTTCTTCAAGCGCTCCCGCTCCTTCAGGGTGAGGGTGTCAGCTTTGGCAATGACGGGCACGATGTTCACCTTATTGTGTATTGCTTTCATGAATGCGACGTCTAAGGGCTTAAGTCTGAAAGGAATGAGACAATGCCAGGAATTCAGGGGAAGAACGGGGAAATCACACATTTCTGTTCTCTCAAAATTACCTCGCTTCTTACGTTAAAATATGCAATCTGGGGGAAGCAATCAACCCATCAAGTAAAAAGGAAATTCTAAGTATGTGTGGGTTTCCATGGCGAGCGGTCCACACTTACCCATGTCCGAAGGGTGAGATGAAGTAAAAGCAGCAGTGCACCCTGTTATCGATGATGTGCCGCCGGTTCAAACCACTCTCGTCATGCAGGTACCGTTCAAACTGCTCGTCGATGTAGGAGATGATTGTCTTGAAACTGTGAGAAACATAAACGCTAACGATGGAACACAAAAGGCCGATAGCGCATAGCTTCAAAGACCAGCGTTTCTTCTGTTCCCTGCCTCCTTACCAAATATAATCTGATAACTCATTTATAAGATGGGCTGGAAAACGGACTCCTACGCTTGGGAAGATGGAGGTTTCTGGAAGCGTGCCAAGCATCACTTCCCCCACAAGGCGGGGGGAGTGTGTCAAAGGCCTGAACGGAACCGTTCAAAGCACCTGAGGTGACTGAGCGGACAGAGGGCCGCCAGCTCACACAAGGACCGTGACTGACTGCACAGAGGACGGGGTGGCAGGAGAGCACTGGGCGGGGAAGGAAGGAGACGGGAGGCCTTCCCCAGCCTCCCCTTTCTTCCTCACGTGCTGGCAAGCTGGTGCTCTCCGCTGAGGTAAGAGCCCACAGTGCCTCCATGACCAAGGTCCTCTCTGCGGTACAGGGGGCACAGTGCTCTTCTACCTGTAGGTCCCCTTACTTGGGCTAATGATGTTAAGGACCAAGTCTCTAAGAGAAAGGACTACGTCATAATCCTCTCCATTGGCCACGGTTCTTTCAGATCAAAGCGTTTCACTTATACCAGCAGTTGAAGGATAGTTGGTTCTAAACAGAAAAAATACCCGTTCTGTGTGAGACTCCTCACTGAAGATGTTATAGTTTCACTGCCTTATTACACAGCTGCCTCAGACCCACTCATCACCCGTAACGCTGTGGATCGTGAATGCGTCAGAACGACCACCAGCACTTGCGGGGCTGCATGTCCCCGGAGGCCGTACCAGTCCCTGCAGTTGATGGCATCCCCGTAGCCGGGCGTGTCCACCACTGTCAAGCGCAGCTTGACCCCTCGCTCCTCGATCTCCACAGTCGAAGCCTCAATCTGGACAGTTCTTTCAATTTTCTCTAAAAAAGAAACAAACTTCATAAGAAAATATACCTAGTAATTAACCCAGTTTTCAAAGACGAGAGATGACCTGTTACTTTCTTACTCAGAAACAAATGACTGAGAACTTCATGACCTTCTTGAAGGATGGTTCTCAGAGGTTCACACAAGGACTGTGTACAAACGATCCCCGACCTGGCAAGGAAACCTGGCAGCTAAGATTAAATGCTGGCTTGGGAGGGCTAAAATGCCAATATTGAAAATTATGACCTCCGTTGCTAAGATAAAGAGCAATTTATGAATTTATTTAAAAACTGAACTCAAAGTTCCTGTGAGCGGGCTCCACATGCCAGCTGTGGCGGCCCAGGGCCTGGGCTCCGACCACGTGTGCTAACCCATGCACCCCAGGAACGTCCCTGGATGCACCGCAGCGCTCCCACCACAGGTGAGGAGGGCACACACCTGCTCCCACAGCAATCAGCTACGTAGACAACTCTTTTCAGGAGAAAACATTTTGCCTTGATCCTCCCATCAAACATAATACAGGCAGAAACTACTTCTATTACTTGATAGCGAAAGGAAACCAGCTCGGAGAGGATGGCCCTGCGGATTCATGCTCAGGGTCCACAAGCAGGATCCTAGGGCTGCAGGTGCAACCCCTTTCCCGACCAGAAGAACGCTGTGCTTGTGTTTACAGCAGAACAGAAGCACAAGGCTGAGGCTGAGGCAAAAACATCAATGCTGTGCTCTCAGCAGCGGTCCCGCAGAGAACTACGCGTACAGCACGATAGGGCTCTTGTACCTGCGGCTCCAGGTATGATTCTTTCTGGGTAGAGATCAGTCAGGAATAGGCTGTTTATGAGAGTTGATTTTCCTAGACCCGATTCACCTTTAAATGAAAATGAAAACATTGTCACAACATGACCCATAGGACATGGTAACCTACTGATTCACGGGAGGCCTAGCTCAGGGCTAAGTGCCTCACACACGTCATCGTCTACACTCCACACGACCCCTACCACTTTGGTATGACTCTCCTCACTTCATCAATGGGGAAATGGGTGTTCCAAGGTTAGCAACTTGCCTTTGCTCAGAGAGCTATCCAGAGCACGGCCTTGATTTGAACCCAGGCCTATCAGTCTCCAGAATTCCCACACAGTAAGACCAGAAACGCCCTCTTAGTTCTTCACGAAGGCGTGGAATGGACTTTAGCAGTGGGTCTTTATTTTTTGATGAATAGAATACAAAGTTTTCAGTGATGATTTTTGCTAACCGTGAAAGTAAGCACATTTTCAGAAAACTGTATGTGCTGCTGAAGCAAGCGCCATTTTCAGAAAACTGAACACATCAAACCATGTCAACAGCACTCTGACTTGCCAAACCGTGGGAAGTGGAAACGGAACAGATGCCCAACATTGCCCTCTAGTCTGCAGCCTCCCTCCTGTCACTGAGGCGAAGCAGGCCACCTCTCCCCCTCTCCTGCTCGCACACACACGCCCCGCCGCTGCTGTCTCATGTCAGACAACCTGCCCGCTCAACACTGTTGAGTGTGTAGGACCAATTAAGAAAACACATACTCATTGCAGAATGTGATGAGTTAAGAGTTCTTCAACTACTGGGGCACCCGGGTGGCTCAGTGATTGAGCGCCTGCCTTCAGCTCAGGGTGTGACCCCGGGGGCCCGGGGTCAAGTCTTGCGTGGGGTTCCCCGCGGGGAGCCTGCTTCTCCCTCTGCCTGCGTCTCTGCCTCTCCCCAGGTCTTATACATTCTAGGAAGCATGCACAGATTCCACCGTTTCACTGCAGGCCATTTACTAAGGCCAAGTTCTGCAAGGAGAAGTGCTTCTGCACTTAGTGCCTGACTGTCCCCTGGTCCCCTTGGTTTTAATCTCCCTCTGCCCAGTCCTGCACCGCATGTGGAAGGGACACACATCTGTTTTAAATATCATTATTTCTGGGAAAATGAAGAACAAGAGTGAATTCGAAATGTGTAGACATACAGAATGAGGACTCTGCTTTAATTAGATCGTAACTTTCCTATGTGGAAAGGAGTATCAAAAGGACAAAACCAGAATTACACGTTGAACATGTCCAAATAGGAGGACACCAAATTATCCTTTTAATAAACTGCCTAGCAACGTCCCCTTACGTTTTTATCACACAATGAGGAGATTTTAACAAATAAGCGCTCAGTCCTTTTGTGTGCCTGGCCCAGGTCCAGGCTCTAGGACATGAGAAAGACCAGAGTAGCTAAATCCCTGCTCCCGTGCAGCCTGTGGGTCCAGTGGGAGAGGACAAGTAAGCAAAATCACTCTGTCAAGGACAGATGTGGGTGATGAAGCTGAAAGGGACCAGGGCACAGAAGACACCTCAACAGAGGTATATGAGTTTCTTTTTAAAAAGTAGGGATACTCCAGTGATTGATTCTAAATTATAAATCTTCATTTAAAAGGTGGAAGTATCTTCACTTGGAATGACTTTCAGACATCTATAAGTAATAAACTCATTAACTCAGAACGTGCTGCTATACTTGGGCTGAATCTGTGGGCGGCTGGCTTTGTGACTGCACGTTACCAGTACCTCCGTCCCACGGGAGTGTCTCAGGTGCCTTTACATGGGGGACACAGGACTCAAGAGGAGATCTGGAGCGTCAGGCCCACGGCACGGGACGCACCAGGCTCAGCACCCTTCCGCAGCAGTCCCGCGGAGGTGGTGACAGCGAAGGCTGACTGGCCTGGGAGGGATCCGGGTTTACAAAATGGCTCGTGTTTCCACCAACTAGGGAGAAAAGACCAGGCATCAAGCACAAGGTGGCGCCACCATATGAAAAACACGTGCAGATGACAAAGGTGAGCTTCACTTTACAACTGTATTCTCAAATCCTATTAGGCAAAAGGTCCCAGAAGCTTCCAATTAAAACAGGCTAAACTCCCCTCGCTCCCCGCCCCAAACGTAGGCCCTACCAAAACAAAACAAAACAAAACCCACGACTCTCTAACACGGGGCCCTTCACATCTTTACTTCTGAATTTTATCCAATACAACAACGTGCTCTCTCACACACGGTGCAGCCAGAGCCATTTGGGGGGGGAGGGGGCCCAGGGGGTAGCATCCGACGCGGTCCGCAGAGCCGGGCGCCGCTGAGGAGGTGCCACTTCATGGGAAAAGGACGCTCAGGCAGGCCCTGCGCAGCTCACAGTGCCCGTCCCAGGTGCAGGCGCCCTCAGGAAGCGGTGCCCAGAACGCGACTGCGCAGTTTCAGAGCACGTGAACCTGTGATGACATGGGCATATTTTTGCTGGAAGGAAGGTCAGTTTTCATTTTCTTAGCTTAGTTCCCAAGTTCTCAGTGTTCACTCCGTAGGCCCTTGTGAATTTGGCCACCCTAACCGACCTATGGACTTTCTACGAGGGATGTATTTCCACGATACATTTTCTAATTTTAACCTTGCTTTTCTTGTGAATAGAGCCATCACCCCACATAATGGTGGGAGACTGGAAACCTGTTATAAACCACCACCAACTACGACCATTTGACCAGACTTCAGCAGCATCATGTTCCCTCACAAGTAACCCACCACCTGACCTCTGTCCTTGAAGTCTTTTTCTTTCTTTTTTTTCTTTAAGATTTTATTTATTTATTCATGAGAGACTCGGAGACACAGGCAGAGGGAGAAGCAGGCTCCATACAGGGAGCCCGACGTGGGACTGGATCCCGGGACTCCAGGATCACACCCTGGGCCGAAGGCAGGCGCTAAACCGCTGAGCTACCTGGGGATCCGCCCTTGAGGTCTAAAGAACGTATTTATGATTCTAAAATTCTTGCAAACTGTTGCCCAAACACTTAAAAGTTTTTGTTTTTAAAAAGATTTTACTTGAGACAGCAAGAGCACACATGTACAAGTGCGGGGAGGGGCAGAGGCAGAGACTGAAGCAGACTCCATACTGAGCACGGAGTGAGCCCAGGGCCGTGGAGCTCCATCTCAGGACCTGAGCTGAAACCGAGAGTCAGACACTTAATGCACTACTCAGGTGCCCCAATACTTGTCGTTTTTCATTTGCATATGATTGTTTTGTAAAATTTATTTCCTTAGAAGCATGCCACAGTTTTAAAAACAATGCCTTTTCTCTTCAATAGTCTCTGACTTACAAGTTAGGTGCACTGGCCCTTTCCCGATATAGATTTTCCCTCTACCCAAAAGTAGAGTGTTCCCAAGCATAAATGGTGGACAGCAAAAAAGCAAATACCACTAACTGGTATGGAAGCATTTTTTGACATTCCTAGATTACCCCCTCCCCCCCCAAAAAAAAATCACATCTCAGGCTTTTCTTTTTCTGATACCTTAGAATATATCTTAACAGAGATGCAAAATTAATCGAGGTGAACCCCAGATGCCTGCAGACACAGTTCAGAACTCTGGCCGCGGATGCAGAGATGCTGAGAGTGGGAAGGAGCTCTGGGGGCGTGCTATCTCTAACTGCTCATGGCAAAACCCACGCCGAGCTCTTTTGCTTGTCTTTCGGTTAGTGAAAATGGGCACTATTGTTAGGTCTTCCATAAAAGGCATAATGTGAACTTTCAGAAAGCAGGGGATACCTGTATACCATTTTTCTTAAGCTGCTAATAGTTACAATTTGCAAGTTGAGGGTTCGTGTGGTTAAGTTACTAGTTGTTTTTATTATTATTATTTTTTTAAATTTTTATTTATTTATGATAGGCACACAGTGAGAGAGAGAGGCAGAGACACAGGCAGAGGGAGAAGCAGGCTTCATGCACCGGGAGCCTGACGTGGGATTTGATCCTGGGTCTCCAGGATCACGCCCTGGGCCAAAGGCAGGTGCTAAACCGCTGCGCCACCCAGGGATCCCTGTTTTTATTATTATTATTTTTTTAATTTTTATTTATTTATGATAGTCAGAGAGAGAGAGAGAGAGAGAGAGAGAGAGAGAGGCGGAGACATAGGCAGAGGGAGAAGCAGGCTCCATGCACCGGGAGCCTGACGTGGGATTCGATCCCGGGTCTCCGGGATCGCGCCCTGGGCCAAAGGCAGGCGCCAAACCGCTGCGCCACCCAGGGATCCCTGTTTTTATTATTTTTTAAAGATTTTATTTATTTATTCATGAGAGACACACACACAGAGGGGCAGAAACACAGGCAGAGGGAGAAGCAGGCTCCCTGCGAGGAGCCCGACGTGGGATTCGATCCCAGGACCCTGGGGTCACACCCTGGGCTGAAGGCAGACGCTCAACCACTGAGCCCCCTGGGTGTCCCAAGTTACTGTTAGTCACTATCCAGCTCACCCTTAATCCCCTATCTGCTTTACTTCCATCCCACATTACTGAGGTGTAACTTACACACACCTCAGCTCAAGGGTTACTTGGACTCATGCGAACTGTACTGATGGGTTAGTTTGCCAAAGTACCACTCAGGTAAACTCCACCCAAGACAAAGACCTCTGTGCCACCAGAGCGCCTCTGCAGAAGTCCGTCAGCTTTACCCCTCTGGCATCACGTACCAACCTTTCTGTCCCTACAGATTGGTTTTGATTATCCTAGAACTTCATATACACAGGATCACGCAGCATGCCTTCTTGTGTCTGGCTGCTTCTGCTCAGCCAATTAGCTCTGGAGATTCATCCACGCTGCTGCACCTAGCAGCAGCCCGGTTTCTTTGGATGCCTAGCACTTTTCCCTGATACAGACACACCACAATGTGCTGATCCACCTCCTGCTGGACACCTGCGTTAAGTCCAACTGGAGCTACTGCAGGAAGAGTGGCGATGAACATCCATCAACAGTCTCTTGGACATGCTATCATTTCTCCTGGGTGACCACGTAGAATGGGAACTGTCAAGTTACACGGGAATTGACAAGAAAGCACCAAACTGGTTTCCAAAGTGGCTGCATCACTTTATATCCTCACCAACCAGCAGGAGAGTTGTTGCCCATAACCTTGCTACCACGTGGGCTGCCAGACTCTGAGTGTGTGAGGGCATCTCGTGGGGCAGTGTACATTTTCCCTGATGACTGAGGATGCCGTGTGTGTCCTGGCCACTCAGCATCTCCTTGTGGCCCTTTTCTGTCACTGGGGAGTTGCCTATCTGACTAAACTTCCTCCTAGAATTCGGACAGCTCTAGTTAGGCCAACAACCCACCTAGAGGGAACTGTGGTGGAGAGGGTGAAGGAGGGCTTCATGGTCACCATCTGCCACATGACCATCTCCGTTACAGCGCTAGCTGCAAAACGACCCAGCTTTCCCCCTCTGCATCACCTTGGCACCTCTGCCAACTCAGCTGACCGTGTGCACGTGGGTCTACTTTGGGCTGTTGTTCTCGTCAGTGGATTTCGATGTCTACCCTTACCACACCGAGGTTCCTGCTGGTATGTCTTGAAATCAGACAGCAACAGTCCTCTACGTGGTTTTGTCTATTCCAGGCCCTCTGCACTCACTGCTTACACTTCAGAATCAGATTGTCCATCTCCATTTTTAAAAAGCCTGGTGTGGGGTGTCTGGATGGATCAGTTGCTGAAGTGTCTGCCTTCAGCACAGGTCATGATCTCGGGGTCCTGGGATCCAGCCCACATCAGACTCCCTGCTCTGCCTCTGCCTCCTGCTTGTACTTGCTCTCTCTCTCAAATAAATATTAAAAAATAAAACAAATCAATTAAAAAAAACCCATGTGACGTTGGCTGGCATTGTGTTGACTCTACCATCGCTCTCAGGGCACAAGGACACCATCATGGGCACTCCCGGCACACTGGCAGCTCTCACGGCTTACATGACCTTGTTTCTCTCAGCCATGTTGTCCTGCTGTCAGTGAAGGTCACACACACATTTTGCTACCTTACCCTCAGCAGTGCACACTTCTTATGTTACGATAAATGGTACTGTTTTTTACAGTGTTTTTATTACTATTGTTTTTGATAGTCTTGTCAAGGTCATTTAAAAATAACCTGTTGGTAATAAATAGAAATCAACCTTATTTTTGTGTACTGATCAGAACCTATAATCTTGATAAAATTCACTTTATTAGACCTAGTAGTTTGGGAATTCCTTAGAAGTAACACACACAAGTCATTACACTTGTAATTAAGAATGTTCTACTTTCTTTTTTCATGTGAAAGAGTAACATTAACTATAGGTTTTTAGAATATACTCAATCAAGTTGAGAAAACTTCCTTTTATTTGTAGATTACTAATTTTTAGAATCTTTAATGGGTTATGAATTGTTACAACTGTATGTTTTAGATGACCGCATGAATTTCCCCTTTAGAACCATGGGAACTGGGGTGCCTGAGTGGCTCAGTTAGTTATGCGTCTGCCTTTGGCTCAGGTCATGGTCCCAGGGTCCTGGGATCGAATCCCACATTGGGTTCTCTGCTCCGTGGGGAGTCTGCTTCTCCCTCACCCTCCTCTCCCTGCCCCCTGCTCATGCTGTCTCTCTCTCCAAAAAAAAAAAAAAAAAAGCACCATTGAAATTGGAGATTCCAATGTTAAACCACACGCTCTTGAGATAAACCCCACTTGTTAGGACATATAGTCAGCTTTATCCCAAACATGTGCCTCGAAGGTGAGAATTTGTTCCAACACAACTGATATGTTAAGAGAACAATTTCAACATAAGAGTAACGTTGCATCTCCCTATGTGTGATCTCGCTCATGACCAAACAGGTGAACACGAAGACCAGACCCAGCAGAACCAAGCCATGGAAGCATACTCCCGTAGGTGCACCCCTTGGCTCCCAGCAACCTCAGTTAAGCGGGTACCATGGGCCACACCCACTCACCTCTCCCGACACAGCTTCCCATCTGTCTGCACCCAGCCCTCCTTCCACCATTTCCTGCACTCACCCACTCTGACAAACTTTAGGGACTAGTCAACCCACAATGCTTCTACTTGGCATAGTATATGGTATTTTAACCAATTAACACGTTAGAATCATTTTTATTCCGTTCCTCTCTCCCTTCCAAATGTGCCACTGAAGCAGCTTTAGAGTCTTGTGCCCCCATTTTCTTCAGAAGCCAGTGGTTTCAACTGCATTGTTGCATAATGTTTTTAAGGAACATATGTACATTGTATGATAGCAGAACTGACTGTATTAAGCATTTTTATATATTGCTGGCCTTGCCAAAATTTTATTGAGATGTCTGTGTCTATGCTCATTAAGATTTAGCCTGTATTTTTCTCATTACTGAGTCCAGGATAATGCTGGCCTATAAAACACTCTCTCCATGAAGAGTAGCTTTGGTGAATGTTCCACATGCACTTGAAAAGAATGTGTTATCTTGCAGTTTCTCAGCCTAGTGCTCTCAATGCCAATTAGGTCATACTGGTTGATAGTGTTACTTTAACACTCTGCAACGTTACTGATTTTGTTTCATAAATTACTATGCAGAATGTTAAAAACCCATTCTTAGAGATTGATCTTTCTCCTTTCTGATTGTGCACTGTGCATTGTGGAGCTCTGTGATTAAGTATGTGCACATACAGCTGCGATGAGGTCATCCTGAACTGATTCCTACATCTTTCCGATACATACTTTTTCACTTTGGGAGTACCCAGGTAGTAGACCACAAGTCCACTCCATCTGGTATGAATACAACCACTTCAGGTTCTCATGGGGGGCTTTGCTTGAGGATTTTCCACCCTGGTGTCCAGGCTCACAACTGCCTGCCTGACTGTCACGGTCACGGCTGTGTCCCTTCTGCCAGGGTGCTGCCTCATCTCTTCTTTCTCTTTCTGCCTTCTTTTGGATTAAACAGAGGTTTTTGTGTTCTTGTTTATCAAACCTACTTGCTTTCAGCCAAACCCTTGCTTTACTTTTCTAGTGTCTGCTCCAGAGGTGCAAACAGGCAATGTTAACCTCCCCTATGGAATATCCCACCAGGTCAACGCATCACAGCAGCTCCTCTACGCACCTTCCTATCTATGCTATCCTGGCTCACCGTACTCCAACATCATATGGTGTCAGCTTCGTTTAAAAGGCAATTATCATTAAAAGAAATGAAAAACCAAGAAAAGTGTTTATATTTACTGACACACTTGCCATTTCCAGGGTTCTATCCCTTCTGTCAATCTAAGAAACCTTGTTTAATAATCTTTCTTTTGGGGCACCTGGGGGGGGCTCAGTGGTTGAGGTCCTGCCTTTGGTTCAGGTCATGACTCCGAGGTCCCAGGATACAGTCCCCCACCGGGCTCCCTGTGGGGAGCCTCTTTCTCTCTCATGAATAAATAATTAAAAAAAAAAAAAAAAACACACAACTTTCTTCTGGTGCAGATCTGACAGTGATAAATTCTCTCGGCTTTTATCTAAAAATGCTTGTATTTCATTTTTTTAAGTATCCATTTTTCAAGGTTATTTTTGATGAATTCAGAATTCTAAGCTGATGGTTTTATTCTTTTAGTACTTTGAACTGTCATTTCACATGGCTTATATGATTCCTGGTAAGTCGGTGGTTCTTTTCACCTTCAAACCTCTGTATGCAATGTGCTTGTTTCCCACCACCCACAGCCTTACTTGTAAGACTTTTCTGTTTATCAGTGCTTTTCACCAACTGGTTATTGTGTGCCATGGAGTGTTCTTCATATTTATTCTACTTGGTATCTGGATTATTTATTTATTTATTTATGATACTTTCTATTGAACTTTTCTCTTCTGCAGTGCAAAATTTGCTGTTAGGTCAGAAAAATTTCCATCTCAGTTGTTGTAATTTCTATTTTTTTTAACCTCTAGTTCTTTCTGTTAAGTCTTTTCTGGTTATCTTGTACTTCCTTATTGTATTGCTATTCTCCTTTACGAACCAAGAGTGTATTTAATTAAAATAGTAAATATTCTCTTTTACCAATTCTATCACCTGTCACTTCTGGACCTATTTCTATTGCCTGATTTCTCTCCTGGTTATGTGCTACATTGTTTTGTTTCTTTGCATAAACAGTACTTTATTACTGGATGCTAGCAAGTATCAATGTTACACTGTAAACTAGATTTTCTTTTTTGTTTTTTAAAGATTTTTTTTTTTTACTTATTCAAGAGAGACACACAGAGGGGCAGAGACATAGGCAGAAGGAGAAACAGGCTTCCTGCTGGGAGCCCAATGCAGGACTCGATCCCAGAACGCCAGCATCATGACCTGAGCCAAAGGCAGACACTCAATCACTGAGCCATCCAGACATCCCATGTAAACTGGATTTTGACAACCTTTATAAACGAATGATGACTTTTACCCTGAAAAGTAATTTGTCAATCAGCTTGATTCTTCAAGACTTGTTTATAACTTTGTTAAGTGAAGGTCTAGAACAGCTTCCACACAGCTACTGGCAGGTCTCAGCTCCCTGCCTTGTGGAACTTTTATATAAAGCTGCTGGAGGGTCCTCACAACCCAGCAGCTGGCATCCCCAATAGTGATTTGAGAGAAGACAGGGGCATGCCACCATCTCTTTTATGACCTAGTCTCAAAGTCACACACCTTCATTTCTGCTGTGTCCTACTGACTACATGTATAAGTGCTACTCAGTGAGGAGGGGATACAAAGTATCACAAATACCAGGAGGCAAGAATCAGTGAGGCCATTTTGGAGGCTCACTGGCACAAGGAGTGAAATCTTGCACACATACAAACAAGGAAGCCACAAAAATATGAGATTTTATTCATCAGCAAAATTTTCTAAAGATTTTTTTCCCCCAAATTCCCAGTTACTTGAATCTGACAATAAAGGAATTTTCCCACTGACTTCATACTATTACACCCTAAAGGTTGGGAAGGAGAAATAGGCACATATTTAATAAGCCTGAAGGTGTAAGTTAATTTCTTACCGACCACCATTAGTGTGAACTCAAAACCTTTTTTCACTGATTTTCGGTGAACTTGATTGGGAAGATTCGCAAATCCGACATAGCCAGGAGTTTCTGGATTTATAAACTGAGTTGGTTGTTGCTAAAATAAGAACAAATAAATACCCTGTTAGTTGCTATTAAGATATAATCAAACCTGTGACAAAGGTGTCATTAGTTCTCACACACACACACGCAAAATACATATATCCACTATTCAAAAAGGCATCTCTATCAGAAAACTAATGGTATTCACTTAAGAACATTTTTTTTCAAAGAAAAACTAATTCAGTATCATTCCACGCCTAAGTGCTAATCTAAAATTACATCTTTGTTAAGGAATTAAGCAACACATAAGACAAAATCATCTTTGTACAATTCAAATTTCGACTTCGGAAATTATCTATAGAGTTCCAGGAAAATCAGTCAAAATTTACAAAGTAATGCCGCAATCGAAAGTGGTTTCACTGAACAAATTTAGCAGAATGGCTTCCAAAAGTAAATCCTTCTAGGTATCAGATATGATGCATTTGTGAAACATATCCAGGAACAAGCCATAAGCTATGTCTCTTATTTATTTCTAGCTTTATGGGACAGTGCCACCAAGGGTGAAGCAGGCAACTTAGGGGTGGGATGTGAACATCTAGCTTCAGACCAAAGAGTAGACGGGAATGAGAAACGGAACATAGCTGATGACCGTACAGGGAAGCATCAATATTCCTCAACAGGTGGAAGGACCGATGGAGACGCAATAAAGCAAGTACAAGTACAGTAAAGCTGTAGAATCTAGGTAGTAGCACACTAAAAATGTGAGGAAATCAAAGATACACCAACTGATTTATTAATTTAGAAATAATATTTCATTTAGGATTACCTTTTAGAAATGCATATTCAAATACACAGATGTAAAAAGAATATTCACAAAATGTTGCTAGTGGTTATTTCCAAGTGATAGAATTACAATTAATATTTGCTTTTTTGCTCATCAGTGTTCCACATTAATACTTGCATAAAAGTTAAAACTAGTATAAATGATTATGTATAACACCCAAACACTCAAAAATAAAAGCAAAGTAATAATCTTGCAATCATAAAACAAGTTCTGCTTTTCTCAGCATGTCTTTTAGAGGTAATTTATTTTCAGGGCTCTGGGCTAATTTGCAAGCTGATATAAGCCAATTTATCAAATATAAGAGCCCTATAGATTTCATGATGATAAATTATTAGAATTTGAAATTATTACTTGATTGGTCTCCTGGGAATGATGTAAAGGAGCTTAAACGGATTGTTACTGATTTATTTAGAAACAAGAAATTGGAAATCTGAAAAAGGAAAGCTCAAAGTTTTTAGAATGTCAAATTAGAACTGTCTCAATGAATCAAATATATCAGTTGTATTAAAAATGAGTCACATAAGTCTTGAGTATAAGCAGCTTGAAAACATAAAGCAGTTTCTCTTTATGCATGAGAAGTGAGATCTCCTACCTTAGACATCTTCAGTGAAGATTTCTCAATCTGTTAAAAAAGAAATACATACACATATATCCATGTATGCATGCACACACATTAGATTTAGCACGAACTGACACGTAAAGACTTACACATAAAGCATAAACAGCTTCTGTTTCACTTACCTTGTCAATTGCGTCAAATTACAGAAATGAAGAGATTATCTCATTTTAAATTAGGTATTAAAAAAGTAGGTCAATTCAATCACCCATAAATACATACATATATATATATATATATATATATATATATATATATAGACATTCTGAAATTCCAATAACATGCAAACTTTCTTTAGTACTGATGATATGCTAAGCACCAGGGACACAACAGGAGAAAAAGACATTCTCATGATCCCTGGAATTTCGATTTCCTTCCTCTCTCTGAAACCTGTCCAGAGGAAAGGGTGCTTGTAGAGCACTATGTGCTATTGGAGGTTCTTTGAGATCCTGAGAACTGGTTTTCGACAATGGGGCACACAGAGCAACATTTATAAGTAAAAGAAAAAGGACCTGAACACCCTGGAGTGCTGGAGGAGTGTGACAATAGCTTCAGAGACATTTGGAATTTTAATATGAATTTTAGAAAACTTGGAACATGGAGGGAACATGGAGTCTATTGGCTAACCTTTGGTAACAAAGTCAAAAGATACGAATGCAGTCAGATTTGATTCCCTTTAGAGCTTAGAAACCTATTAGGAAGTTTCATGTTCTTGCCTTCTCAGCCCCCAAACCTTAACATTCCTCAGAACTGTATACTCTCTTCCCCTCCTGAATGGAAATGTTCCCAACCACCTCTGAAGACAGGAGGCTCCTGCACCTCACGCACGGTATGGTTAGCTAAGGCTGACCGCAGTAGGGTTTATAGAATTCCACCAAAAACAAGCATCAGAGCCTTGGTTCTCCTTCTAGCGGCTCCCTGGAAGTCTTACTGGCATCTACCTGGCAGGAGAAGGGAGGCAGAAGAGAGCAGAGGACTCAGTGCAATCTGCAAACTGCTCACTGCTACCACCTGGGCTGAGAATGGAGCATGCTGGAAGGCTGGGCCACGGGGAAGAGCCACCAACTGAGGAGGTGTGGGAAGCTCCAAGCCCAGGTGGTGGAATGAAGGCAATCTGAGAGGAAAGAAGGAATGTTAGGCAACAACAGAGGCAGGAGATGAATTCTGAAGAACCTTTTGGCAAGGAAAGGAATCCAGAGGATGCTGGAAAAGCCTGGAGAACAGAGGTCTGGAGCGTGAGTACTCCAGGAGTAAGATGACAGTCTTACTCTCTTATATCTCCCTGCCTCCAACAAGAGCTCAACAGGCAAGCACCAGGAAGAGGAAGGCCATAATTTGAAGCAAAAAAACAATATCACTGAGAAGAAGATGGAAGTGCACTATTTAAAAGAAACAAAACTGGGGGCACCTGGGCGGCTCCACGGTTGAGCATCTTCCTTCTGCTCAGGTCACGATCCCAGGGTCCTGGATGGACCCCGCATTGCACTCCCTGCTCAGCAAGGAGTCTGCTTCGCCCTCTGCCTCTGTCCCCCACCCTGCTCTTGCTCTTTTTCTCTCTAATAAATAAAATCAAATAAATAAAATCTTAATTTAAAAAAATAAAATGAAAGAAATAAGACTTATTGGACCCTAAAAACCATGATTTTCAAACTTAAAGTCTGGTAACTCGAATTGAACAAATGGTCACAGTTAAGACTCGAACTGTGACTCGGAAGACCAAATACAAAAAATCTTAATGCACAGGCAGTAATACAGAGAAGGAAATCATGGGTAAAAGATAGTCTTGGAAGAACAATCCAGGCCACCTACCATGTTAACAATAAGAGTTCTCATTAAGTGAACGGACAGAGGGAGGAAAAGAATAGCAACAGAAGAACAGAGTCCACACATTACCCGACTATCTGGAGTGAATGAAGGTCTCTTGAATAGAAAGGACACCCTAGGAAAGTTCTATGAATAATACAGGATCAGTATTAAACTACCTCTGTGAAACCTAAGAGTTGAGGACAAGAGTGAGAGCGCAAAAGTAAAACACTCCAAAGGGTGAGGTGAGGGTCAGATGGAACACAGATGGTTCTGACAGAAGGAAGAGCAAACGACCTTTTTTAAATAGAGATTCAGTGTGACTATAAAAGAAAAGGTAACCATTAAAAAAAAAAAAAAAGGACAGCGGAACTTCCAAATTAAGAGAAAGATACAGAATAGCAACTTGATGAACTCAGCAAAATCATGGAAACAAGAGAAAAAATAATAAAATCAATCATTAAGTGCAAGGATATACTTAAAACAAAGTAACAAAAGTTTTGAAAACAAAGGGACAGCCTAAAAGACACCAGGCTGGCCAAACACAAAGAAAGTAGGACGGAAAATAACATCAGCCCAGGTGAGATTTAAGGTAAAAATGTGATCCTGATAAAAAGAACGATTTATAGGGAAGATACAACATTCCCAAATTTGCATATACAAATCATATATACAGCAGATAAATAACATAAAGCAAAGACTAGAAAAAATGCCAGGTGAACTTGATAAAAATACAAGTATAAGACTTTACTAGCATCCCTCAGAATTACAAATTCAGTAAACAGAATATGAGCAAGCAGAGGATTGAGTAATACAACCAATAAATTAGAATCTACAGACACAGAGAATCTTGAGTTAATAGCATAAAGAGAAGCAGTTAAAGAAAAAAAATCATGTAATTACTATAAAAACTTTAAGTGAATCTTAAAATATATTTTTACAATTGATGTTTTCAACTTGTGATCTGTTAAAACTAGGAGAAAAAAAAATACAACTCCCAATTATTTGGAACACTCTTGGATATCCCTTGGAGCAATGAGAGTAACAAAAGCAAAACCCACAAGCTATCTAGAAAGCGATGGAACACAGTAAAAGCTTCATAGACTGATAAGAATTTGAGTTTTAATTATTTTCATTAAAGAATACTGAAAATAAAGAAATTTGGTTCTCAAATTGACAAAGTTAACTCAATAGAAGGATAAATGGATTTAAAAACTACTTCTCTGAAATAAATTCCTCACAAATCCCACTAAGGGAAAAAAAAAAAAAAAGCAACTATAGAAAAGAAGGTATAATCACAGACTCAGGAGACTCCACATATCAAGATGGCCAGAGATTTGAAAATCTGGAAGAAATGGATGATTTCCCAGACACTGTAAATTACCAAAATGGAACAAGAACTGAAAACACTGACCAGAACAAATACTACCGAACAGCTGAATAAAATCTACCAATGAAGACGGGACCAAGACCGGACGGAATTAGAGCTGTGTTCCATCCAACCCAGAACGAATAACACTTAAACCAATTCTATGAGGACACTACAACTTTAACAACAAACCCAGACAGAAACCTAAGAAAGCTGGTTAGGTAGCGCTATGTCAAATCTCACTCATGAATATAAATGCAAACATTCTCAATGAAATATTTTCAGCTATTAGGTTCCATAAATATACTAAAAGCATCCATCCACCTATATGAAGCCATTACAAAAAAATTAAAGGAGATAATCCTATACGAATTGATGCTGAAGAACCTATGATAAAATTTAGCAACCACCTCTAATGAAAACACTAAGGAAACTGCTTAAATCAAATTGACACCGAACACCAATGACAAATGTTATTTTCTCAACAATGGAATACTAAATCTATTTAAATTCTAATCATTAATTAGGCATGTATGTCCATTACCACTGTAATTATTTTATTTTTTTTTAAAGTTTTTTATTTATTTATTTATTTTATTTATTTATGATAGTCACACAGAGAGAGAGAGAGGCAGAGACATAGGCAGAGGGAGAAGCAGGCTCCACGCACCGGGAGCCTGACGTGGGATTCGATCCCAGGTCTTCAGGATCGCGCCCTGGGCCAAAGGCAGGCGCTAAACCGCTGCGCCACCCAGGGATCCCTGTAATTATTTTAAAACACTTATTCTGGGGGCGCCTGGGCGGCTCAGCGGGTTAAGTGTCTGGCTTCAACACAGGTCATGATCCCAGGGTCCTGGGATGGAGCCCCTGCTTCTCCCTCTTCCTCTGCTGTTCCCTGCTTATGTGCCACATTCATGCCCTGTCTCAAATAAATAAAATCTCTAAAAAAAAAACACAAACAAAAAACACTTATTCTTGGATGGTCTCATTTTTTGGGTTGTTCATTTGAATAAAGAACCAAACAAGATCTTCATACTGCAACCTCACTATTGAAATTCATTGATAAGACTGAATACACAGAAAACACAAATAGTTCAGTTAAAAAGAATTCTAGGGGTGCCTGGGTGGCTAAGTCAGTTGAATATCCAATTCTTGATTTTGGCTCAGGTCATGGATCTTGGGGTCCTAGGAATGAGCCCCAAGTCTGGCTCTGTGCTCAGTGGGGAGTCTGCTCAAGATTCTCTCTCTCTGCCCCTCCCCACCCCCACTCAAATAAATAAATAAATAAATCTTTTTAAAAATTCTAGAATAAGGTAGTTTAGTAAGATGGCTGGATAAAAGCCAGATGCAAAATAATTCCCTTCTGTACTAGTAATATAAAGGAACAGAAATAAGGATAAAATGCGTTCTACAACAGAATTAAAACAAAAAACAACCAAACACGTAAGAACAAATTCAGAAGAAAGCAGAGCCTGGTTGAACCAAACCATTTTTATTTCTCCCAAATAAGTATATAATGTGGTCCAACCCCAGGTGGAATCCTAATACGAGTTTTTTCTAAAAGGACTGGATAAAGTGACCTTCAAGTTTACCTGAAGAATAAATGCCTAAGGATAGAAAAAGAGTGGGAATGAATAAATGAATGAATGAATGAGTGAATGAACGAACGAATGAAAAAGAGTGGGCACTTGCCTTACAAGCTATCACACTATCTTATTTCAAACAAACCCAAGAGGACTCAGGACTAACTTGGAGGTCTCTCCTGAATTCCAGACTTGCTTCTCCTCACTGAACCCTGGGCCTCTGCCTAGGTTCTGATCAACTTCTTTTGAGCACCCTGAGAACGCTATACCTGGAGCCCACCTGTGTTCACCTCATCCTGTTCAGCAGGACTGGGTTGTTTTTCAGGAGAGAAAGGGAACTTTCACTGCTCCCTATCAGTTTCCCGCTGAAAGGAAAGCAGGAAGACCTACTGGATACACACGTAGGGGAAAATGGAGAATACCATTACCGGAACAGGCTATGAATTATTTTAATTTAGCAAGCTTTTCTTGCCATATCCTATTTCTTTCATATTCAGGTTTTTTCCTGAAATATAATTTGGATCCACTATGACTTTCTAACAACATAAGCTACTAGCTAATTAATGTAAAATGAAGCTGAAAGAGGACCAAACCACGGAACTTTTGAAGCACCTGGTTTTCACTAAGAAAGCCTGCAACACGGGATGCCAAGCTCTGTGATTTACACCATGACTGCAGACCATTTGGATCCCCCACACTCAATGTGGTCAAACAAAAACTTCATTCTTTCAGGTTGTGCTCATTCTAGACGCTGGCAATTTAGACGTCTGTCTTTTCCTGAGCATGGCTTCCTTCTTCCACAGGGCAACACTCCCATCCCAATTCACACAGAACAAGGCAACTTTTCCAAAACAAAAGATGAAAAACCGATGGATAAAACTAGATTCTTGGCAATACGTATAAATGTATTTCGCTAGTGGTATTTCTACCAGCGGATCGCCCTAACTACCCATCACGGTCGTGTTATTCCTGCATTTACACACACGGCCCCAACCCACACAGCGACGCTGAAGAGGACCCCGAGAGTCCGTTATCCCTAATCCAAAGCTCTTGAGACACTCGACCTTCAGATTCTCTGGATCTGAGGGAGGCACGACTCCTACACAGCGTGAGCTCAGCGGCTACCGGGGCAGCGCGTCACAGACACCGACACGTGTGACCACCAGCACGACGTGGTGTAAACACAGAAGGTAAAAGGCCTTCGGCCCAATGCTGCAGCAGGTTCTGGTGCGCCCTTCTCTTAGCTTACGCCTTCGGAGTCGGTCTAGAAAGGAGCCTGAAGCGCACTCATGAGCGAGGACGAGGGCAGCCGCGCCCCCCGCTTCCCTGGGTCGCCCTGCCAGCTCCAAAGCAGTCCGTGCACATCTGACCTGACCCGGCAGCCCCGGTCGTCACCCGGGCTGCTGCGCCAGGGGGCAGGTCAGGATGCAAAAGGGGAAAAGCATGAGGATCCCCTGGGCGGCCGAGTGCACCCGGCCAGCGTCCGGGCCGAGCCGGGCCCCGGGAGCGACAGGCGGCCTGCGGGGAGCGGACACACACGGCCCGCCCGGGCCGCAGCCGCACCTCCCGGGGACCCCGCACGGCCGCGTCGGAGCAGCTCGTCCCGGCGCGAGGCACGTGCCCGGTGCGCCCAGGGCAGGGCCGGACCCCAGCCCCAGAGCAGCGCGGGGCGGGGCGCGCGGGGCGAGGCCGCAACCGGGACGAGACCCCGCGCCGGAGCACTCGCCGGACCCCGCAGGCCCCGCCCGGTTCCCCTCCCCCGCCGCCCAGGCCGGCCGCGCCGGGTTCTTCCGGCCACGTCCCGCCGCGAGCGACGAGGACCCCGGGGCGGAGGAGGGGGAGGGGCAGGGGCAGGGACGGACGAGGATCCCGGGGAGGAGGGGCCCCCGGGGTGGAGGAGGGCCCCCGGGGCGGAGGAGGACCCCCGGGGCGGAGGAGGGGCCCGCGGGAGGACGAGGACCCCGGACGGAGGAGAGACCTCCGGGGCGGAGCACGACCCCCGGGGCGGAGGAGGGGCCTGCAGCGAACCAGGATCCCGGGCGGACCAGGGACCCCCGAGGCGCAGGAGAGCCCCCGGGGCGGAGGAGGGGCCCCGGGGCGGAGGAGGGACCCCGGGGCGGAGGACGATTCCCGAGGCGGAGGAGGGGCCCCGGGGCGGAGCACGGACCCGGGGGCAGAGGAGAGCCCGGGCCTGCGCCCCTCCCCCACACCCAGCGGGCCGCCGCCCGCGCCCCCGGAGCCCGCCGCCCTCCGCCTGCCGCCCTCCGCCCGCCGGCCTCCGCCGCGCCCGCCTACAGCCCGCACCCCCCCCTCCCCCCCCCGCGACGGCGGGGCCCCGGCGAGCCACTCACCGCCGACGAGACGAGCGGAGAAGCAGGCGCCCACCGACCGCGCCGCGGACCGCCCAGAGCCCGCCGCCCACCCCGCCCCGCGCGCGTGGCGTCATCACGTCGGCCCGCCCCGCCCCGCGCGCGTGGCGTCACCACGTCGGCCCGCCCCCTCGCCCGCGCTCCCTGCCCCGGCGCGACCCGGCCTCCTCCCCGCCCCCGCCCCCGCCCGCCGCGTCCGAGAGCGCAGGCCCGTCCGCGCTGGCCGCCTCTGCGCAGGCGCCGCGCCCCTCCCACGGCGGTTGGCCATATAGAGGCTGGGGGCGGGGGGAGGTCAAGCGGAGCCTCTTCTCCTTTACCAAGATGGCGGCTCGTCCCTGCTCCGCCACGGCGCCCACCTTATGAGCTCGGCTTCCTGGCGCCGACCAGAGCGGAACAGGTAGCGCGGGTCCTTGCCTCGCGGGTGCGCGGCGTGGGAGGGAGGGCGTTTGCTTAGCGCGAGCCGGGGGGCCGCCGAGGGGAAGACGGGCGGCCGGGGTGCGGCGCGGCCGCGGCCGGGAGCCTCCGCCTCCGCCTCCGCGCTCTCCTCCGGGAAGATGGCGGCAGCGCCGAGCGGGCAGCGCCGGAGCGGGGCCGGGGGCTGCGGCGGGCGGCCGGGCGGGCCGCTCTAGCCCCGGGCCGCCCGCGTCTCGCTGGTGCGGGGGCTTCGGCCCCATTGGCCGCCGCGGGTCACGTGGGCCGGGGCCTGTGCGCGAACCGGAGAGCGCGGCGGCCGTCCCCGGGGACTCGGGCTCCGGCCTGGGCCGGCGGGGGGGGGGGCGGGGCGGGCCCGGGGTGCGCCGCCCGGGCGCCCCTTCCCCGCCCCGGGACCTCGGCGCGCTCGCACCCGCAGGTCGTGGCCGGGAGCGCGGCCCCTCGCCCTTGTGCGCCCGCGTCCTTGGCCCCCGCTGGACCCCGAGCCCCGCGACCCCGGCCGCCCCGACCTGGCGGGGAAGCCTGCGGCCGCGCTCGGCCCCGGGGCGCAGAGGGCAGAGGACGCGCGCTGGTTTTTCTCTTCCCGAAGCAGCTCGTGGCCTGGCACGGGGGATTCGCCCGCGGGGATGCGCGGGCTGCAGTGTTTTGAGGGCAGCAGCGCACCCACGGCCCCAGGTACGGAGATAGGAAGGAGGCGGCGCTGCGGTTCCACCCGGCGTGGTTCTCGGTTCTCGGACTGGATTCGGAGGAGGAGTCTCGCCAGAACCGGGGGTTGTGATCGGGAAGACGAGCTTCTGCCAAGGGGACGCGACGGGCGGGAGGTCGAGCGGCTGGCCCGGCCCTGACTGTCCGCCGCTCCCGTCCTGCAGGCCTTCGCGCCCTCTCTGTCCTCCAGGACGGCCCGGTTAGGGCAGGCTCTCCCGGGATTGCAGCGTCCCCCTGGGTGACTTACCCGCGTGACTCGCGACTGGATGCCATAGGTTCTGCACTCATGCTTCCCAAACAAAACTTGCGCATTTGCCAGGGTGGTGTGAGCAGAGAACACACTCCTCGGAGTCCCGAAGGGTGCTTCTGTTGGGTGCGGTCCATTGAGCCTCCATCCACCCCCCACCTCCCCCCCCCCAGGGCCCGCGCTCGGAGGAAGCTTTGCCCTTTCTCATTAGGAAGAAATAACTAAGCTCCTGGAAGAAACAGCGCACAACTGAGTTTAGTTGCCAAGCTGCTGGCAAGAGGTCCAGCTCCTCGCATATTGAAAAGCTTTTGACCAAGTGGAAACCCAGAGAGCATCAGCGTGTCACAGTGCCTTTTCCTTTTAGTTATAAAACCACCACAAGGTTCAACATTTGAAAACCAAGAAAATCAAACGGTCTTCATCTCTATGACCTTTTAGAAATTGAGTACACGAGTTATTTTGTGCCTAAGTCCTTTTTGTGTGTGTGTGTGTGTTTCTAAAATCAGACATTTTACAAGTGACAATCCCTAGTGGGCTGTTTGACCAGGCATGCTAACGTTCCTTAAGTACTGCTAGAGACGAGCCAGGCGTGTTGTTCCAGACGTGTCATCTTGATGGCTGCAATTAATTTCATAACAGTACATTGACCATGTGTGCTCTTCCTTAATACATTTTATTGGCATTCATGTGGATTTTAAAATTAAGACCTAATTTTATTTCAAATCAAGGTTGTATCTTCAAGTAGTTTTTTAAAGGAATACTAAATGTAGGAAGGCTTTCAAGGAGACCCTGAATTGCCTTCCCCAGGCCTGTCAATTCTCCTGCAGAGCAGACACGTCCCCCTCTTGGTGGGCTCCTTTGGTCTCTGCCTCCAACTCTGAGCGGCACATGCGCTCGCCTGCTGGTTCATGGCTTTCCTCTTGTTGCACGCCTTGTCTCCTCACTTAACCCTGAGAAGGAATGTGATGTCTGTAGCTTCCTTTTACCTTCCCTGCGTGCACACACGGCCGCCTGAAGCCCGTGCACCTTTACCTTGCTTAGTCCAGGTTTGAGTGTTCATGTTCTGACTCCATGGGGCCATTCACAGCTAGGCAGATGGTGTGCTGCGATTACTTTACCTTTTCCACGTCATCAGATTTTGTTTCTCCTGGTGTTCTTGTGAGTCTTGTTTTTTGTTTGCTTTTTCTGTGTATTTATCATTACGGTCCCAAATTGACCAGTTGTCTAAATCAGCTTTCAAGAAACAGAGTCCTTTTTTTTGTCTGATGAAATTCAGTATTTTATTAATCTCTTCTTGGATATACATCCTCCAGGCTCCCACCTGCTGTATTCTTCTTGCAGGTCCCCAACCCCGACCCCTTCATAGGGTCCTTGGTTTCCAGGACACACCAGTGTCCCTTTCTCTGGACTTGGCTACCCTCATTGTGGTGGAACGCTTCCTTAAGGCGTTGCCCGGGGGCAGATGAAGGGGAGATAAAGTTTCGAGAACAAGAATGTCGAAAATGCTTTGTTTCTCCCCGTGTGTCTGGGTGAGAGACACCATTTTGCTCTGACTTCTGTCTTGAGGGTTATTGTTGAAGGCTTCTGACATTTTGATTTTTCGGCCTCTATACGTGGATATTTCTGTTCTGAAGCTTAAAGGATTTTCCTCCCTGAAATGCACAACACGCAGCGCAGTGATGTCCCTCGGAGTCTGTTTCCATGTAGTGTCCTGCCTACTTTTTAGGCCCCTCTTACGTGGAAAGTCCCGTTCTTCAACACTAGACATTTTTAATTTATT
Source organism: Canis aureus (assembly GCF_053574225.1). NCBI lineage: Eukaryota > Metazoa > Chordata > Mammalia > Carnivora > Canidae > Canis > Canis aureus. The sequence goes on along the minus strand of NC_135634.1, from coordinate 52,207,790 downwards.
GCTTTGATCTCTTCCCATTCACCTTCTTTTTGTGGAATTCAACTGTTGGGCCTTCTGGATGGACACTGATTTTGCTTGGGTTGTCCACTTTCTGGAAGGCGTTCTCAACTTTATGTGGGCCGTATTGTTGAGCTGTGCTCCATGCATGTCCCTGAGACTGTCCTCCTGCCCCCTCTGTTCCAGCCTTCTCACATCCTGGTTTGGTTTTGGTTCGTAGCTTGTTGTTGTACCTCCCCTTATCTCTGAGGACGTTCCTAAGTTTGGGGGGTTTTCTTTCTTTGAAGTCACAGTTTGCTTCAGGCTACTTTATGTTTGTTTGGGGTTTTTGGCTTTCGTTTCAGGGCTTTTCTGTACTATCTGGTGATATTTTCCCATCTGTTCAAATGTCAGTAGTTGGGACTTGTCAGCTGTGGTGTTCACTGCAGAGATACCTGCTTGGGCCATTTCCTAAGACACCCTGTCACCGTCTTCCTGTCTCTTGAGCTTCTGCACAAAAATATCTTCCTGCCTCTTGCCTTTGTCCAGCGGGCTAAGTGAAGGAGAAGACTATAATCTTAGCAGTTACCATGGACGGACTTCCTCCTCTTTCTCCAGAATGATATCTCACCCTGCACTGTAATGAGTGTCCCCAGTCCAAAGATTCTGTTTCCCTTTCCAGCGGCAAAAAACACAGCCTTTGACCCGGCCTGTGAAAGGGACAAAACAAAACAAAACGTCCTTTTTAATAGTATTTTCTCCTCACTTTTCTGAGTGCCCACTGGGTGTGTTATTTTTAGCTTGCAACATGAATTTCACTTAAATTTGTGATTCTTTTATTCTTTGCTAGTCCTGTGTAGCCCAGCTGTCGATTTTGTTTTTGTCCTACACATGTGCTGAAACACCCTAGTAAAAAAGAGATGAACAGGTCAGTCTTCGTGGTCAAGAAATTCGAATGTCCAAGAAGCAAAGCAAGATTTCAGTTTTGCTGATGATCAGAGAATTGACATTGAAATCCTGTTTCCCCTACAGACTGGAAGAAACTAACACGACTATTTTAGTTACCAAAGGTGAGGGGGACACGTACAGTCAGATGTTGCGGGGTGTAAGTAGTTGAGCTCATTGGGAGGGTAATTATGCCTCTGCAGTGACTATCCCTACACCCCGTCTAATCATATAATTGTATTTCTAGGAACCCTTCCTGTAAGAGCTACTGGTTCTAGTGAGGAGAGGTTATTTTTTTCAACAGTGTTTGTAAAATCACACACACAAGAAGCATGTGACCTCTGTAGAGAAGTTACTAACTTATGTTTATTTGATTCACCACGCACTGTTAATAAATGAGGTAAAATTGCAAGTGAACCATAGACGGCCATGATGCATTTTAAATGGAATTACGTGCAGCAAGTGGTGAAGCAATGCCAACAACATGATCTTATTCTTTCTTATTTATGCCAAGGACTAATACATCCAAGGAAAACCTTGGATAAAACAATTTTAGAGATACTTCCTGAGGAAGAATCATGAGGGATTTACTGATTTTTACATTGCTTTGTTGTGTTTTATAGTATTTTTATGCTGGAAGTCCTATTCCTTGGACTATAGCAGACTTGCTATAGTGTTAATAAAGCCAGTATTAATGCAGCCTTCACAGCCCCTGCCCATTCCATCCCAGGCTTTGTCATGGGGGCGGGGAGGGTCTTCCCAGAGGCTGAGCTGTGCCCCGAGGCCCCACCCCAGGGACTGCAGGCCTCACCCAGAGTAATAATGAGAGGCGGGAGCCAGTGTTTAGTTAGCAGGGGCCATTGAGCAATCAGTATGAATGTTTTCCAAATAAGCATTATGAAGTGGTACCTTTAGGCATTCCTGAAGGTGGATCTTGTGAGGCATGCAGCAGCCGTGCCTGTCCCTCAGTGTAGACCGCCAGGCATTGGTTCATTCTGCCAGACTTGACAAAGGGTCACGATGCCTGTGCAGGTGAGGAAGGCGGTCCTCACCATGGCCAGGAGTCAGGAAACCTGGACTTCACTTTGGGGCCTGTGCTTAATCGGGGTGATTCAGGGTGTTTCTTGACCTGTAGGACTTTAGCTCCTTCCTTTTAAAGATAAGAAAGCCGAATCTCTGAGATTTGGCTCTTGTTTTTATTCCTCTGGTAGCACAGAACACTTGGTCACCTCAGTTTATCGGAAATTGAGTTTTCAAGTTTGGAAGGATGGCACTTGGAGCTGATAATCACTCATGTAGCATCCCATTTTGTGATCCATTTCAAGGATGTGCAAGTGATGCGAAACACTTTGCGTAGTAAAGCTTTAATTTGTTGATTCTTGCATAACAGGCACCATGCCCTTTATTTCCAGCAATGGTTCAACCAGGCCATCTTGCCCCCCAGAGAACATCTGGCGGTGTCTGGAGACCTCTTTGGTTGTCGTGACTCAGGGGTGCTGCTGGCATCTAGTGGTTAGAAGCCAGAGGTGCTCCTCATCCTCTGGTGCCCAGTTCAGCTCATGACAAAGAATTGTCAAAAGGTCAGCAGCGCTGAAGGTTAGAAGCCCTGGGTGGCGCAGCGGTTTAGCGCCTGCCTTTGGCCCAGGGCGCGATCCTGGAGACCCAGGATCGAATCCCACGTCGGGTTCCTGGTGCATGGAGCCTGCTTCTCCCTCTGCCTATGTCTCTGCCTCTCTCTCTTTCTCTGTGACTATCATAAATAAATAAAAATTTAAAAAAAAAAAAAAAGAAGCCCTTGGGGAGCCCGGGTGGCTCAGCGGTTTAGCGCCGCCTTCAGCCCAGGGCATCATCCTGGAGACCCGGGATCGAGTCCTACGTCAGGCTCCCTGCATGGAGCCTGCTTCTCCCTCTGCCTGTGTCTCTGCCCCTCTTCTCTCTCTGTGTATTTCCTGAATAAATAAATAAAATCTTTTTTTTTTTTTTTTTTTTTTAAAGAAGAAGCCTTACTTGGCAGGGTCAGTCCTTAAAAGGGCCCTGGAGTGTGGCTGTCACAGGCCTCATTTTTCAGTTGAGGATAGTAGAGACTGGCTGGGCAAAGCTCCTTGCAGGACTGTTGCCTGCAGTATTGGTCTTCCCTGAGCTGTTTCTGTGCCGTCTCTTGTGAAGCACCGCACGTGAGCTCACTTGGTCCTCACAGTGATACCACAGTGGATTTCAATTCCTTCTTACGGGCAGGAGACGGAGCACAGTCAAGATCTATTAACGATTTCATTCTTATCCTTGTTTTCAGTTTTAGAAGTTTCGTATGTTGACACACTGACGTAGTGTTTCCTCGCTGTCTCAGGGCTGCTCTAAAGCTTGGGGTCAAGAAGCCGATATCCTGTCCATGCAGCCTTTCCTGAGTCTTTTCCAAGAGTGGAGCCAACCAAACTTTTGGAGCAAGATATTCTGCTCTGAGATACATACTGAAACTATCCTGCATCCTTTAGAATTTTGAATCTTTTTCCTTTATTCAGTCATTAAGCATTCATTTCTCACCAAGTACATATCCATCAGTACATTTTGGGTAAGGAAGTGAACTAATGAAACCCCAAAAAAAGGGCAGGCCCAAAGTCAACAAGCACGCAGGGCCCATGTGTGGGGTGACTTGCGGACAGCTGCTGTCAGCTGTCATCCATCTGGGGCTGCCCCAAGGGATCAGCTTTCTTCTCAGGACTCTTGCTGGACTGGTGTTTCCATCACCCCATCAGAGCACCCAGCACCAGCATCTCCCTGGCGACATCTTACCGGCATGCCTGTCTCTCTCCGTGTCCCTGGCCCCTGGCTCCATGTGGGTTTCAGGAGGAGCCCTTGGTGGGTGTCTGCTTGTTTGGGGGCCCTGTAGTACAGCAGATATTCTGAACACTTGTCTTTTACTGACTTTTGGCGAGTCCAGGACAGCTTTCTAGACTCAGCGACTTGCTGGACATAGTGATAAGTCAGTCCGATGGTCAGGTCTCCACACGTTGCTCTTGTGTTCTTCCACCACTGTTGAATTTGTGGCCTCAACCAACCAAGGAGCAACTTTTTCCTGAGCTTTGGACGTGCTTGGATCAACAAAGTGTTGTGATCTCCAAGAGCATCCTTTGCATGTGCCTTATGCAGTGGCGAGGCACAGCGTTTAGGGGCCGCTGCTGCTTGGCCCGGTGTTCTGGCATAAAGCCACCTGCTATGCTTGTCTTGAATGCTGTTCCCCTTTATCAGCATCAATCACACACCCCCTTTGTGTGATCTTCAAGTATCCCACCTTAGGTGTGTGGGTTGAGCTGGGGACCACATTCGTGAAGCAGAGCGGTAATTCTTGGCATTGCAGTGCTGGGTCAGAGGGCACCCTATGGATGCTACTGGGCTCTCACCTGAGAACTCCCGAGCAGGACACACTGTATCCCAGCCGTAAGCTTCATGATGTTGGTGCTTGAAGCTTCTAGGTAGAGTGCAGGCTGGACCAGGGCTACTTCTGCTTTCTTTCTGGAGAGGGAAGATAACTTCAGCACGTGTTCCCACCTCTGCCGCAGAAACTGTCGTGCCGTCGGAGGGAAGTTCTGTGCTGTGAACTTGGTGGTGGTACAGCGAGTTAGGTCTGCACGTTACTGGGCCTGGGCGCTGCCATTAAGTCAAAGGGGCTGGGAGGGAGGGCACTGCTGTGAGGGAGAGCCAAGAATCTTTTTGACTCTTCCCAGGGTCGGGCACAGGAGGGCGTGATGGCTGAATTTCCCTGGTTACTGGTTCTGCAGCATTCTGCAAAGCTCTGGGTGTGTGTGTTTCCTGGGGGAGGGAAAACAGTCTTCTCCGCAGGTGCTTTGATGGCTGCTATCTGCATGGCAACCGCTCCCAGCCTCCAGGAGGTTACATCTGGAGGCTCTGGAGAGAGCCGGACTCCTAAAGAGGTTGCCACAACAGACGACCTCAGGAGAGATGGCGAGGCTAGAGAGAACGCCCTTATCCCGGAAAAGACCAGAGCCTTTGGTCTGGTCTTCAAGTGAAGGTACGAGAGAGAAGGGAAACAACAGAATTGTGGAATTAGAAGGAATACTTTTGGAAAGGAGGTCATGTATCTGGCTTTGTTTTGCTGTTTTTAAAATTTGGTTAAGGTGAGTGACTTGTTGAGAAGTGTTTCTGCTTCTCAGGGCTCCCCCAATACAAAACGTGCGGTCTCTGACTCCTCGTTACATAGAGTCGAGAACTTTTGGTCCTCTCTTTAACTCTTTCTTTGGAAATTAAATTTAGAAAAATGAAAATAAGGGGAAAGGATGGCCCTTTTCTTTTGCACCGTTCTGACAGTCGTGAACTGTGTTACTCGACGGTGTCCCGTAACTGACAGAAGGCCCTGGAGTGTGTCTGAGTGGGGCTCGCCGTGTGTCCTTCCTGGTGGCGATAGCACACTGACTCCCGGACGTCGTGTGTGGACAAGTAGGGGCATTTGCCAGCTCTTGTGGACGAAATCAGATGTGTAGTGTTGCTCTTCATTTTACTTTTATGTGATATGCTTTCTGATTTTATTAATACTTGGCTCACTTGGAAATATCTTTCAAGTGGAATTTCTGAATTATGTGTACTGTTTTGACTTTTTCTGACAAGTGGAAGATCAGCTAGGTGGTCCTGTAGTAGTGGCTTAAAGCAGTGTGTGTGAGATCAATTTGAAGAATATTTTTTTTCTTTTGAAACAAGGCTTCTATTTTGATACATTTGCTTATGCTCAGAGCTGACTCGCCAGCCCATGAGACCAAAGTTGTGTGTCGCCTTTGTCGCCCGCCAGTGAGCTCAGCAGTGCTGCCAGGCTGCCTGTGCACAGAGCCCCTTGGCTCCCAGTGCTCAGCGTGGTGGTGTCTGGGATGTGCAGACGAGAGCCAGCTGCAGCCAGGGTGACCCGTCGGACTTGGTGGTGTCAGGGTCCATCGTTAGTTTATGCAGATGCTGGAGATGATCACCGTGTCCCCTTGAGATTTGTAAGTGCAATTCTTCTCTGAAAGATTGGGCAAACAGAAAAAGACGGTGTTACTCGGGGAGCATCAGCAGTCGATCTGTAAATCGTGGGTAGGCTCACCATTGGCTTTCCTTACGTTGTCTCCCCCAACTCTCACCATGTTGTCCTTGGTTGGCTGGGGCTTCGGGTTCCCTCCAGTCCTGAGGGTGCTGCTGAGCCGGAGACAGTGGGTGTACCTCTAGCCCGTCCATTTTTTTCCAACACGGACTTGATGGTTTCAGGTTCTACCATTAGTTTTAGGACTAAATCTTCCAGGAGGAAATGGCCTGCGAAGCACACAGTGGTGACGGGTGGGTCTTTCTCTTCCATCGGATCTCGTGGCATTTGACTTGAAATTCGGCGTCGGCTGTCAGTCTGGCATACGGCTTTATGGAAGGCTGTTTTCAATTTAGTCTATTTAGTACTGATTTCGTGTGCACTAAGAGGCTTCTTAGAGGAATATTTTAATTCCGGAATGTACTTTTTGTCTGTCTTCTCTCTTCACCCCATCCTGAAGTGGTGGTGGGGGCTGCTTTCCTTTCTCTTAAACCTGGTGCTGATTGACGTGGTCGCCGTCCTCCCCCCACCTAGATACTGCTCCCCTCGTCGTGGGCGGTGCTCCTCTCACCATGTCTCATGACATGGCTTGCCCCATCTGCCAGTGTCTCTGGGTCTTGCTCAGAGAACGGTCTGATTGGGCTTTACATTGTTTTTCCCTTGTGGGTGTGGTGTCTAAAAAGGCCGAGGAGCATTGAGGGGCCCTCCCAGGGGGAGTTGGTGGGGGTCCGTGCTGACACTGCTGCTGTTTCGGGTGAGCAGCTGGGCAGGTCTTAGTGCTGCCAGTGACTTCCTTGACACTTTCTCATGGTTTGAAAATCTGCTTTTATGAACTCTGAGAAGATGATTATAACAGACTTTAGTGATTAAAATTTTATTATGCTACATGGAAAGTGAGTGAAATATGCATTGATCTAAATAGATTAAATATATAATCACGTGTGTTTTGACTTTGAAGGATCACTGCCATTTGCCACCCCCTCTGCTATATTATATCAATATATTCATTTCCAATAGAAGGCATTTATTTATTTGTGTTATAATTTGTTTCTCAGACAGAATGAGTGAGACCATGTGCACAAGCAGGTGAGGGTGGGAGGGACAGAGGGAGAGGGAGAGAATCCTAAGCAGGATCTGCACTCAGCACGGAGCCCGACGGCAGGCTCGATCTCTCAGGACCCTGAGATCATGACCTGAATCAAAATCAAGAGTCAGACCCACAACCCAATGAGCCACGCAGGTGCTCAGGGATTCGTTCATTCGTTATTTTACTAACTAAAAAGTAGTACTATTCTCCATTTAATTTTATTAGGTGTCTTACCGAGGAGTTACAAGTATGGTACAAAGCATCTTTTCTGAACCATTTGAGAATAAGCTGGGCATATGAAACTTTATCATCCTTAGATATTTTTATGTATTTCCTACAAACAAGACTCTCCCCTCCTTAACCACAATACAACCATCAAAATCAGGAAGTTAAGGAGGATGCTCTTTGCTACCTTGAGGCCCATTCACATTTCACCAGAAGGATCCAGTTCCGAATCACATGGTAACATTTCATTGCCAGGTCTCTGTAGTTGTCTTCAAGCTGCAGTGTTTACGCCTCTTACCTTGGCTTTCTTGATCTTGACTCTCGAAATGATTATAGGTGCTTACTTTGTAAAATGTCTGTCGGTGTGGGTTTTGTTTGGTGTTTCCTTTCTATTAGATTCAGCCTTTGCATCTGTGGCCGGAACGGCACAGAAGGAATGCCAGGTTTTCTCTGCGTTCCGTGGGGTGGCTCACAAATTCAGTGTGTCCCGTTACTGGTGATGTTCACTTTGGTCGTGGATTACTGTGGTGTCTGCCAAACTTCTCTCCTGTGGAGTCTCTGTCATTTTAAGTGTGTGTGGGGGGCGGGTGGGGGGTAACTTGTGAAACTAAATATTTGTCAGACTTTCATTTTTGTCACATTCCTGTATCAGCCTAGGCTCACTGCTTCCCGTTGTATTTGATGCACCCTCCCTCGTTATCTGTTGTAATGTTCATAGCCCTTAAAGCTGGCTCCCAGGTCCTTCTGATGCATCCCCCTTTTTCATTTAGAACATCTTGCTTTTTTTAGTACAGCAAGACACTCTGGGCTTTTCGTGTGCTTCCCCTGTCCCAGACGGGGAATCAGCCTTTTCTTCAAAGATGCCTGCTTCCTTTTGATGGCAGGTGGTGCTCAGAGAAGCAGACTCTGGACACCAGGTAGGCGGTTGTTGATGTGTTACTGACCCGGGCCCTCTCAGTGGATAGAGCCGCAGAGTATGTGTGTGTGTGTACATCTGTGCATGTACACACTCACAGGTGCACACATGCACACACGTGTATGTTTATAAAAACACAGTCGTGTGTATTCTCTCTCTCTGTTGGAAAACAAGGGTTCATTCCAGGACTTCTGATTCCAGTCAGATACCCCGGTGTGCATTCCAGTTTTTTCCTTTTAAATTGGTAGCAGTCTTTCCGACAGAGCTAGTAGTCCCTAATGTATTTGCTTGTTTGAGGAGCCAGCGCTGTGTTACGAGTCTCCCCTGCCCACTTCACCTGGGTGCTGATAACACCAGAGAGGTGGGCATCCTCTTACATGGAAGCCCACATCCCAATTTTAAATATTTTTTTTTAATTTTTTATTTATTTATGATAGTCACACACACAGAGAGAGAGAGAGAGAGAGAGAGAGTGAGAGGCAGAGACACAGGCAGAGGGAGAAGCAGGCTCCATGCACCGGGAGCCCGACGTGGGATTCGATCCCAGATCTCCAGGATCGCGCCCTGAGCCAAAGGCAGGCGCCAAACCCCTGCGCCACCCAGGGATCCCACATCCCAATTTTAAAAAAGTTCTATCCTCGGTCTTTCCACTCCAGGCCATTACCTGAACCATCGCTTCACTGTTTGTGACAGCACACCTATTGTGGTTGGACGTGGCGCTATATAGTTAACCGCTTGTTCGCTGATGCTCACTCGTGTTCTTTCTAATTCCTTGCCTGCGAGCCTTCTTAGAGGAGTTGCACCTCTGCGTTCTGGGTTCTTCTTCGGCACTTCTGGGAAGGAGCTTCTTTGAAATGTGGTCGCTGAATTGGCGTGTGTCTGCTGTTGGTGAGGTGTTCTAGTTTTACACGTTTCAGTAGTGCCTTGCCGGTTTCTCCCGACCATTTCAAACATTGCATCACTTCTGTACATCTTTGTTGATCTCCTAAAGGAAGGGGTGACTGAAATTGAATGTCTGTTCATGTCTGTTTGCAGTTTGTGTGAATTTTCTGTGAACTGTGTGACCACAGGTCCTAGCCTATTGAGATATCTGCCAAACAGAAAAATTATTTGTATCCTAACTTCTCTATTAGATAGTCTATGCTGAGATTCTTAACCTCTTACAGGGTCAGATGAGTCAATACTTGCTGTGACGGTGTCTACAGCCTATATCCTCAGTAGGTCTTTGCACCCCCAAATCACAGGTTTTTCTCCTCAATATTCTAGCTCCTTAAGGCTTGATTTTTTTTTTTTTTTTTTTTAACTGTCAGATCTTCAAGCCAGCTAGAATTTATTTTGGAGTGTGGTGTGAGGCAGGAATCCATTTTTATACTTTTTTCAAAATGGAAATTTGTTATTGGCCCGCTTCTGTTTGTTGCTATCCTTCCTTACTAATTTGAAAGGGGGGATCCCTGGGTGGCGCAGCGGTTTGGCGCCTGCCTTTGGCCCAGGGCGCGATCCTGGAGACCCGGGATCGATTCCCACGTCGGGCTCCTGGTGCATGGAGCCTGCTTCTCCCTGCCTGTGTCTCTGCCTCTCTTTCTCTCTCTGTGACTATCATAAATAAATAAAAATTAAAAAAAAAAATATTTACTAATTTGAAAGGGACTTGTATCAAATGATAAACTCCTGGATACTCACACATCAGTCTGTTTTGTTCGTACTTTTTCCTCTTATTTGGTGAGTACCGAGTCTAGTTACTATTGGCTTTGTAGTGCGTTTTGTTAATTTTAGGTGAATACTAACTTTTTGGGCCAATAATTTAGGCAGACTTTATTTTCAGGTGAATCTGGGAAATTTTTTTGTAGTTACAAAAGAAAAAATCCAACTGGGATGTTGGGTTAGTCTCTTAGGGCTGCAGTAATAAATCACCGCAAACTTAGTACCTTCAGACAACAGAAATTTATTCTCAGTTCTGGAGCCTCGAAATCTGAAATCTGGCAGGGCCACACACTCCCTCTGCAGCACTGAGCGAGAAACCGTTCTTTGTCTCTTCTGGTTTTTGATGGCTGCACCCGCACTCCTTGGCTCGTGACCACATCACTCCAACCTCACTCCTTGGCTTGTGGCCACATCACTCCAACCTCAGCTTGCGTCTTCATATAGCTTTCTCCTCTGTGATGTCTCCGCTGCCTGTGCACACTGTGTATTGCTGACATGCTGAACTTTCCTTCAGTTTTCTTAGCTTTTTGTTATTTTGGAGAGGATTTCTAAACAGACGGTCATCTGCAAATAGTGACATTTGTGTCTTTGCTTAGTTATATCTTAAGTTGCATGTTTGACAATCTGTGGCAATAGTAGACATCCGTGCCATTTTGTTCTGTATTTTAATAGGATACTTTCAGTTTTATGCTAATTATATTTTACTTCTGGGAAATACCCTTCATGTAACCATTTCCTTCTACTGGTATTAAAATTCCATAGGAAACAAGGAATGCATATTGACTTTCTTCATTCTTTTGGGCATTTTTTTTTTAATTTTTTTATTTATTTATGATAGAGAGAGAGAGAGAGAGAGAGAGAGAGGCAGAGACATAGGCAGAGGGAGAAGCAGGCTCCATGCACCGGGAGCCCGACGTGGGATTCGATCTCGGGTCTCCAGGATCGCGCCCCGGGCCAAAGGCAGGCGCCAAACCGCTGCGCCACCCAGGGATCCCCGGGCATTTTTAAAGGGCCAACTATCAGTCATTTGTTATCTATCCTCTGAGCTACAAATTTGAAATGCATACATTTCCTAATATTGAATCCTTACTGTATCCCTAGAACAGACCCTATACCTATTCATGGTATCTTATTCTATAAGTTAAATGCTGATGGGTGCCTGGGTGGTTCAGTCTGTGAAGCGTCTGCCTCCGGCTCAGGTCATGATCCCAGAGTACTGGGATCAAGTCCCGCATCAGGCTTCCTGCTCAGCGGGGAGCCTTTCTCTCTCTCTCTCTCTGCCTCTCATGAATAAATAAATCTCTTTTTTTAAAATGCTGGATTTATTGGTTAGGTGTTTTGTTTGAAACTTTCCATGTTTGGGACGCCTGGGTGGCTCAGTGGCTCAGCGGTTTAGCGCCGCCTTCGGCCCAGGGCGTGATCCTGGAGACCCTGGATTGAGTCCCACGTCGGGCTCCCTGCATGGAGCCTGCTTCTCCGTCTGCCTGTGTCTCTGCCCCTCTCTCTCTCTCTCTCTGTGTGTCTCTCATGAATAAATAAATAAAATATTAAAAAAAAAAAAAACTTCCCATGTTTGGGGCACCTGGGTGGCTCGGTCGGTTAAGCATCCGACTCTTGATTTTTGCTCAGGTCATGATCTTGGGAGTCCTGAGACTGACCCTGCTGGAGATTCTCCCTCTGCCTCTCCCCACCCCACTCATACACTCATATTCTCTGTCTCTTAAAACAAACTCCGAACTTTCCATGTTTGTAAAGTAGTTTGCCGTGAAGAATCTCTTCTCTGCAGCACCCACTCATTGTTTGGGGAAGCAAACAGTGCCTTGATTTGCCTCTGGGGGCCACCCTTTCCACCAGGTACAAACTGTGTGTTTTGGATGAAACAGCCCAGCTGCATGGATGGATTCTGATTGGCTATGGCTATTAGATATATCCCATCTCCTTGGTCCCTTGACTATAGTTACCGGTCCCCTGGTAGGCTTAGAACCCAATTAATGCCAGTGAGATACAAAAATAATTTGTGAGGGCCCCATGGGGCAAAGAAGCTCATATTTCTTTGGAGCCACCTGAAGATATAATTACTGCCATTTGTGGTAGTTTTTATTTCAAAACCAAGCAAGGATAGTATTGTATCATTGAGCTTGTATTCTCTGTGTTTCTTTCCTTGGTCAGACTAGAAGGAGTTAATTGCTCTTTGTTATTTTCAGAGAAAATGATTTTGGTTTTGATTGATTGAGTCAGCTATTTTTGTTTTTATTTTCTATCCAATTTTTATTTTATTTTTATTTTTAAGTAGGCTGCCTTCGGGGCGTGAAGCGCAACATGAGGCTTGAACTCAAGACCCTGAGATCAAGACCTGAGCTGAGGTTAAGAGTCGGACACTTGGGCAGCTCCTGTGGCTCAGCAGTTTAGGGCCGCCTGCAGCCCAAGGTGTGATCCTGGAGACCCGGGATCGAGTCCCACGTCGGGCTCCCTGCATGGAGCCTGCTTCTCCCTCTGCCTGTGTCTCTGCATCTCTCTCTCTCTCTCTCTCTCTCTCTGTGTCTCTCATGAATAAATAAATAAAATCTTTAACAACAACAACAAAAAAGAGTTGGACACCTAATGAACTGAGCTACCCAGGCGCCCCTTACCAATTCTTTTATTATTTCTGCTTTGATTTTTCTATTTGACATGAATGTTTAGCTCATTTATCTTCACTCTTTATGATAAAAGTTAAAAGTGTGATTCACCCTCTGAGCGTAGCTTTGCCAGCATCCTTATAGGTTTTGATAAGTATTTCTCTTTGATTCTATTTTTAAAGGCTTTTATTAGGAAAATGTTCAAACCTACCCCTAGACAGAAGAGAGTACTGATGACTCACATACCCGTAAACCAGTTTTAACAGTTCCTACGTTTTGCCATTTTGGTTTTGTCTTCTTCTGCACTCCCCAAACTTTGTTAGTTTTGAGTATTTTATTTTAAGCAGGTTTCAGATTTTGTGTCACTTGTAAATACTTTAGCATATATCTTTAACAGAGAAGGGCTTAAAGAAAACCATCCCTATGGGATCCCTGGGTGGCGCAGCGGTTTGGCGCCTGCCTTTGGCCCAGGGCGCGATCCTGGAGACCCGGAATTGAAACCCACATCAGGCTCCTGGTGCATGGAGCCTGCTTCTCCCTCTGCCTGTGTCTCTGCCTCTCTCTCTCTCTCTCTCTCTCTGTGACTATCATAAAAAATAAATAAATAAATATTTAAAAAAAAGAAAAAAGAAAAAAAGAAAACCATCCCTGACAAAATTAACTGTACATTGTTAATATCCAATATCTATCCTGTGTTCAGTTTTCTCCAAAGGTCACATAAGGTTTGTTTGAATCAAAACCCAAAGAAGGTCTCTCCACACTGCATTTGGTTGATGCCTCTCTTGTCTCTTCTTTTCCTTTTCCCTTTTTCCAGAGGGAGAGTGCGTGTGTGCACACGCAAGCAGGACAGGGAAGGGCAGAGGGAGGGGAGAGGGAGAATGTTAAGCAAACTCTCACTGAGCACAGAGCCCTACATGACCCTGGCATGGCAACATGCCTCGTGACTTCGATCTCACAACCCTAACATCATGACCTGAGCCAAAAATCAAAAGTTGGACATAACCCTCTGAGCCACGTAGGCGCCCCTCTTTTGTCTCTTTTCAAGTCTTTTTTTGTTTTTGTTTTTAAGATTTAATTTATCCATGAGAGACACAGAGAGAGAGGCAGAGACACAGGCAGAAGGAGAAGCAGGCTCCATGCAGGGAGCCCGATTGGGACTCAGTCCCAGGGCCCCGGGGTCACGCCCTGAGCCCAAGGCAGACACTCAACCGCTGAGCCACCCAGGCATCCCATCTTTTCAAATCTATAACAGTTTTTTTCTTTTTTTGCTTTTATTGTCATTTATGAAAGCTGCAGGGCTGTTGGTGCTGTGGAATTCCACACGTGGTGGATTGGGTTGATTGTATTGGGGTAGGTAGTGCATTTTTATGATCCTCATAGTTCCTGTAAACTGGTAGCTGTGTTTAGATGCTTAATTTGTTTCAGGTTTGATTCCCTCCCCCCACCCCCACCCTGAGGTATGTGGGGTGGGAAGTAGGGGCGGTGCCAAGAATATATCCTGGATTTTGCTGTGTACCCTATTGCAGTATACCAGGAGGCATGATATGTAGCTGTCATTTTGTGATGTTAACATCTGATCAAGGGTATGGTGTCAGCAAGGCCACCACTGTCCCCTATAGAGCTTTCTATCAACCAGTCCTCTGCTTGGCTTTGGGTTATGAAACCCGTGGCCATTTTGCTTGTGTCCGTTATTTCATCCGTGTGTTAGTGTACTTTTGCTGCTATACTAGATTACCGCAGATTTGGCTGAAGTGAGTCTCACTGGGTAAGGCATGGTGTCGGCAGGGTCTACTTCAGAAGCTCCAGGAGAGAATCCATATCTTGCCTTTGCCAGCTTCTTGAGGCTGCCTGCATTCCTTGTGGACCCTCTCTCATTAAAGTACACAATTTTAAGAATACTTGTGATTCCATTTAGGTCTCACCTGTATAATCCAAGATAATCTCCCCATCTCAGTAATCTCTTTTAAAAAAAAAAAAAGATTTTATTTATTTATTCATGAGAGACACAGGCAGAGGGAGAAGCAAGCTCCATGCAGGGAGCCCGAGGCGGGACCCGAAACGGGGTCTCCAGGATCAGGCCCTCGGCTCCAGGTGGCGCTAAACCGCTGAGCCACCTGGGCTGCCCTCCCCATCTCAGTATTCTTAATTCCTCTGTAACATTCACAGGCTCCAGGAATAATGACCTGGATATCTTTGGGGACAGTGAGTTAGCATCCAGTTGGCAATTTGCAAAATGAAGAACTGTTTCTTTTTTTTTTTTTTTTTAAGATTTTATTTATTAGAGAGCAAACACGTGCATAAGCAGAGAGGGGCGGGGAGAAGAGAGACTCTGAAGCAGACTGTAATGTAAAGCCCAACTGTGGGATCATGACCTGAGCTGAAACCAAAAGTCCGACGCTTAACCAACTGCGCCACCCAGGCGCCCGAGATTTTTCTTTCTGTCTAGGTTTTTTAGTTGGCATTGTCCTATAAAGAATGTTTCTCTTCTCATTCTGATTACCCTGAAGTGGGGCTCCTCATCTCCTTTATTGGTGTCCAGAATGCACTGGGACTAGCAACTTCCAAAGTGAAAATGCATTTTTGTAGCTTTTTTTCTCCTAGTATCATCAACTCATGGGTATATATATAATTGTGTTTCAACCCACTTAAGACATTTTTTGAAGGTCCTGTTATTTCCCGAAGTTGGCTTCTGTGTCCTCTGGATGTGATCCCCATTAGTCTGTGACTCCTTCCTTTCTGTCACAGCTAGGTGCCCCACCTTGTCCCTATTGTGTTCAGCATCTGAGATCAGCCATTTTTCTGAGGAGCCCCTGGGTCCTTTTAGTGGGGAATGGTGTTTGGATGCCACAGTCCTTGTGCTAGGTAGGGATGCTCACTGCCACTGTGTTGTGTTAACCATAGAAATAAAGCAGTTATTCTACCAAGAAAAATGGATTTATTCAAGAATAACAGAATTGCATGCAATTCCATACATGCAGGATATGTATGGCCAAGTGGTAGGCAAGTCCAACAGAGAAGAGGAACGTTATTTTCTAGAGAAGGAGGAAGATGTTGGGAGAGGTTATTTTGAAGCAGTGTCACTGGGGAGGATTAGGATGTCAGTTCCTCACTGGCTTCGTTGCCGAGGTTGCTGGTTTCTTACTGGAGCCAGAGCACATGTCTTTCCCTGTTGGGGCCTGTAAAAGACGATTCTTCCTGTGATTGACCTTGAGTGGTTAAAGTGGCTCCCCTTTATCGTCCCTACTCCAGTTTACTGGGGTTTCCCTTTATTGATTTTCACAGTTGTTTCTCATAGTAGATTTAGGAAATAATCAGGAGTATGATCATTTCTGGTTCAAATGAATATTTATATGATTTTTACTTAAGTGTGTATCTTACACCAAAAATCTTCATTCTTAAGGTTGTTAACCTGATAACTGGACCTTAAAACACATAACATACTTAGAATAACAATGCTAACATTATCAGGATATATCACTTGGAATATGCTGTCAAATTACGGCATATTAGTTACTTTCCTCTGATGTTTATGCCACCAATGTGACATTGTTAGATTTGTTTCCGTATTTTTTTTAATTTTTTTCTTCAATTATAATAAACATAGAGAACTATGCAAATCTTTAGTGTTGTGGCTCAGTGGATTATCAGTAACTGAACCCATCCATAGAACCAGCATCAAGATAAGGAAATAGGGCATATTTTATTTATTTCTAGGGTTTGTACTTCTCTGATTTATGGTACTAAAAAAAATGGTGAATCATGGTATATTCAGATGAATGTGGCTTCCATCCCTTCTCTCTCCTTTATACGTTGTTTTCTTCTATCATTTCTTTTCCAGAAGGCAAACAGATATGTATGTTATCTACACCTATAGGTGTATACTCACTGGGCGTGTGTGTAGACCTACCACATTTCTGATTCTTTCTTAGGGGAAGGTAGCATACCCTGCACCTTCTGTCCTACTCCCTGGAGACCACACGTACTAGTGTGTGGAGGTCTCTCCTGTGCCTTGTAGGCCACATGTTGCTTTAGTTGCATGGATATGGCATGATTTGTTCAATCTGCCGCCTCCTCAATAAAGTTGTGGTTGTTTCCAGACTTTACCTTTTTATTGCTTACAGTTTCTGCTGCTCCCCTACCGTGTTCCCAATCCCCTCCTTCGCACAGTAGGTGGAGTCTGTTCCAAGTGGCTGCTTAATGTCTGCTTGGAGTTGGCCTCAGCCCCTGAGTATGGGGCTTCCATGCTGCTGCTGTTGGACCCTGCCGCCCTCCTGCTTCTCTTGGCTCCCTGTGGAGCCATAAACAGCTGGTCTTTGCCACATATCCCTCTTTGCTTGGCGCTGATTTTCTAACAGTGGGGTCAACAGTTTGTTCTTGCCCTGCCCACCCTTCACTGCAGGCAGGCCAAGTGCCTCAGCGGCCACTCCCCAGATGCGCTTACAGCTTGCTGGCCTGCTCTGAGTCCACGATGGAGAGTAAAAAATACATGTCCAACAGAAAGGTGCACTTTATGCACCTTTATGTTGAATTAGTTTGTTCTTTGAGGGGACAACTATACCAGAAATTCTTGAAATCTAGAGGTGAGGTTCACTCCCTAGAGCAGACTCAGAAAGTACTGGAAGAGATGACGGAGTCCCACCTGCTGATTTGGCAAATGAGAAGACGGGCCAGGGGAAGAGATGTGACATGTCCAGTGTCACCTGCTTGGTGTCTACCTGGGCTTAATAACCCGGGCAGGAGAGAATCTGAAGACTTGATTTTTCTGATGTTTGTGTCTTTGTGAGAGAAGCATTACGTTTCTGTTTGGATAGGACTGATGCCAGTTCCCAGGTATTTCTACCCATGGCTTCAGCTAACTTTGTGTCTCTAGCATAATGATTTTGTTTGTTTTTAAACGTTTACTTTATTTATTCGTGAGAGACACACAGAGAGAGAGGCAGAGACACAGGCAGAAGGAGAAGCAGGCTCCAAGCTAGGAGCCCGACATGGGACTCGATCCCGGGACCCCAGGATCGCGCCCTGGGCCAAAGGCAGGCGCCAAACAGCTGAGCCACCCAGGGATCCCCTGTTTGTTTGTTTTTTTAAAGATTTTCTTTATTTATTCATGAGAGACACATAGAGACACGGGCCGAGGGAGAAGCAGGCTCCCCATGGGGAGCCTGATACGGGCCTCGATCCCAGGACCCTGGGATCAGCCCTGAGCTGAAGGCAGATGCTCAACCGCTGAGCCACCCAGGTGTCCCTCTAGCATAATGTTTTATAAACGAGCTAAGTTCAGTCCAGCTCATAGACTTCCCTATGTACTTGTAGGAAGAACATTTTTTAAGTATAAGTTGTTGCCCTAAGAATTCTTTTGTTTCTTAGAGTTTAAATGGAATTTACAGTCAGAAGATCAAAAGTATTTTTTTGATTGTGGGACTTGGTGGGGGTGGGGTGGAGGTACTGCCCAAGGCGTCCTATGCTGGTGTCTCGTCTCCGGCCGGCCCTTGCTGTCCTCTTCTCACGCCACCATTGCCTTGAGGTGGGACTTGCTGTGGCCCCCAGTCTGTTACTGCTCTGAAACCTGTTCCCATGGCATTCAGAGACACAGATGGCCCAAGGGTCACAAGATCCATTTCACCTGGAAGCAGTGAGTGGTTGGCTCTTGTAAGGAAACAAACCATTTTATGTGTGGAGGAGACCACGGCCGCGCTGCAAGCGTGTGGTGGCCGTGCGCGGGGGTGCCGGGGGAGAGCCGCTCGGCCCGGCTTGCTCAGTGCAATCCTGGGGGCTTGCTTACTACGCTCACGGGCGTTTTTCTTTATGCTGAGGCGAGACAAACCCCTTCTGTACCGCCCTGCAGGTACATAAAGACAGTCTTGGGTGTCTTCCAATTCCCAGGGGCTTTCAGGGTGCGTGCAACCTCTGTAATCAGCAGTCCCTCCCAAGGAAATGAACAACACAGAAGTCTTACTTCAGACGTCTTGCTTGTACCATGGTCTAATAAACCAGTGAAGAAGAAAATTCTTGTGACCCTGCCTTTTGCTGATCTGTGGTAGCAAATGCTGTTTAATAGTACGTCTTTGTTTCCCTCTCCAAACAGAAGGATCCATGGACAAAAAGTAAGAGCGCCCTATAAAACAGAGCTATCCTTCTGCAGCGGACTCTCAGGAGCGCTTAGCCTAGCTCTATCAGTAATTTCTAAACCTGTTAACACACACCTTTTTTTGGGTAAGTGGTATAAGACATATATGCTATTTTTACATGTGCTCACCTCTCAATACAGTTGCTGCTTTTTCCAGTCCGTCCTCCCTTACCAGCCCCCACGCGCTGCTCCCCAGTGCCTGGTTCTGTGCTCCCTCTTGGAGTCTCAGCAGCTTAGACGGCCTACAAGTAAGGCATAGGCGTTTTATGCACACGCAAACACGTTTCCTCGCAGAGCTGCCCGTCTCTCGTGAGTTGACCTGGACCCTGGCTGTATGGTTGAGGGAGGGACACTCGTTCACTCCCCCACCATCTGTACAGGGCTGAGACCTTGTATCTGAGGGGCTGCTGACTGGATTCTAATAATCTCTTCTTACAGAAACCAAACTCCCACTGTGTTATCTAGGGCATTCAGCATCAATTTCTTTTAAGTGGATCAAGAACTTAAGACAAAGCAATTAGAATGTCAGATTCCTTGAGGTTTTTAAGAATTTTTCACCTAAGTGACACAATTTTTTTTTAAAGCAATCTGTCCTCACTGAGAATTTCCGTGTGATAAGTTTAATATTCTAGGAACATTTCACTCTTCTTTCCTTATTTTGCATCATTTTTAAGTTGTGTAGTTACATTAACAAGTGAGCCCGGCATAAAGAGGTTTGGGAGCAAGTGCAGCGTCGCAGGTGGGCACTGCAGTTGGGGCACACGGAGGCGGTCTGTGAGTGGAGGGTGGCCTGCCTTCTCGGTTTGCCGGTGGGAGGAGACTTGCTCGCTCAGTAGGTCCGGTAGGAGACTTTGTGTCCCGCCATCATTGGTTTACCCAGCACCCTGCTAGAAACAACACAAGCATCCAGTCTTTTGCTCCTGTGAAAAAGCCACAGTACGTTTGTTTCTCGGCACCTACGTGAGCACACATGGGAGAGGCTCTAGGAATTACCGGGTCAAAGCACATTTGTGCTTTTTTAAGTTGCAGTGTGTAATCAGATTGCTCTCCAAAGAGGTCACGTCAGCTATTCCTCCAGCCACACCAGTTTTCCTGTACCTTCTCTGATGCTCATCAGACCTCATACTTACCGAACTGAGAAGTGTGATGTAGGATCTCTCCCACTTTCAAAGTGCATTTTCTTTTGTACAAGTCAAATGTTTTCTTCATTTCTATAAAAGATGTTTTTATTTTTTGCTTCTGTTTGGGTTGTTAATGGATTTTTTGGAGTCCCTGGAAGGAATGAAAGCTGTCCACTAAACTTGGTCACTTCTTCCCGGAAGCCTTTGAGACAGCTCTCTGTGCCACACGCTCCTGGGCGTCTGTGGCAGAGGAGACACTCAGGACGGACACAGTACCCGTTTTGTATTCCTTCTCGTCCTCTAAATTTATTTTAAACAAGAAATTCATAGTAAATTGATTTGGGTCTTGTAAAAAGAGTTATATAAAGTTTATTAATAAGAAAAACCTTTTTGTCAAATTCCATTTCTGCTTTGGTTTGGAAAACCCAACTCTAGCAAATAAGAGTTTCCTATAGAATTTCAAAATTTTTACTATCTACCTTAAAAATTTAAAAAGGAACAAATGACATTAAGTTCAATAATATAATTTTGTTTACTCCTGTCTAGAGCATTGTTTCATCGTGAATTCAGTACAAAGTCATCAGCAAGGTGTTTTTTTGCATGAAGTCTTCAAAATCCAGTGTGTTCTTTAGACTCAGAGCATGCATCGGGTGGAACTAGCCGTGTCTCAAGTATCAGTAGCCACATGTCACCAGTATATGCTGGCCAGCATGGCTCAGGAGCAGTTTTCCTTTCATTTCTATGGAAACCCATTAACTTACATTTTTGAACCTAACCTTGTGCCATTTGCTTTTTAAAAAGAGTTTTACAAGGTCTGGGGTGCCTGGATCGCTCAGTTGGTTGAACATCCTGCTCTTGGTTTCTGCTTGGATTGTGATCTCGGGGTCATGAGATCAAGCCCCACATCAGGCTCTGCACTTAGCGGGGCGTCTGTTTGGGGTTCTCTCTCTCTCCCCCTCCCCCCTCCACCCCCGCTCATGTGTGCTCTCTTGCACGCTCTTTCTGTCGAATAATAAATCTTTTAAAAATTTACTTTTAAAAAAGTTACAAGGTGTGTTTATCTGACACATGTTCTTGAATTTGGCTCTAAATAAATGCTATTCTTTCCTCATCTGTATAAAGATACGTTAATTCAGTATTCATGAAATTAGTGGAGTACTACATTAAATGTATTCATTTAGTGGAATTAAATGTTAATATTCCCATATAGTGATATGGCTACTGTAGGGCAGTTTACCTTCTTTGATTTTTAACAATTTCCAAAGGCCCCAAGGGTTTACAAATGGGCAACTTTTAAAAGTTGAGAGCTTAAACAACTCACCCGGGTGACCCAAAGAGGATCCGAGCAAGACACTGAACTTCCTTGTGCTGACCACAGGTGTGGTGTTCTTCATTCGGTCTGTCTGTCCTCACTGTAGATGCCTGTGATGACTTAGCTGACACTTAGGTGAAAGAAATACACGACGACATCTGGGAGCAGGGTCACCGAAGAACGCTTGGTCCCCTTTTCTGTCTGTCGCTTCCTCAAGAGAAATGAACATGGATGCAGTGCAGACCGACCCACCGCCGTCTGGTTCCCTCCCGTCTGGACCGGGACGGCTGTCCTCTAGGGACCACGGTGCCAAGCTGGATGTCCCACGGTAATATAATTTCTGAGCCAAAGAAAAGGAACCCAGTTTTAATGTGTTCAGTATTAGAATATGCTCCCAGCCAGCCTGCCGCCACAGGTTACAGCTGGCCAGGCATAAATAAGCTGAATCATAAAGGAGTTCG
This sequence comes from Canis aureus, assembly GCF_053574225.1. NCBI lineage: Eukaryota > Metazoa > Chordata > Mammalia > Carnivora > Canidae > Canis > Canis aureus. The sequence continues at coordinate 52,186,245 of NC_135634.1, read as the reverse complement.
TAGTATATTTTTCAGCTATCAGGAGAGATGGAAACACACTCCTAGCCCCGACCCGACCACCACACAGTGTGGGAGAGCAAACCCTGGGGACGCTCCTGCCCCTCGTCGCCTGCTGCTCCCAGGATGGCAGGGCAGGGCCTCTGAGCCGCCGTCAGACCTGGGCGGCTCCGTGGTGATCCGCCGACGGGGAGTTGGCCGTTGCCCGCACCGCGCTGGGAGGACACCATCCTCGCACACCGCTTCCCTGGACTCCGCGGGAGAGTTGACTCGAAAAGTGAGCCTGTCCCGGCGCCCGGCTGGCCCAGTCCTTAGAGCCTGCGACTCTTGATCTCAGGGTTGCAGTTGGAGCCCCGTGTTAGATGTAGAGATTACTTCAAAATAAAACCTTCAGAAAACGTTTCAAGTGGGATCGCGGTCTCACGGTAGTTGTACCTTTAGCCTGACTAGGCTTTGTGAGTGGTGCAAAGGAAGGCCCTAGGCTTTCGCCTCCCTGAGATAACCAGTTTCCACACAGGCCTCAATTGTACCGCATCTAGAGGTTCACCTCGGGAAGCGTGACGGCTGTGTGAGGGAGGACGTGGGTGTTGGGCGCCTCTCGCCTGCCCCGTGGCTCTCCGTGCCTGTCCCTCTCCAGCACCACATGTCTGAATTACTGAGCCTGTAAAATCTTGGTATTGGGAAGGGCAAGTTCTCCCGACTTTGTTTTCCTCAGAGCTGTAATTGGCTATTCATGGCCTTTGATCTTTTGTATAAGATTTGCCGAATAAATATAATTATATACGTAAATATTCTAAACATTGTACATGGAAATATTATCTAAAAATTGCATAAAATCTGGTTGCAAGATTCCATACGCACACGCACACACACCTGCAGACTGCTTTCGAGGTTTAAGCTGCGTTTGCATGGATTTCGAGTCTGGTTAGGGAGGATGTATATAGTCTTTATGCCTAAGTCTTCCTAGATAGGTGAACATGTCATTTATTTTTTTAGATCTCTTCTGTATTTTGACAAAAGTTTTTAGAATGTTCTCTATAAACCTATTATTTTCTTATTAGATTGATTCCTGACATTTGTTGCTGGTGTTTTGGAACATGATTGTGTGTACTCATTTGGTTCTAAAAATACTTGGCGTTCTAATGGTGTATCCATGGCTCCTCCTAGATCTTTTGTACGTGGACAGTTGTACTGCTTGGGAGCACCCCGATTTACCACTTCCAGTTCTCATACTTCTTGCCTTCCTGCCCAGGCTGGCATCTCGGGTATACCTAAGAATAGAGAAAGCGCTCAGTTGCAGCCTGTTGTCTTCATGATCCTAAAGTGAATGCTTCTAATGAGGGCCTCTGGTAGGCACCTGACATCTAGTTAGGGAAATGTCCTTGTAATTGTCCTTTTTTGGAGAATGGGCAGGTTATATCACATTCTTTATTTGAATATTGTTGGGTGATAACATCATTCTTGCCCTGGTGTAAAAATGTAGTGAATTACTTTTTCTGTCCTCCTTTTCATTCTTTTTTAATTTTTAAGTGAGGCCAAAACTCAAGCCTCCAGTGTGAGGCTTGAACTCACACACAACCCTGAGATCAAGACCTGAGCTGAGGTCAGTAGTTGGACGCTTAACCGACTGAGCCACCCAGGCGCCCCTACCTACTAGTCTTTCTAATATCGCATCACCTTGCGTTATTGGAATAGAATGGACATCATCATTATATATTGTTTTGACTTTCTAGATCAGTTTCCTAGATTATTAAGTATCTAGATGAAATTCATACATTGCTTTCTCCTGTTACCCTTGTCTGGGAAATACTAAAGTCTCCTAGCTTTGTAAGTTGGGAAGATAATTTCTCAGGGCTTCCTTACAAAAGCATCTGGGTCTCTTGGTTGAGATCTTTATATTTGTTTCTTTGAAAATTGGGGAGGATTGGTTACATAAACTTTCCATTTCTAACAGACGCTGTTTAGGTGACTTGTTTTTCTGAAGTTGCCAGTTTCCTCTGTCTTCAGGCTGTGTGTGTGTGTGTGTGTGTGTGTGGTGGTGGTGGTCAAGTTTTTGATAATACTGGTCTCAGTAGAGTTCTTATGTGATTTTTCAGAATCTCTACTCTGGCTGTAGTTTTGATACCCTTGAAGTCTCAGTATTGCCTGTTTATATCTGTTCTTATTTTTTTCCATTGGTCATTTTTTTGCCAGAGATCTAACTGGTCTTTTAAAAGACTCAGCTGTAAGTTATATTTATTCTCTCTAGTAGGTATATTTTCACTTCATTAATTTCTTATCTGTGTTTCTTTTAACTTTTTTAAGATTTATTCTGTCCTTCTAATTTCAGGAATGAATGATTAAATTTTTACTTTTTCCTTTTCACTAATATGATGATGGCCTAAGGGTATAAAGTTGTCTCCAAGCAACACCCTGGCTTGATCTCACAAGTTTGGATATCTGACTGCTTATTGTGCTAATTATTTTCAGATTTCTTCTTTGACCCATGAGTTATCTAGAAGCAAGTTTTTATATTTCCAGGCTTCTTAAAATTCTAAGTTGGCTCCTAATTGATTGTGTTGTTTTTAGAGAATGTTACACTATTAGTTCTTCGCCATTTGTTTCTGTTTTGCCCTAGCTGCTAGCCAGTGTCTATAAAAATTCCATTATGATTGAATGTGTCATTTCTAATAATTGGGTGAAGGATTACATAAATCCAATAAAGTTTTATTAACTACATTGTTTTAATATTCTGTACAGTTTTAATCTTCACAATCTGTGTTCCCAAAAAAGCTGAATCTGTCTTCATTTGTAATCCCAGATACGTCAACTTCTCATAACCTTCCTGTTTTTACTTTATGTATTTTATAGCCAGGTTATGAGAGATGTATATGATCAGAGTTGATTGGGGCTTTTTATTCTTGACAGTCTGTGTGAAATCAATATGGCTAGCTCAGCTTTCACCGGTTCGGATTTGCCTGAACTGAACTGATCTTCCATCTCCTTACTTTCAGCGTCTCTGTCCCCGCCGTTTAGGTGGCTGAATTAGCTCAGAGCTGGATTTTGTATTTACATTAGGTTATCACCACATTTGGATTCATTTTTTCCATCATATTTTGTGCTTCATTTGCCTTGCTTTTCCATCACTTGTCTTTTCCTCCTTCTGCTTCCTGTTGTTTTCTTTTTCCTCAATTTTCCTTAGTAATTACTAACACAAGGCAACGTAACTGATAAAGTAATCGTGTGTACTGTAATGAATACTTCTGAACCTACCACCGAATCCAAGATTTTAGAGTATTGTCAATAACTTGTTTGAATGGGAGTTTGGTTTTTTGGTTTGAAAGTTACAAATTGTGCTTTAACTATCACTAGATCATCTTTTTAAGTTTGTATCATTAATTCAACAAGGGCTGATACTAGTATTTCCAGCCTTCCCTCAAATAATGATCTGAAATATTGCAACTTCAGTTTCTTCCTTCCACCTTACATTTATTGCTGCTTACAATTTTAATTATATTTTAATTTCCTCCAGATTGTATTGTTGTTAGTATGTGGTCAGTGCTTGTCTCACTTAATCTGGGTTACTGGTTTCTTTGTCAGTATTCCTTCTGGCAGGGCTCTGGCTCTCATTTTCTGGCTGGAGTGTGCCCTTCAGTGGTCATTTTAGCAGCCATCCATCAGTAGTAATAGCTTTCTCCATCTAAATGTCTCTCTTGCTCTTGTCCTTAATGAGAGAATTCTGAGTTGACAGGTACTTCCTTCAACATAGGTTACAGGTGTTAGTTCATTGTCCCCTGGTAGGCATTGTGACGTCTCTGTAGCTAACCTGTCTCTCCTGTAGTCGCTTTTAGGTTCTACTCTTGTCTTTGGCATTCTGCGGTTTCACTACAGGGTGTTTTGGGGTGGTGGATTAGTTGAAACGATGCTGCTAGGTTCTGTCTCTTGATGTGGGGAGAGGGTATCTTTACATTCTAGGATTTTCTCTGTTATTTTTCCAATACTGCTTCTCTGTTCCTTGTAATTGCTTCGTTAAGAACTTCTATTAGACATATGTTGGACTTCCTCATTCTCTTTTCTGTAGTTCTTTTTTAAAAATTTTTTTAGAGATTTTATTTATTTGAGAGACATCAAGCACATGCAAGGGGGTGGAGTGCAGAGAGAGGGAGGGAGAATCTCAAGCTGACTGCCTGCTGAGCGTGGATCCTGGTACTGGGCTTGATCCCATGGCTCTGAGATATGGCCTGAGCCAAATGATTTTGTCAGACGCATAACAGAATGAGCCACCCCGGTGCTCCTCTTACCATGTGGTTGGTTGGTTAGTTGGTTTTGGAGAGAAAGGGAGAGAGACTGCCAGAGAGGGAGCCTGCTGAGCTGAGAGCCTGACTGAGCCACCCAGGTGCTCCTTATCTCTAGTTCTTAACCCATTTGTTCCGTCAATTGAATTTTTTTAAGGCCACTTTCTTATGCCTGACATCTCTAATCACTTCAGGAATTTTTTACATTTTCAGTCTGATAGTTCTGTCATCTAAAGTTCTTGAGTCAAATCCAATTTCAGTCTTCTTTTTTGAATTTTGGACTTCAGCCTCCCTACAGTGTGGGTAGATTTGTGGATATCATTTGTGGCCTGGTGTGACGACGTTTGTTTTCTGCTGAGTGGGGTTTATCTCTGTTTTGGTAATTCGTAGATTCGGGCTAGGGCATCTTGGGAAAATGGGGTTGTAAGGATTGAGCCCTGAACCTTTATTGAGTGTTTGTTCATGGTTGCTAGTGCTCAAGAAGAGTTCTCACCACCTAGTACAAGCTGATTGGAAAGTCTCTAGGCTGGTGGGCTTGTTGTCCCCCCCCTCCCCTCAATGAAATAGCCTACCTTCTATTGAGAGTTAGTCCTATTGAGGGTCATGGTTCTAAGGGGCCGGGGGATTCTGTTCTAACCTGCGCAGGCCCACATCTTCTCCCCTGTCCACTCGAGGGCTGAAAACCCAAATGTCACAGACTGATGTTCACTTTTTGAGGTAGCCATAGGGGGTTCACACATTATCTGTTGTGACTGTTGCTGCTGGACTTAGGCCTCTGAAAATCTGCCTCTACAAACTAGTAGTTTCAATGCACTGAAGCTTGTTGGGATGAAACACAGAGAAGCGTCCTGGGATGGTTTGTAGCACAAACTCAGCATCTGATTTTACAATATCTTTTGTTAACTGTATGTCTTTTACCGTCTTTTAAGGCCTTCTGTGCGAGCCTCTGGGGTGACTTCCAAGCTCTATTGGAAGTTCCTCGACAGTCAACCCGCCAACTGTTGGAGAATCCCTCCCTTCTTCCTCGCTCTTTACCCCCCACCCCCAGCCACACACACGGTACTGAGACTTCAAAAACAAAACACTCGTCTGAGTTGCTGGTTACTTAGTCCCCACGGATGGACGGAGTAACTACAAATACTAATAACCTAGTAGGGGAGGCTAGAGAGCTTGGTGCTTCCAAGTCTAAGGATATGCTACCTGTCGGGGTCCCATCCTAGGGAAATAATGGCACTGCTTCAACAATGATGTCCTTGGCTGGAAGGGATGGATTTTTGACTGCTTTCCATGGATTTCTCTCCCCCAGTGATCTCCTGAGGGTTTCCTGTGGGCTGAGCTGAGCTGAGCTTCTCCCCTGGCCTTCAGCTCGCATATAGAGTTGCCTTCTTGACACCCGCACTTGGCCATCCCATGGGCATCTCTTGTCACACTCTGTGCCCTTTCCTGCAGGTCATCTTCAGACTCCCAATCTTGGTGTGGGCAGCCAAGAACCTCCCTGCCATTCTTAGCTCTTGTCATGCTCTGCCTCCACTTATGGGGACCTCTTGGTGCTACTTCCAAATCTGGCCACCTGGTTGATCGCCAACCCCACCGGAAAGCTGGCGTCCTCTTCAGACTGAATGGTTGCAGCGGCCCAACCTCTTCCCCTCCCCCACATACTTTGTGTTCCCCTGAGGAAAGTACATCTGGTCCTGCCTTCTGCCCCTTCAAACTCCCCATCATCCTCCCATCCCAAGTACCACTGTAGGACTACAGGTGGTGCTGACAAGGCTCAGGCCTTCCTGCCTGCTGTTGCCATGGTCCCTGCCGTTTACTCTCTGTGGCCCAGGCTGTGCACCACCCTCACTCATGCAGGATCCTGTGGGGGCTCTGGACCCTTGGTTTATTTTTTAAGATTTATTTATTTATGATAGAGAGAGAGGCAGAGACACAGGAGGAGGGAGAAGCAGGCTCCATGCCAGAAACCCGATGTGGGCCTGGATTCCAGGACCCCAGGATCATGCCCTGGGCCAAAGGCAGGCGCCAAACCGCTGAGCCACTCAGGGATCCCCCGACCCTTGATTTAAAAATGAAACAGGGCAGCGATCGATTATGCAGGGATGCACACCTGGTGAGCCACTGTCCTGCTCTAGGGCCCGAGCCCCCGAGGGCAGGGCTTCCCTCTCCTGCTGGCTCTATGGTGGGACACGCAGTAGGCGCCCCTGCTCTTCCCTTCCTGCGGAAGTCATGCCCTCTTGACGGGCAAGGGTGGCCCCTTTTTGAAGGGGAGTCACCTGGACGCCAGGGAGCGGAGGAGGGCCCCAAGGCTGGGAACCACAGGGGAGGAGGGGGAGGAAGGTGCTCTGAACTTCGGGCCCTGGGTCAGGCTGCAGCCAGCCCGCGGCGTCCTGGGGAGCTGTGCGTGGGGAGGGGGCCGCGGGGCGCCTTGGTGTCGTCCTCCGCGGTCTCGGTCCCTCAGGGGTGGGCTGTCCGGCCCGGGGTGCGCTGGGGGTGCGGTGGGGGTGCGCGTCCCCTGCCCCCTCCCCCGCCCGGGGCTCTGGGGCTCTCCCGGCCCGGGGTGCGGGCCCTGCGCGGCGAGTGGGGACCCCGCGGGGGGCGGGGCGGGGCCGCGGGGGCGGGGCCTCGGCGCGGGGCGGGGGCGGGGCCTCGGCGCGGGGCGGGGCGGGGCGGCCGCCGCCTGACGTGTCTCGGCGGGATTGGAGCCGCCGCCCTATATAGCCGCGGGGGCCCGGGCGCCGGCCTCGGAGCGCGGCCCGGCTTCTCCCGGCGGCCGGCGAGCGGGCGGAGACCCCCGACCCCGGCGAGTGAGCGCGGGAGTGAGCGGGGAGTGAGCGGGGCCGCGGGGCGGGGGCGGGGGTTGGGGCGCGGGCGGGCGGGCGGGCGGGGCTGCCGACGTGGAGCCCGGCGGGGGAGGGGACGTGGCCGCTGCCCCCTCCCCTTCCTCCCTCCTCCTCCTCCCCCTCCCTCCCCTCCCCTCCCCTCCCCCACGCGGCCCCCTCCCCTCCCCCTCCCGAGCGCCCCCTCCCCACCCCCACCCGCCCGGCCCCGGCCCCGGCCCGGGCTACGTGTCCCAGTGCGCATGGGCCGCGGCGCCGGCCGGGAGAGTGAGAAACTTTCCCGAGTCCGCGGCTCCGGGCGCCCTCCCCGCCGCCCCCCGCGGCGCCCCCCGAGCCCCAGCCCCTGCTCCCCAGCCCCAGCCCCCGCTCCCCGCTCCCCGCTCCCCCAGCCCCCGGCTGCCCCGGCCCAGCGGCGCGCGCGGGGGAGGGGCGGCCGACCTGGGGCTCGGCTCGGGCGCTGACGTGGGCGTCCGGCGGGGAGAGCGGGCGGGGGGCGGGCAGGGCCGGGCGGGTCGGGTCGGGCCGGGCCGCCGCACCTCCACCTGCTGCCCCTGCCCGCCGCCCGGCCCGGGGCGCCTGCTGTGCCGGGGGCCGCGGCCGACTTGGACGCACCCCAGGTCCGCGCACGACAAACACATTACGGAAAAATACCGAATTTGGACGAACGGCGGGGAGGCCGCGCGCCGCTGCCCCTTTAAGCCTGTCCCCGCCCGCGGGCTCCGTGGCCTGTGGGAGGGCCTGCTGAGGTGGCATCTGCGGGAGCGCCTGCCGCCTGCCGCCTGCGGGCCGGGGACGGGAAGGGGACGGGGACGGGGACGACGGGGACGGGACCGGGACCGGAGGGGGCACCTGGCTCACCCCGCGGCCCGGGCTGCCTGCTGAGGTGGCATCTGCGGGAGCTCCTCCTGGCGGGGCGGAGCGGGGCGGGGGCGGCCGCCAGCACAGGCTCACCTGGCCCCGGGGCCTGGCTCACACTCGGGCTCCCGATCACGCGTGGGTCCTGGCAGGGATGTGGGGGAAAGTTCTGCAGGACGACTGTAGGGCTGAAAGCAAACAGCTGTAGTTTGCAGACAAAAGAGAAGTGCTGGTCTCCACTGGAGGCGCCGGGTACCCTGTTGCTCAGTCCTGCCCAGGGCCCAGGGCCCAGATAAAGTTCTCCCGGCACTGTTAACTGCTTGCAGAGACTTTTCCTTTTTGCAGAGAAGTTAAAATTCTTCGTGTACGGGTTTCCCTGTGGTTTGTGTGGGGACCAGGTTTCTGTCGTGGTCCACAGTCGCTGGGACGTGACATTTCTCCCGGTGGTGGTCAGGCATGCTAGATGGTTCCCCGGGGTGGGAGAGGGCAGTCTCTGGTCCTGTCCATCCTCTTTCCTTTGGGTCTAGTTCTGTTCTGAGATGTTGCCCCCCCCCCCCCCACACACACACACCTGGACTTTCACACTCTGCAAACTAACGGCAAAGTCTAGCGTGAGAGGATTGTGAGATTGGTGTTGAGCAAGTGGATCCAAATGCTTCCTGCACAAACTGGTTGAGAGCAAGCCACACAAAGGCAGAACTGGAGCGGTCCTGGGAAGAGCTGGAGGAGAAAGGGCTCCACGTGTCTGAGGTGGTCTCGTAGAAAAAAATGGACTTGTTCTCCACGGCAACAGCGAGGAGAAGTTGCAGGTCTTGGCACTGCAGGAGGCAGACCGCTGTGACAGCTGTGTATGTAGAAGCGGAGCAGGGCGCCCCTGGAAGACCACGCAGCTCTGGTCTGCTGGTGCTCACAGACTGCAGTAGAGCCTTGCCTCGGGTCCCTTTCAAGCCCGATTTGAGCGGCGTTATTAGATTCAGGGAGGGGCTGTGATAGCCTGTGTTTGGCCTCTATTCCTTGATAATGGGGCCTGTGTAAGGTGTCCTCAGAACTTTAGATAGCAGTGATCACTGGCGAGGTCGCCCAAGGCCTCAGTGAAGTGGGAGTTGTCTTGCTGGGTGTTGTCTGGGAGGGTGGAGTGCTGGTGGGGAGCACGTTTGGGTGGGCAGAGAGCTGTGGGTTCGGTTTCTTAGTGCTGCTTTGTTGAGGTTGAGGCAGGTAGACAGTCATGCTGAGCATGTTAGGAGGACCAAGATTGGCCTTTTATAAAATCTCACCCCGGAGCCTCACGTGGAGGGAGGTCTGTATTTACATATGGATCATAAGGTCTGTGCTTAAAGCGAGTTCTAAAAAAAAATGGGCTTTTTTGAGAAGTTTATAAGAAAAAAAGAAACCTTATTTGATGATATCAGAGCCCCAGATGTTAACTCTGCTGCTCCTTGCAATCTATTCATTTACTGCCGCTGGAAATCTGAGGACTAGAGACCCAGTGTATCCTGTCAAACAAGTCTCGATTTTTTTTTTTTTTTTTTTTTTTTTTTTTTTTTTTTTTTTGGAGATCCACTCTGTCCTCTTGCTGCCCAAGGGTCTGTGCACACGTGGGGGTGTTAGAGATTCTGGGACAGACTCTCTCCAACACATTGGTAGGTTCAGCTGGGTCGGTGATCCTTCCTTGAGCAGCTTGAGATCAAGCTGGAATTGACTTCTGAAAGGTGCATGAGCTACCTCAGACCTTCAGGAATTTGTCCCATCTCGTGTGACAGTAGGTGCACAGTGGGAATTGCTCGTCACAGACCTCTAGCTGGAGGGACGCAGACAGTGATCACACTTGGCCATGTTTATTGAATGGCTGTCACTGGGCACTGAAGATATGTCCTGTCTAGGAAGGCAGGAGGGCTGGTCCGTGGGAGCCCAGAGAAGAGGGTGTGAACATAGTCCTCGTGGGGAACCTGGGTTATTAGGGGGGTGGATGTCTGTGGGTTTTAGGAGGTGACGTGGCATGACCTGGAGTGGGAGGCTGTGGAAATGCAAGGTCGGTAGGTAAAAGAGCAGGTGCAGCCCAAGTAGGAGTTCTGAGTGAGGAGGGCAGGGTAGACGCTTGGATCCTGGCTTCACTGTTGGCACTTTGACCTAGAACACCTCCATCTCATGCCTAGGCTGGCCAAGTGTGCACTGGTCAGACCCTCGGAATTCCAGGGAGTTCTCACCTTTTACACCCGGTCAGAATCTACGTGTGGATGTGCTACTTTGATAATGTGATTTAATGGAAAAGTCTTAATCTTTAGATCTTGTGGGTTACAAGTTATTGAAGACAGATTCTCAAAACTATCTGGGTCAGTTTGCTTCCACTTTTCTCCCTCTGTCTTGCTACATACGAGTGTCTGGTGGGACTTGGGGCCCCAGACAGGCTCTGACCCATGTGGCTGAAACCCTGCATTTAGAGACTTTTTTTTTTTTTTTTAAGTCCTAAAATGCTGCTGGACAATGAGACCCTTTTACATCTGGAGTCTGCTGGTACATCCCTGACGACCATGAACTGTCCTCCTAGCTCCTGAAATAGTCGTATTATGGGCAAGGATTTGGGATGTTACTCTCCAGTTAGGTGGGAGATAGGATTACTGTTGAGTCCCCAACATGACACCTACCTCATTGCACTTGACTGAGTGTGTGTGGTGTTCTGTGTAAAGTGGCAGGTCACCGACCTGGAAGCCTCACTATCCCAGAGTCCCCAAGGCAAGATGACCCACACCCTCTTACTTCACAGAGAACTTCTTGGTCTTCCTCAGCAGGCCTTTGAAGGTTCCTTCCAACCCTGCTATTTTATGGCCTGGTTTCTAAATCCCGGTGAATTAGAAGGGACCGAAGGCCTTTTACAGGATGACAGTGAGAACAAAGTAACTACAAAACACACAGCGAGCTCATAAAGATGGTGGATCTCCGTCACCATCAAGAGCTCAGGACCCCAAAGGTCCACGTACTGTTCTGTGTCATAGCACAAGGTCACAGGGTCTGCTGCTTCTGGCTCAGCAGTCAGAGATTAAGAGGAGTGCAGGAGAAATTACTCAACCATGCAGGAAAGCAAGCCACCAGTTTTATAAGGATTTTACTTCAGAATGGTTAAATTGAAAAGTTTTGGCATTACGATGTCACTCCCTCGAGTCCAGGGGAAAGTTGCCCTCTAAAAGTTGTGGAAGCTTTAGATTTTACTGTATATACTAGGTTTTGTTTGATGCTAATAGCCCAGGGGCAGAGCTTCCCTTTTTTTCCCAAGGAACTTGTCTAAATGTTAGTGTTGGTAAGCAAAGCAGTAGATGATGTTTTGCCCTCTTCTGGTTGGGATGTGAAAGAAAGGGTCTGGGTTCCAGAATGCAGATAAGTAACTTTGGTCTCCTTGTCTTCTTGCCGCCCCCTTCCTGTCCCACACCAGCACAACCTGGCAGGCTGGCACTCACCGCCTGAGGACGGACTCTCTGGCTACTGACCGTTTTGCTGGTAAGTGTGACTGCTCCTTCGGAAGGCTTCCCATCCCTGGGCCGCATGTGTGCCTTCTTTCCTTATGGTTTTTTTTTTTTCTTTCTTTCTTTCTTTCCTTATGTTTTATTAAGTTTCTAGTGGCTCAGAAAGACTTGCTGTAACTACACCTCCCAAGAGGAGCCCTTCACATGTGTCCTCTGGTTTCTACCTATTTTTAAGCCTTTTCTTTCTTTTTTTTCTTTTTTTAAGATTTTAATTATTTGTTTACTTATTTATGAGAGAGAGAGAGAGAGAGAGAGACAGCACAATTTGGGGTGGGGAGAGGGAGAAGCAGACTGCTCGCTGAGCAGGGAGCCCAACCCTTGGCTCAATCCCAAGACCCCGAGATCATGCCCTGAGCCGAAGGCGATGCTTAACGGACTGAGCCACCCAGGCGCCCCCAAGCCTTTTTTTTTTTTTCCTGAAATGTGAATAATGTTTGTTCATGATTATTTGAATTTGGATCCTCCTTCTCTTGAGGAATGCAGAGCTTAATTTTCTTGAACTTGGGAAGAAGTCTCCCAGAGCTGTGAAAATTATGCAAAAACTCCCCTTTATTCCATCACTTGGCTCTCTTAATACTTTTTTGCCATGGTGGTAGAAAAAGACACTTTGGTGCAGAATGGTGTGGAAAGAGTGGGTTCTTGTCATCACAGTCGCATGGAGCTCACCTAAAGGAAGGTGAAGGGAGGAAGCGAACACCCCTGCCTCAAAGCTGAATGAGCCCCTTTTCCAGATAAGGGGCTGTGGCTTTCAGAGCCCACAGTCCCCCCTGAGTACCTGGCACCCAGGAGTGGGATCTGGAGGCACACACTGCTTGGTTCCTTCCCTGAACTGAGGAACTCTGCCCTTGGGTTGGTTCCAGCTGCCCTGAGTCCCCTCTGGCCCCTGAGAGCTAGGACATCAGAGAATAACCAGCCAGCACAAGTCAGAGGCACTTAACCACCCTGCTTCTTGCCGTTACATTGTTGCCACGGAGCACGGAAGGAAGGATCTCGCCAGCAGCAGCATCGCCAGGCCGGCTGCGGTGTGCTGGGCCTGGCTGACCGTGGCCACGGTGCCCGCCGTCCTTGCAGGGGCCATCTGATGGCTCCTTGTAGCAACTGTCACGTGATGGATTTTATAAGCATCAGGAGGCATGTGGATGAACAAATTAACAAAATAACTGAGATAGCTGTTAGGAGAACCATCCAGATGTTGATCTGCAGGCCGTCTCTGCAGCCCCTGGACATCGTGGGACTGGAGTTCTCAGCTGGAGCCTCTGGCTCCTCACTTAGAGGATAACTTTTGAGGGGAACTTCACTTGAATTTTCCTTCCTTTCATCATTTGGTGAAAGTTAGGGTGCTATTTTACATCAGGGGTTGTAAGGAAAATGATATGGTTTGCTGATGAAACTGAATTAAAACCTTGGCTAAAATCCTAAGCCTAACAGTTTGGCTGTACCTTGACTGTCTTCTCTCTGACTCACTCCCTCCTGCTTCAGTGGCTCACCCGGATTGTGTGTAGGCGCGAGATCCACCATGAGCTCCGTTGCAGTTTTGACCCAAGAGAGCTTTGCTGAACACCGAAGTGGGCTGGTTCCGCAACAGATCAAAGGTGACCGCCCTTTTGTGCTCGTCTTCTCACTTTGAGACACTACTCTTTCCAAATCTTTGTCAAACCTTATGGCCTCTTAGAAGTGCCTTCTGGGACTGTAGCCGTGGGGTAGAGCCTAGGCTCCTGCTTCTTACCTGCTCTGTGTTGCACTGCCAGCCCGGCACTGCCCCTGCGTGCAGGGTGGAATTGGGCAGGAGCGACAGATATTTCTGGACACAGAAAGATTGGATGTGTGGACTACTGTCTGGAAAGCCAGTGATTTTGATCCTTGGTAATCAAAATGAGATTCTTTTGCAAAATTGCTGTTCCCCAGTGGTGTTGAATCCTTCAAAATCTGGTATGTATTTACAAAAACAGGATAACTTGATTCGAATGCTCAATTCTTATCTGTAATCATTCAACTGTGTGTAGATGATGAAATTTTCAGGAGGAAGAGTAGATTAACTGAGTCGACTATCAGTTCTTAAGTTTAATTAAAACTAAAAATTCACTCTGACACCATTGACACTGGCTGTGTGCTTTAAGTGCTTGTTTCTAGGGCAGTGGAGACCCAAACAGTGTAGTGCCTGCCGGGCTGAATCCTTGTACTTAATCCAAGACCCTGTAGGGTCTGCATTTCAGATGAGGGAAGCAAGGCATTGACAGGCTCCAGCTGCCTGTCCGTGCCATGTCTTGATTGGTGTCCCGGGATAGCACAGCCATGTGGCCAGAAGTGGTGAACCCAGACTTGGACGTAGGCCTGTCTGATTCCAAAGGTCATCTCCCTGCACTGTGGGCACATCCATTCAGAATGGTTTTGATTGGGCCCTGCCATTGCCAGGGCATTTGGGGTGATCCAAAACAGTCACGCTCCTGTTTTCACGGAGCTGTGGTTAATGGGACAAGAACGTGAATGATTAGGGCGCTGTGGGGAATGGAAGCAATTAATGCTCTGGGGGCCTGGTTTCCACAAGGCTTGTTGCTCCTGAGGATTGGAGCGAGGTGGCTAGGGATGGCAGCTCCCAAAAGGGTGATTTCCAGTGCTGTATACAGTGCAGCTGTATGGGAAACGGCTGGAGTCGGGCTCAGAGGCAGTTCTGACAGGCAGTGCTGAGCAACAACATTATTTTATTCTGCAAATTTAAGGGCTGGTTATGTGCCAAACATTGTCATAGCTGTGATTTTTTTTTTTTTTTTAAGCACAGGATCAGAAGACTCGGGCTTAAAATCTTTGTGGCAAGGCCTGTTTTCAAGGGGCTCACCCCATTCAGGGGGGAGCAGGGCACCCGGTGTCTGAGCTGACCACTCAGCACAGAGGCTACATGCAAGGGCAGGGTACTTGCCAGTAGGTCAGAGGCTGCCTCTCAGGCCATATGCGGCACCCGAGGGTGCTGGGCCTGGTGACCTCCTGGGGCTCTTGCCCATCACTTCAAGGAAGAGATTGGGTAGGCGGGGGGTGGTGGGGTGCTCAAACAGTTGTCACTCAAACAGTTAACGTTGTTTTGACGTTAAAACTTACCAAATCTTTTTTGGCCTAATGTTGAAAGCACTGTGCTTCCTTTTAATCTATGTTGGCCGGTCCAGTTGCTACTTTAAATTCGGAAGAGGAGAGCGACCCTCCAACCTACAAAGATGCCTTTCCTCCGCTCCCAGAGAAATCAGCTTGCTTGGAGAACGCCCAGGAGCCTGCTGGCGCCTGGAGTAACAAGATCCGGCCCATCAAAGCTTCTGTCATCACTCAGGTAGAAACTCCATTCTTTACCTGTTTCTCCCAAGTAGGAAGTGGTAGCACCTGATAGAATGGTTTTTGAATGCACCACCGTGAGCGTGCTTTGGGCGTGTAAGGGGAAGAGGCTGTCAGAGTGAATCAGCCCCCCTGCTTCCCCCCAGCCCCGTTCCTGGGGAGCCTGTCGTCATGCCCACCTGTGTAGCCCCAGCACTCAGAAGGTTCTTCAGCCTGCTGCAAGCGGCCTGCCACCTCACCAGCCCCACAAGAACTTGTCTTCTCTGCCTTCTGTCCCACCGTGTCAAAGCGAGTTATCTTTTCTTGGCTTCTTTCCTCTCACAAGTCTATCCCTGTGCTGCCTTAATGTGGGGTATCGGCAGACATAGCACTTCTCTCTGACCTCGTGTTGGGTCGTGGGTGCTAATTACCCACCACCCATGTGCTGAGGAGTCCCCTTCCCTGAGCCTGAGCCCCCGCAACCAGTTGCATTCTGGAACTTGGCACCTTTCAGGCTCTCTGAGATGGGACTGATGTCTCCCCAGTCTTCCTCTCTGTTAACTGCACTATGTTCTACTGAGGGGTTCAGGCCCAAGGCCAGGATCATTTTGGTTCCTCCTGCATCTGCCTCCCTTGAGGAGCAGCTAGGGCAAAGCTGAGTCATCAGTCAGCCTGTACCCTTCGGCTTGAGCCCTTTGTCACCTTCTCCGCTTGGATTGCACCCCACCATGCTCACGCTGCTCCCCTGCCTACCCTTTTCCATTGCCCTCACCATTTTGCTCTTCTCGGTGGTCTTGGGTCTCCCGTCTCCCAGCTGTTTTCCCCACCCCCTGAGGGTGTCCTCTGCCGCTCTTCCTCACTGTCCATTGTGTCCATTTGTGAGAGTACTTCTCTTCCCTGCAGTGCCAGCTCCCTTACCCTCAGGCGCTCTCTGCGTCGGCCTCCACCCCTGCTGCTCTGGCCTTGGAGTGTGGACGGGGAGGAGGTGGAGATACTTGGGAGTGAATGAAATGCCTAAACATTTACACGCCCTCCCAGCTCTTGATCTCTTTACCTTCCCTTTCTGACCTTTCCTGAGTAGGTGTTCCATGTACCCCTGGAAGAGAGAAAATACAAGGACATGAACCAATTTGGAGAAGGTGAGCAAGCAAAAATCTGCCTAGAGATCATGCAGAGGACCGGTGCCCATCTGGAGCTGTCTCTCGCCAAAGACCAGGGCCTCTCCATCATGGTGTCAGGGAAGCTGGACGCTGTCATGAAAGCCCGGAAGGACATTGTCGCTAGGCTGCAGACTCAGGTGGGTATCCCCAGCCTCATCCCCCTGAGCGGATGTGCTCCAGCCCTGTACCACGGGCTGCAGCAGGTACGGTCGGGCTTTGTCACAAGCTGTGGCAGAAAGTCCAGAGTTCAGAGGTAGGCCAGCAACATTTGGAGTCTCGTAGCATTTTTAGTTGGAAAGCCCCAAAATCAGTGACAGAAGGAGGACACCTACTGATTTTGCTGTTTGAGTGAATGTACAGGAAGATTAAGGCTTGTCCCAGAGGTTGGGACACTCCGAGAAGCCAGGCTTGCTGGATGGTATAGTGAAGATGCCACCGTGGGTCATTCATTCCCAGTGCGCGGCTCAGGACTCAGCATATTGCTGTGTTACGTACACATTTCCAGGTCCTGTGTTGGGAGAGTGCGAGTTCAGGTGTGTATTTTAAGCCAATTCCCATAGTCCTTAGCAGTTTGATAGCATTACTCGGAATTTATTGGGGGAACTGTTGTAATAAATAAGTAAACCTATGATGTATTTCTCCATACATGGCATCACTTGAAGATCAGGGTAAACACAGAATCTTAATAAAGCGTCTTAGGACGGGTGCCTGGGTGGCGCAGTTAGTTGAGCATCCAACTCTTGATTTCAGCTCATGTCTTGATCTCAGGGTCCTAAGATCAAGCCCCACATTGGGTTCTGTGCTGGGTTGCAGAGCCTGCTTGGAATCCTCTCTGCCCGTCCCCCCGGTGTGTGCTTGCCTATGTGTGCTCTCTCTAAAATAAGTAAATTTTTAAAAAAGTCTTGTGACAGGTACAACTTTAGATGGGTTTACTTAGAAATATGGAGGCCCATGGATTCCTGGCTGGCTCAGTCAGTAGAGTGTAAGTCTCGATCTTGCTTGTAAGTTTGAGCCCAATGTTGGGTATAGAGACTACTTAAAACTATAATCTTTTATAAAATGAGAGAAGAAATAGGGGTCCTCTCCACCTGACCCGGATGGTCTGTGAGCTCATCGGGGAGCTGGCTCCAGAATGTGGTGGCTAGAAGATGATGTGCCGTGGGGCAGGGGCCGGGGACTCGGCACAGAGGAGGGGATTGGCCCTGTGCTGCCCAGCCTCTCTCACTTGGACGTGCTGGGCCCTGGAACAGTCAGTCCCTAACCCCCACTAGCTTCAGGAATGAACTCATTAAGTGTAGGCAATTGAAAATGTGTGTCGATTGCTTCACTTTGTGGCTGGTGTGTAGTAAGCTCTCAGACTTGGGCTGTTTACTGGTTGGTGAATATTTGAGTATTTAGTGATTGAGCACTGAGCCCGGAGATCTGAACCAGTGCCCCCGCCCCCATTACTTTAAAGCAAGTCCCAGATACATTATTTGCTTATAAATAACTCAGTGTGCCCCCCTCTTAATGTAATCTACTAGGCTATTAACTTATTAAAACTAATAGTAATTTCTGAATATGTCCATTCACCCGTGTCTATTTAATGGGCTTCTCTCATTATCTGCAGGTGTCTTTCTGAGTTGACTTGTTGAAACCGGCACCTGAACCAGGCCTGCCTGCCATGCTCGTTCATTCCTCAGTACGGCCCTCTTCTCCTGTTCTTGATGCCTTTGATTTTTCAGGATAAGCAAGTGTTTGCTTTGTCCCACTCTCCATCACTGTTTCCTGTAAACTGGTGGTTAGATGCAGGGGCTTGGTTTCCTTCACGTTCAGCTTACTTATGTGGCAAGAAAACTTGTGGGTGGTCCTGTGTAGCTGCTGTTGATTCCAAGATGGATCACTAGACTTGGGAGTCTTCAGCAAATCCATCCATTAATAAAGTTCCCATTCGTTCTTTGGCATAGCAGTTGTATCCTGTCCCGCTGATGACAGCCTAAATTCATCGCCGTGTGGATGTGGCTTGCTACCCCCGCTCTCCACCTGCGTTAGTTGGTGTCCTTGGGAAGAACTTCCCTCTGCCAGCTGCTTAGTCAGTGTTCAAGCTGCATTGGCGCTCTGGCATGTCCAGTAGGGATCCGGGAATCTTCTCCTTGTCGTTATGAACTTTGGATGTGTTTATTAGTCGTTAAGGTGAAATTGCATCATCTTTGGACAGTGGGACACCTTCAGGTTGGTACCCTGCGGCTTTATGGGGTGACCGTTCATGTCCACCATTTCCTACTCTCTAACCTGGAGACGAGCGGCCCAGCTGCGGCCACAGATCTGATGGCAGCTGTTCATCCAGGAACTCCATGCCTTTTTAGTAGGAAGTTGCAGGAGTTCATCCTGGTAGTTCTAATGAAGATGAAAGATGAGAGGGCTTTAAAATCGCTTGAAGGAATTTGTGCTCTCATCTTGAGCTGTAGTCAAGGTTGGTACACAGAGTAGTATAATAAGGTTCAGTCAGACACAGCCTCTGCACCCTGTCCCTCCCTCCCTCCCTTGCTGACTGGCTGTTCTTAGTCTTTGATGGACCCCTTCCCTCCTTCAGATTTGAAAATAGAAGTACAAGACGACTTGTCATAGTAAACCCTCTTCTGCACCTTGTCTTTTCCCGCATATTTTCTGGAGGTGTCTACATATCAGCAAATAGTGGCTCTGCTCCTTTCTTTGTACAGCTGCGAGATGCTCTGTGGGTGTGTTGTAATTTATTCAGGCATTCCTGTTGATGGGCATTTGGGTGTCTTCCCAACTTTCCTGTTACAAACTGTGTCTCAATAAAAACCTTGTGCATATGGGATTTCCTGTTTCACGAAGTGTGTCTCAAGATCCATTTCCTAGCAGTGAGGTGGCTGGGCCAGAGGACAAGCGCGTATTGTTATTCTGTAGGAGCTGCGAGCCCTGTCCCTCAGGTGCTGGGCATTGTTTGTGTTCCCGAGAGCCTCCCCCAGAGCCCTGCTGCACCCAGCAGAGGCTTGGGCTTTTTTGTCACTCTGAAAAGTAGCAGAGTATACTTTTAATTTGTTTTTTTCAGATGAGCAGTATTCAGTGTATCTTTTTTTATTTATTTATTCCTGAGAGAGACAGAGAGAGATGCAGAGACACAGGCAGAGGGAGACGCAGGCCCCCTGCGGGGAGCCCGATGCGGGACTGGATTCGGGGACCCTGGGATCCTGCCCTGAGCTGAAGGCAGCTGCTCAACCACTGAGCCCCCCAGGCGTCCTTCAGTGTGTCTTTATTAATACCTGAGGGCTGTGTGCGTGTTGTCTCTGCAGTGTCTTGTCTTTGCCCTCATCTATCAACTTTAGAGTTGTCCACCTTGCTTGGTATAGTCGAGCCTTCAAACCCTACATGCCTTACAAACCACCTTTCCCACTTCACCATTTGTTTTTTGATTTGGGTATGTTTTGCTATTTGGCTTTTTATTCTAGTGCAGTTAGGTGTCCTTACGCTTTTGTTCTTTTGAGCTATTGTTAGGAAAGTTTGTTTCACTTCCGAGTTGTAAGAAACCTAGTCTTTTCTCTGGTGCATGGAAGGGCAGGGGGTTGAGTTTGGGATTTCTTGTGAGCAGTGCAACATGCAGACCAACTTTCATCTTCTCCAGATGTCTGTTAGGTAGCCAACACCAGTTATAAAAGTTTTCCCCCAGTGATTTGAGTGTGGTTTTTTGAAGTCCTAAATTTTCGTATTAACTTGGTTGTGTGTGTGGATTTTCAGTCCCAGCCCGGGGGCCTTCCCCTCTGTACTCGTGTTCTGTCCTCATGGTCATGGTCTTGGATTTCTATCTAGTACAGTTATCACCACCCCTCGTCGACAGTCCAGGGTTTTCCTGCCCTGCTCTTTTTCATTGTGCCACACAAGCTTGATAATCTACATTTTGCTCAGAATTGCATTAGATCTTTTAAGGAGTGTTTTGTAGTTTCTAATGCACATATCCCACCCTTTCTGTTGGGTCGTGTCCAGTCGCTTTGTCTCTCCCCCACTCCGCATCCGTGGGCACGGCCATCCTTCCCCGTTGCGTCTGCTAACTGGTTATAGTTAATAGGAGTTAAACCTGTTGATGCTGGGTTCTGATTTCCTTCTCCCCATTACAGACATCAAAAATTCTAGAAAGTTGTCGGTTTCTGGGGGTGCAGGCCTTTGCTCTCTTCCTTATCCGGTAATACTTGGGCCTCCTCTGCTTCCTCAGCTCGGCTCCCGTGGGGGTCGGGCCTCAGCAGGTGCTCCACTTGAGCACAGCTCCGAGTACAGGCTGCGCTGGGTGCATGTTGTGTCACATTAAGTAAATAACATTTGTATTTTCTTGCACGTTTTTAATCGTGAATGGATTTAAATTTTGTGAAGGTGGTCGCTTGGTTTTTTTTCTCACATGTCACAATATGAATTATGTAAATTGATTTCTGAATACTGAACCATTTTTGAAGTAAACATTTGATCAGTGTGTTTGAGTTGGTGGCCTGTTTTCCTACACTAGTTGGGAAGTGAGAACCTTCTATATCGCTTCCATGACACAATTTAACATTTTCGTTTTGAATGTTAAGTAGGCGGCTATAAGCTTGTATTCCTGGCTGGTCTGCGAGTCTCTGCTCTACCGGTGTTGGGAGTGCTAACACTTTGCCTTTTTTTTTTTTTTTAAAGTCTTCTTGGCAGCTGTTTTCTGCACAGTCAAGAAGACTAGGAGTCTCTGTGACTTTGGGAAGTTACTTGATTTCTAGCAATTGGACTGTCATTGGATTAAGGGTTTGGATTCTTTCTATTGTATCTCCTCAGATAAGTTGTCTATTTTAACTGGTTGTGAAAGAGATAGGAAGAAGAGTTTATTACAGGATGTCGGGCTTCCCTCTGGGAAAAAAAAAATAGCCTATGCCTCGAAAAACAAATTAGTATGTACCTGCTTTCCTGCCATGTCCTAGGATGTGTTAGCAATCATCATAGTGGAAAACAAGACCGCATTCTTGAATATTCCTGTTCTCATGATGGCTTACTGGGCTGAGAAGATGTTGAACAAATAATCACCACTAAATCCTTACGACAAGCTCAGGGTGGTCGCATGGGGCCATCTGAATGTATCGCGCTTGAACTTTTCTAGCCTGGGGGTCAAGGTACGCTTCCCCAAGAACATGATGTTTAACTTGAGACTGTTCTGAGGGATGGATTGAGGTTGGCTAGGCAAGAACAGCCTTTCAGCCAGAGACAATGTCGTGGAGAAATACATGTTTTCAGAACCTACAAAGACAGCTACCATCTTTGGTTCTTTACCTGTTTTAGGCCTCAGCGACTGTTGCCATTCCCAAAGAGCACCACCGCTTTGTTATTGGCAAAAATGGAGAGAAGCTGCAAGACCTAGAGCTGAAAACTGCAACCAAAATCCAGATCCCGCGCCCAGATGACGCCAGCAATCAGATCCGGATCACCGGCACCAAGGAAGGCATCGAGAAAGCTCGCCACGAGGTCCTGCTCATCTCTGCTGAGCAGGTGGGGCCAGCTGAGGGCTTGGTGTGTGTGTGTGTGCCGGCCTCAGCCCCACAGCCGTGCCCTCATGCTTGTGGCCTGTCCTTTCCAGGACAAACGTGCTGTCGAGAGGCTGGAGGTGGAGAAGGCATTCCACCCTTTCATCGCCGGGCCTTATAACCGACTGGTTGGCGAGATCATGCAGGAGACAGGGACGCGCATCAACATCCCCCCGCCCAGCGTCAACCGGACAGAAATCGTCTTCACTGGAGAGAAGGAGCAGTTGGCTCAGGCTGTGGCTCGCATCAAGAAGATTTATGAGGAGAAGGTAACGATGGGGAAGAGAGCATAGCTCACTCTGGCGGGCTGTGGGGTCTGAACCTCGTTCTTTGAGGTATGGAGGGGACTCGGGGGTCTTCACCTCTTGGAAGCTGCCATCTTTATCTGGGCATGACTAAATTCTGAGGTGATTCTTAGGAGGAGAAACCCAGTCCTTCTTGATCAGAGGAGTTTCTGCACATGAGCTCTTCCCCTTCTTCACTTTGTGGGGCTCAGAGGTGCGGTCGAGGGCTCTGCATCCTGTTCCCTCCCCTTTTGGTCCTCATGGGCCCTTCCCTCTAATGCCCTTATCGTGCTCTTACTTAGAAAAAGAAGACCACCACCATCGCTGTGGAGGTGAAGAAATCCCAGCACAAGTATGTCATCGGGCCCAAAGGCAATTCGTTACAGGAGATCCTGGAAAGAACAGGAGTTTCGGTGGAGATCCCACCCTCAGATAGCATCTCGGAGACTGTGATACTGCGAGGCGAGCCTGAAAAGCTAGGGCAGGCCCTGACTGAAGTCTATGCCAAGGTAACTGCTCCAGGAGTGGGTCCCAGCTCTGCGTGAAGGGCCGGACTCCTTACTTGCCCTTCTGGGAGCGCTCACGCACCTCGGGGTCCTAGCGGGCGGCCCAGCTCTGGGGGACACACGCACACAACCGCGACCGCGCAGCCCTACCTTCTGCTTCCTCGTTTCCTAGGCCAACAGTTTTACAGTGTCCTCCGTCTCTGCTCCTTCCTGGCTTCACCGATTCATCATTGGCAAGAAAGGGCAGAACCTGGCCAAAATCACTCAGCAGATGCCCAAGGTGAGGAGGCATCGGGAATTAGTTGCTGAGTCCTTCTTGCTTTTGTCATCACGTTTCTGAGGTTTCTGTTCTGGGCGTGGCCTGGGCGTGACACGTTGTGTGTGTGTGTCACGGTTTCCACAGTGGGCTGAGGAAGATGAAGATGAATTCCTAAAACTACCTCTGCCGTTCTTTCAACCTTTTTAACCAGAGAGTGTGTGTGTTGTTGGGTTTCGTGACTACCCTAGCACTCGTCCCCATTGTCTGTTAGGGCAGGGTAACTTCCTGCTAGTTACGGGTGCGCAGCTCGTGTGAAGCTTGGAGTTACGGCCTCTTGATGCTTTCCACCTCCGTCCTTGATGCCCTCCCAGTTTTCCAGCAACCACTGCAGCTCCCAGTGAACATGTGTGGGATGGCTGGCCAGAGGACACGTCCGCTGGACTGTCCTCCTACTCACACTTGGTTTCCAAGTGACTTCTTAGTCCTTCTGCTTTCCTGGGCTCCGAGCCCTGGTGCTCGCACATGCAGTGGCTTCATGGGGCCACTCTCCCTACCACCCTTGTCCCATGTCACTGTCTTGCCTGGTGTGTTATAAATGAGGACAGGGCTGGCCTTGCCCATGGACCACCTTTGGGCAGCTAGCTGTACGCAGATTAAAATTCCATCCCTGATCCTTGTCTCATTTGTTTTGCAAGCAAAGAAGAGTGGCCCCAGGGGGCGCCTGAGTGGTTCATGAACCACTTGTTGATTGCCGGTCAGACCTTTGATTTCAGCTCAGGTCTCAGGGTCATGGGATCGAGCCCCGCTTCAGACTGTACCCAGGGTGGGGTCTTCTCCCTCCCCCTCTGCCCATCCCCCTAATGGGGTGCATGTGCTTGCACACTCTTTCTCTCTCTTTCTTAAAAAAAAAAAAAAAAGGCCCCATAATAGTGGAAGTGGTACAGGGAATGGGGATGACAGTTGGTGTTGATGCGGTTTTATTCTGTGGCACATCATGGAGGATTTCACAGTTCCCATAGCTAGTGAACAGAAGAAGATTAGACCGTAATATTTAGTACCCGAATAACAGGTGTCCCCCCCCCCCAGCTGCCCTCTTCAGCTTTCTGCGGGTCTGTGGACATGCATTTGTATGAAGCAGGGGGGATTGGCCGCTGCCTCAGCAAAGCACGCATGGTTCTTGGAGGGCACTGCCCCGTGCCATGCTGTCTTGACTGTCTCTTCCCTTATTTTGGTGTGGTAGGTTCACATTGAGTTCACAGAGGGTGAGGACAAGATCACCCTGGAAGGTCCCACAGAGGATGTAAACGTGGCTCAGGAACAGATCGAAGCCATGGTCAAAGACTTGGTAAGGTGCCCCTTTGCACGTCCTGGGTGCTGGTGCAGTAGGGACATATCCAGGTTGTCATTGCTTGGCCTGGGGACGAACCCCCCCCCCCCCCCCCCCCCCAGGAATGAATCATGAGTTGTGAAACCGTTCAAGTGGGCAAAGTCGGAAGAGTCATAGGTATAGGAGGTTTTGTTTTAGAGAAGGATCTTCCAATGGGGCCAGAATGATTGTCTTGGAACAGAGACTGCCAGTTAAGTGACAAAAGGGGCAACAGCTGCCAGGTTGCAGGCTTTGGTGTGGCCTCAAGAGCTTGTCTGTGGACACATTGTGTTCTCTCCTTGCAGATCAACCGGATGGACTATGTAGAGATCAACGTGGACCACAAGTTCCACAGACACCTCATCGGGAAGAGCGGGGCCAACAGTGAGTGAGGGTGACCGTGGTGGGAGAAAGGCTCATGGTTTCTGACTGGGTGTCCTCATCTGCCCCTCGGGCTCTGTTTGGTCTGGAGGCAACCTTGACCGGCCTGGTCAGAGGCCACAGTGAAGGCGCCCCTGAGCCTGGTGGGGCGACATCCCTAGTTTTGCTGTCCTTCTGGAATCACGCCCCCCTGGCGGGGCTCCCCCAGGAGGAGGAAAGGTCCAGGCTCACGGGCGTGTCTCTCGGTGCACAGGAGGGTTCCTTGGGGGCACTTGGGAACACTGCGTCCCCGGTGAGCCCTGTCAGACCAGGAGTGTGAGAGTGGTTTGCTGGAAGCGTGCTGAGTGAGTGCTCTGCCCAGGTTGAGAGCATTATCTGAGACACACCCAGGGCCCTGCTTGCCTGTGAGGCCAGCCTGCACGCCACGGTGCACTCCCTGTCCGCTGTCTCAGCTGCAGCGGGAGGTAGGTGAGAGGATAGCACACCTCCCAGCCTGCATCCGTCCGGGGGGCAGGGAACCCAGCTGTCTACACAGAATGCCCTGTGACTGGGCCCTCTTTGGTTTTTGCCTAACTTAGTCCTGTGATTGTTCGTAGTAAGTGTAAGCTTGTCAGCTCTGCTGTATTTGGTGTCAGTCTTGAGTTCCTGGCTGCTTTACCCTATGGTAGTGAGAGTCCACAGAAGCTGCTGGCGGTGCTTCCTTGCACGCACTGTAGCTTGCTTTTGTTTTTGTCTTAATTAACTGGACGGTGTCTTCCTAAAAGACCATAAGGAAGTGTGGTTCTGAAGTTCATTTCTGGTGTCTGCTCCCTAGGAGTGTGGGGGTTTAGAATAGATCTGTTTTCTGGTTCCACCCCCCTTTCCTTCATGATCTGAAGTCTCCTGCTCGCTTCTGACTCCTTGGCTTTGGCTGTCTCTGCATGTGCTCATGACTCTCCTCGGCGACCCCGGCAGATCTTGGGCAGAGTGCTTCCCTTATTTCCTGGGATGAGGCCTCTCCAGGGAGTGGGGAATGGTTCTCTAACCACAGACCCTGGGCTCTGTCCAAAAGTGGCAGAAAAGGGGTTTCTCATTCCTCTTGTTTTGCAAAGACGGTGAAGTACTTGATTTGGATCTGGGCTGATAGTGGACTTTCTCTAGGCAGCAGTATGGTCTCCGTGGAGTTAAGTAAATGTAAAGTTAATGTAAAGCCTTGTGATTTTCACTGGTTTTACTTTTGGTTTTTGAGAGTAGTTTTGTGACTTGGGAATAGTGGTTCGGTTCCCAAACTTGTTGCCACATTAGAAACACCTGGGATCTTTATCAGTGGAACAGAATAGAGAACCCAGAAATAGGCCCTCAACTCTATTGTCAACTCGACAGGAAAGAACATCTAGTGGAAAAAAAACGGTCTCTTCAACAAATGGTGTTGGGAGAATTCAGTCACATGCAGAAGAATGACACTTTCTGACGCATACACAACAGGAAACCATCAAAATCCTAGAGGAAAACATAGGCAGGCACCTCTCTGACCTCAGCCACAGCAACTTCTTGCTAGACACATCTCCAAAGACAAGGGAAACAAAGGCAAAAATGAACTATTGGGACTTCATTAAGGCAAAAAGCTTCTGCAGCAACGGAAACTGTGGACAAAACCCAGAGGCAGCCTGCGGAACAGGAGAAGATATTTGCAAATGACACATCTTTGATAAAGGGCTGGTATCCAAGATCTTCACAGAACTGACCAAACTCAACACCCAAAAACCAAACAATCCAGTCAAGAAATGGGCAGAAGACATGAACAGACATTTCTCCAAAGCAGACCTGCACATGGCCAACAGACACACGAAACAATGCTCCACATCACTGGGCATCAGGGAAATACACATCAGAACCACCGTGAAATACCACCTCACACGAGTGAGAATGGCTAAAACTAAGACGGGAAACAAGTGTTAGGGAGGCTGCAGAGAAAGGGGATCCTCCTTATACTGTGGGTGGGAACGCAAGCTGGTGCAACCATTCTGGAGAACAGTGTGCAGAAGTTCCTCAAAGAGTTGAAAATAGAGCTACGCTATGACCCAATTGCACTGCTGGGGATTTACCCCAAAGATACAGATGCAGTGAAACGCCAGGACACCTGCACCCCCATGTTCATAGCAGCAATGTCCAGAATAGCCACACAGTGGAAGGAGCCACGATGTCCCTCAGCAGTTGAAGGGATAAAGGAGATGTGGTTTATATATGATGGAATATCACTGAGCCATTAGAAAGGATGAATACCCACCATTTGGTTCAACGTGGATGGAACTGCTGGAGGGCATCATGCTGAGTGACATACGTCAGAGAAAGTTACATGATCTCACTCCTATTTGGAATTTAGGAAGCCAAACAGGAGCATAGAGGAAGGGAGGAAAAATAAAGACGAAATCAGAGACAGGCAAACCATGGGAGACCCTTACATAGGAAACATACTGACGGTCACTGGAGGGAGGGGGTGGGGGGACACGGTCACTGGGGGATGGGCATTAGGAGGGCATGTGATGGGATGAGCACTTGGGTGTCATATAAGACCGATGAATCACTGACCTCTAGCTCTGAAATTAATGTACTGTATGTTAATTAATTGAATTCAAATTTTAAAAAGCTTTCTAATACTTTCTCTACTGATGAAAAAGGTAGTATCAGTGAATAATTCTTTGAAATGTGTCAACTACACGTTGTGTTATTTCCCAGGTGATCAGTACATGAGTAAAAGTTCCAAAGTAAAAAAAAAAAGAAAGAAATACCTGTGATCTTTTAAGTATTTTAAAGCCCCCACCATACCCCAGACTAGCTAAGCCCCCCACACTGAGGGGTCCTCACCATCCGCCGCAGGATAATGTCAGGGTGACACTGGTGTGGTTGATCCAGGTGGAGACCATAAGCAGCTCATTTGAGAGAATCAAAAGTCTTGCTGTGGAGGCCTAATCACCCTCTGCTTGTGGGGTGACTGGTAGGGTTGTTTGGGGTTCGGCCCTGTTCTGCTAGGTTGTTAGTCAGTGGTGGAACACAGTAGAAACTGAGTCCAAAATGTGTTTCTTTTTATATTCTTCAGTAAACAGAATCAAAGACCAGTACAAGGTGTCGGTGCGCATCCCTCCTGACAGTGAGAAGAGCAACCTGATTCGCATCGAGGGGGACCCACAGGGTGTGCAGCAGGCCAAGCGAGAGCTGCTGGAGCTCGCCTCTCGAATGGTAAGACGTGTGGCCGGGTCCTGCCGGGAAGGAGCGTGCGTACCTCTCTCTGTTGGGTGCATCTGTGGAGTAGCATTATTTTCACCCCCGGTTCTCAAGAATGGGTCTCACTCGGGAGCGTCTCTAACTCGCTGGGGCCCAGGTGCTATACGGAGGGAGGGTGGGGGGTGTTCAGCCTTGGCCCAACCCGAGTCTGTGATGCTTGAAATGCCAATTCTTAAAAGTACCCAGGAGACTCCCATGTGCAGCTAAGGTTAAAAATCCCGGCTGTGTGGTTGTCTGCAGCTCTGGGGGTGGAGATGGGTGGGCCTTGCCCCCGCTGCCAGACTGAAGCACTCCACTCCCCTGGGCTAAGCTGCCCACACTGCTGTGCCTTTCGTGATTGTGTGACTCAGGCGCAGATCACGAGCAGTGACTCTCTACTTGGGCTGCATGTAAGGGTCTCAGGGGCGCCTTTCAGAATCCAGAGGAGTTACATGCTGCCCGAGTGACTGTAGCTTAGTGTAGACTTGTGCAGAGTATCAGGAAAGCCTCGGGCAGGGCAGGGCAAAGCACGTGCTTCTTGGGGCAAGGAGCGAGGCCCTTGTGTCTGCTGCCACCTTTTCACCACCTGGCACAGGTGCCCAAGCCTGGAGCCGCTCCTCAAGGCCCCCTTCTTGTTTGTTTGTTTTTTAATTTTATTTATTTCTCCATGAGAGGCCGAGAGAGACACACACACAGGCAGAGGGAGAAGCAGGCTCCCTGCAGGGAACCCAATGTGGGACTCGATCCAGGCATTCCAGGATCACACCCTGAGCCGAAGCCCAACCGCTGAGCCACCCAGGCGTCCCAAGGCCCCCTTTTGACCGTAGGCTTTTCCCTGTGCTCCGCTGCAGGCCAGCGCAGGTGGCCGGCCTCCATTGTCTGGCCAGAGCCCCTTGGTCTGGAGTGTCCTGCACCTATGTTGAATTACTGAGCCCTTATTGCTCTGTCAGCCTGGTGCCAGTCTTTTTTTTTTTCTTTGCCTGGTGCCAGTCTAATCCAGGATCTCCTGAATCCTTTCACATGGTTGGCTTGTAGTGTTTTTTTCCTTTATGCCAGGTCTGTTTATTCCTTTGTAGGTCTTGTGACATTTTAGTGAGACCTGGAGGAGGGTGAGAACCATGCAAGTTTAGTGCCCGGTGTTCAATTAGTCTTTCTTAAGTATCCATACAGAGCAGTGGTCTGAACCACGCTGTGTGGAGCAAGGATCACTGCCTGTTCTGTGAGTGTTAGGTCTCAAGGTCTCTTGTTCTTGTCAACACAGAAGCACTAGGTGAGCTGCTGGGGTGATGAAGGCTACTTGCTGTAGCACTTTCAGTTGAAGAGTCGGTCCTATGCTTGTTGAATTGCACCTCATTCAGGAGAATAACGCCCAGCCTGTGTTGTTGGGGAAACAGGTGTCCTCTAGTGGGTGCTCTCCACTAGCCGGTGACTCCTGGGAACGCTTCAGAGCAGTGCTGTGCTGCCCGGGCTCCCCGGGCTCCTGGGAGCCCCTCGCTCTAATGTCATATACTTGAATTTTGTTTTTAGGAAAACGAGCGCACCAAGGACCTGATCATTGAGCAGAGATTCCATCGCACAATCATTGGGCAGAAGGGTGAACGGATCCGTGAAATTCGTGACAAATTCCCAGAGGTAAAGATCTCCCGGTGGAATTCTTCAGGCCCTCTAGAGGGGATTAATTGGCACTTGGAGAGATTCAGGATTTTGGAATCTAGTCGTTACCAGTAACCGAAGTTGAATTTGTGATGGTTTTTTGCAGGTTATCATCAACTTTCCAGACCCAGCACAAAAAAGTGATATTGTTCAACTCAGAGGGCCCAAGAATGAGGTGGAAAAATGCACAAAATACATGCAGAAGATGGTGGCAGATCTGGTAGGGGGATGTTTTCCATCCTCTGTTGTGATGGCGTTACCGGTGGCAGAGAGGCATGGGGCTCGTGTCCCATCAGAACCCCTGCTGCAGGGAGCACCCTGGGGCACTGCAGTGGTCTGCCGTCGACGTAGTGGTGCCATCCCTCTTTACCCCAGGTGTTTAGACTGGCAGAAACTGTTAGGACTTGAGTGTGCCGTGGAATTAAAGCGGGGTGCCAGGTTCCTTGTTTCCTCGAGGGCTCTTCAGCCATCTGGATAAATTGTCCCATCCTGTCAGGAGGGGGATTTGCATAGGCAGTGTGGAGAGCCATTCGTTGATTTGTTACCTTCTTAAGAAGCTGGGATGGGAACAAGCAGTTTGGAAAGTGCTGAGGGTGGTTATGGATGAGAAGGCTGCAGATGGGCTCATGCTTCTGTGGTTTCTCGTGGGGCTCGGGCCGAGCTCACAACTGCCCCAGAGCGGCGGGGTCTGTGTGCCACCTCGATGCGTGTAGTGGGCTCACTTGTCTCAGCATGGTGGCCAGGACTCCCTCCTACCCAGATGTCAGGTGGGCACTGGCACGTTCTAACCCACTGCTTCTGGGTTACGGAGCTTGCGTTGAGCCGGTGGCAAGTTCCATTGGGAGCCACTTTTTATAAAGGTGGCTTTGCGTCAGTCGACAGCAGCCCACCAGGTTAGCTAGTTGTCGGGTAAGCTGTCCTCCCGTGGGAAGGTCAGAGGTCCTAGTGGGAGACAAGCGTGTGTGTTGTAATAGCGAGTCCTGTCATACTCCCTTCCGGATGAAGGGACACTTTGCTGACCAGCATGATGGCTAATTGTGTCACCTCTTTTGTTTGTAAGGTGGAAAATAGCTATTCAATTTCTGTTCCGATCTTCAAACAATTTCACAAGAACATCATTGGGAAAGGAGGCGCAAACATTAAGAAGGTGACCCCTGAATCCTGGCTCCCCTCGCCCTGTGCCATTCTGGCTCAGCATCGCAGGAGGGGAGCCTTACTTTCCAGCCCTGGGCTCCCAAGTGTCTCAGCTGGGAAGCCGCTTCTCATGTTTCTCCGTCTCCTTGTAGATTCGGGAAGAAAGCAACACTAAGATTGACCTTCCAGCTGAGAACAGCAATTCAGAGACCATTATCATCACAGGCAAGCGGGCCAACTGTGAGGCCGCCCGGAGCCGCATCCTGTCCATCCAAAAAGACCTGGTAATGGGGTGTTGGGTGACCGGGCACGCACCGGGCTCCCCAGCCCCCGAGGTTGATAGCCTGGGGTTTGGGCAAGCGGGGTGGGG
Source organism: Canis aureus (assembly GCF_053574225.1). Classification (NCBI taxonomy): domain Eukaryota; kingdom Metazoa; phylum Chordata; class Mammalia; order Carnivora; family Canidae; genus Canis; species Canis aureus. The sequence continues at coordinate 52,155,589 of NC_135634.1, read as the reverse complement.
GAGGCCAGCTCTCCCCACGGCAGTGCCAGGCCCGTGGCGGTGCTCACTACCAGGCCTGACCAGTAGCACTGCACGTGGGTGCTTGGAAGTCATCTGCTCCGCGAGGCAGAACAGTAAATTTCTTTTCAATTTTTGAAAAATTAATGTGCAAGGAACTGCTTGTTTACTAACGTGTACAGCTGGACGAGTTTTGACAGATGTTGTACCTCCATGGGCTCTCCGTAGTCCAGCTAGTGAGCACATCCCCCACCCGGAGATGGCCTCCTGCCCCTTCGGTACCTCCCTCTGTCCTGCCCGCCCCTGGCCCCCCTCTGCCTGTCCAGTCCTTCGTCTGCTTTCTGCCACGGGGGATTAGGTCCAGCTGCCTACATCGTTGTACAGAAGAAATCGTGGTGTTTGCTCTCAGAGCTCTAGGTGCTTTCACCTGGAGAAGTGTTGGGATGCGTCTGTGTTGTCTTGTGTGTCTGTACTGTTTTGTTTCGTCGCTGGGTGATAGGTCCCTATGTGAACATATCACGTTGCTTTTCGCCTAAGACTTACAGGTTTTCTTTCAAGAGATTTTTACTTACGATGTCAAGGTTTTTAGCATAGAATTTTTCATAATACTCCCCAGATTGTGCTTTCACTGTGGTGAGGTCTTTCATGTTCCTGATATAGATAACTTACGTCATTATAAAATTACCTTTTTCTACTTCTGGTAGTGGTCTTTGTTCTGAGATACACTTCTTTTCATTAAAGTAGGTTTCTTTTAGGCATCTTGCTTTTTTTATTCAATCTGATAATTTCTGCTTTTTAAAGACCTTATTTATTAGCGGGAGGAGGAGCAGTGAGAAAGGGACAAGCCGACTCTGCTGAACACAATGCCCTACGCAGGGCTTGATCTCATGACCCTAAGATCATGACCTGAGCCAAAATCAACACTGAGACCTTAACCTACTGAGCTACCCAGGCACCCCAGTCTCTGCCTTTTAAATAGAGGCGTTTGCATTTAATTACATTAGTAATTCTTCGTATCATGTGTTATGCGGTACATGTTTCGCTACATATATGTAGTAAGTGTGGTTAGATGTCAGTTTTTAGCTTTTAGAACTGTGGAAAATGTAACAAAATTTACCACCTTAGTGTACACCGAGGGGCATCAAATGCGTTCACTGTTGTGTGACTGTCACCGTCATCTCCAGCACGTTCTCATCTCCTCAAACAGAAAACGTACATGTAAACACCTCCCCGACCCACTGGTCACCTTGACGTGGTAGTTTTATGGAGCTGGGTTTTGGTGCACCGTCTTGCATTTGTTTTCTATTTGTTCCATCTACTTTGCTCTCTTTTTCTGCCTGCTTTAGGATTTAAAACGATAATCTTATTCCTTTTATCTCCTTTTGTGGCTTATTGGATGTGGCTTTTATTGTAGTGATCGTATTAGGGTTTCTAGTGTCTATCCTCCCCCTAGACCCTGTCTCCAAGTGACTGTGCTGGTTGCAGGGCAGCCTGAGAGGCTGCAAGACCTGTGCCCTCAGCCCCGCACGTCCCCTTCATCACCCAAGTCTCTCTGTCTGCATCCCCAGCCTCCAGGCCCCACAGCGTGTCGCTGCTTCACACTGGCTGCTTGCACTCAGTATAAAGTAGTAAGTGGGGTCATGCAGTCACAGTGTGTTTAGCTTTGTAACGAAGTGCTAGACCGTCTTCCAGTGAGACTGTGCCTTTGAGATACTTTGCTCCTTTTCGGGCTCGCTCTTAAGACACGTGAGGTGTGGGGGTCACAGCAGTGCCTGGTTTTGAGCATCCCTGCCCACCCCCAAGCTGAGGCCCTCCTGCTCCCAATGGCTCAGTGTTGATGGTGCTGTGCCCTGCGGTCCCTTCTCACGTGACGCCGGGCTCTTCCCATCCCACGCACAGGTCAGCCTGGGAGCAGTCTTCCACTCCCGGGGCTTCTGCCAGCCTGGTCTCGCCAGGCCGTCGGGTCCCCTTGCTTGCTTCCTGTCCCCGGTGTCAACACCCCTGGTTCTTGTGGAGGGTAAATTTGCTCCCTGTTGTTTCACCTTAATGGAGGCAGGGTTTTAATAGGAGAGGCTCACGATCCGTGGGCATCTGGGTGGTGTCTCCTTGGGCACTGAGAGGACTAAAAAAGTGAAGCTGCTCCCTGGTGGGACCTGGAGACTTTCCTTGTATGTGGTGTGAACCGCTTGTGCCCCCAGCTCACGTCCACCCACACACGTGCCCACAAGGGCTCCAGGCCCCTCTGCATGGGCGTGCCATCCCGTGTCCCACACCTCACAGACTGTGTCCTTTCAGGCCAACATAGCTGAGCTGGAGGTCTCGATTCCTGCCAAGCTGCATAACTCCCTCATCGGCACGAAGGGCCGCTTGATCCGCTCCATCATGGAGGAGTGCGGCGGGGTGCACATTCACTTCCCTGTGGAGGGCTCGGGAAGTGACACAGTTGTCATCAGGGGCCCCGCCTCGGACGTGGAGAAGGCCAAGAAGCAGCTCCTGCACCTGGCCGAGGAAAAGGTGAGCCTCACGCCTGGGGGCGGTGACGCTGTGTCTGTCCCTTGTTAGAAATCCTTGCCTTGTCTTGGTGGCAGGTCAGGAAATTGCTTCAGATACCTTTGTGTGTCTTTGATTTTGCTGCTGCAGAACAGAGGGCCTTGGCAGGTCGAATGCCTACCTAATGTGATAGGGAAAACTGGTTTGGCTTACGGGGTTTTGTTTTGTTAACGTATATGAGAGCGAGTGAGAGCTCACAAGCAAGGGGAGAGGGAGGGGCAGGCTCAGTCTCTCCCCCACCCCCCCCCCCCCCCGAGCAGGGAGTCCAATGTGGGACTCGATCCCAGGCCCCAGAGATAATGGCCTGAGCTGAAGACAGACGCTTAAACAACTGAGCCACCTAGGCGCCCTTGTTTTTTTTTTAAAGTATGGTTTATAGACGCTAAAACCTCCCTTTCCTTGGCATATACACCTGACGTTGGTAAGCATACACAAACTCACGTGACCATCCCTGCAGTGGCAGTGTTTTGGCCATCACCCCCTAAAATTCTGCATGGAATCACCTTTGCCTCCTTGTCAGGACCCACGTGTGGGTCTGTTTCTGGACTCTGCTGTGTCCCCGAAACGGCACAGGGAGGGGATGGCTGGCAGAGCCCTTCAGCTTCGTGCTCTGGCTCTTGTACATCTTTGCCTTTCTGTGCGGATTGGGAGCCAGCTTCACGGTTTCGGGGGCGGGGGTGGTGGTGGTCCTGCTTGATTTCGGCTGGGACTGTGTTGCATCTAAAGATCAGACTGGGGAGAGTCGACAGCTCAAGAATTCAAGGTTTTCCAGTCTGCGTTCTTCAAGTTTAAGTCTTTGATTTTTCATAGGGGTTTTGTAGTTTTCTAGCATGAGGGTCTCATTCATATTTTGTTTGATTTAAATCCTCAGTTTTGCATTCCATCGCTGTCCTGAATGGTACTTTGTCATTCACTTTAATTTCCGGTTTCTATAGCATGTAGAAACACGTTCGACTTTTTTATATCGGCCTTGTCTTACGCATCTGGGTTAAAGTTCAGTAACCCAGTCACTTTTCAGTTCCAGTAACTTTTTTTGGTAGATTCTTGTGAGTTTTCTGAGTAAAATATATCTTCTCTGATTAGACAGCTGATGTTTCTCTTGCTGACCCGTATGCCTGCAGGTGTGGCCTTACTGTGTTGCCTGGGCCTCTGGCACGGTGGAGTAGCAGCAGGGAGAGGGGACAGCCGTGCCTCGTTGGTGAACTTGGGGGAAAGTGCTCAGTCCCTCACTTGAGTGGGAAGTGAGCTGTGGGTCTCCGTCAGGTTGAGGAAGTTTCCTCTTCTGCCACAAGTTTGCTGAGAGCTCCTGTGGGAACGGGGGTGGGACTTTGTAGGAGCTTCTCTGTATCTGTCCACACGATAACCTGGTTTCCGTTTTTTTAAGCATATGTATTAGATTTTTTTTTAAGTGTTTTTTGTTTGTTTAACACTTAAGCAAACTTGTGTTTCTGGGATGACCCCACTTGGTTTAAGTGTGCTGTCCTTCATCATGTTGATGGGCTGGGCTGACCTAGCTCGTTAACTTTTTATTTATTTTTTAAATTTTCTTTAGATTTTTATTTATTCATGAGAGACACACAGAAGGATAGAGGCAGAGACACAGGCAGAGGGAGAAGCAGGCTCCATGCAGGGACCTCCAGGATCAGGCCCCTTGGGCTGAAGGCGGCGCTAAACCGCTGAGCCACCCGGGCTGCCCCGTTCATTAACTTTTTAACACGCTGCTGTTTGCCAGTGTCTGTGTCTGAAGATGAGTCGATTTTCTCGAGGGTGTTTGGAAAAGCGGCATTTGAAAGATAACAAAATTCATTTGTTTATTACTGTTGAGCATGCTGCAGACACTCTTTTCTTTTCCTTTGTGTTTCCTCATGCTCGTGGGCCAGGTTGCAGGACACAAGGAAGGAGAGGAAAGGGTGTCGTGTGGGTCTGAGTCCGCCTGGAGGCGCATGTGCTCTTCCTGCTGAATCTGCCGGAGGAGCTGGCATCCTCAAAGGGTGTCCTGTCAGGGCCTTTGCTGAGCCTTGGCCTTTTGGTGTCAGATGAGGGCCTTGGCTGCCTTGCGTCTCTGCACGGCTGGCCTTGGGCTACGCTGCAGCACGAGCAGTGGAAGGGCTGGACTCGGGGAGGAGCCGGAGTGCCGTGGGCTTAGCCACTGTGCAGATGCGTCCCCTCTCCCCAGCACCCCGAGGCTGCACTCGCCGGTCCTCCCTGTGGACGGGAGTGGCCTGTGAGGGCTGGACCGCTGCGGGTGGTGGCCGGCCTGGGCTCTGCGTGCACAAGCTCTGAGCCATCTCGGTGTCTCTGGACGGCAGAGGGGGCTTTACTTCCCGTCTGGGTTTCGGTGAGGCCGTTGTTGTCTGGGCCTCCGTATTCACCTGCTCAGTGTACCAGGCAGGTAGCATCAGGCCGGTGTACCCGGGGTTGGTCTCCACAGCAAACCAAGAGCTTCACCGTTGACATCCGCGCGAAGCCAGAATACCACAAGTTCCTCATTGGCAAAGGGGGCGGCAAGATCCGCAAGGTACGTGACAACACTGGAGCCCGCATCATATTCCCGACGGCCGAGGACAAGGACCAGGACCTCATCACCATCATAGGGAAGGAGGACGCTGTCAGGGAGGCCCAGAAGGAGCTGGAGGCCCTCATTCAGAACCTGGTAAGGCCCGTGGAGCCGTGCTGTGACGGTCCTCAGGCAGGGTCGGCGGGTCCCTTACTCTCCCTGCCCTCGATGCCATAGGACAACGTGGTGGAAGACTGCATGCTAGTGGACCCCAAGCACCACCGCCATTTCGTCATCCGGAGAGGCCAGGTCTTGCGGGAGATCGCCGAAGAGTATGGTGGGGTGATGGTGAGCTTCCCGCGCTCTGGCACACAGAGCGATAAAGTCACCCTCAAGGGTGCCAAGGACTGTGTGGAGGCGGCCAAGAAGCGCATCCAGGAGATCATCGAGGACCTGGTAGGTGTCTGGGAGGGTGGCGGGGCTCTCGGCCTCAACACCCAGGGGCAAACAGAGGGAGTGGCTGGGGCTCTTCGGTTCTCAGCCTCTGGCCTCCGTCTACTGCCCCTGAACAGCAGCTTTTTAAAACACATGATGGAATCCAATCTGCACGAGGAACCAGTCTCTCCCTGCAAGGGAAGAAGGGAGATGGAGGGGGCGGGCCTGTCAGTGAACCCACCTGTTTGGGGTTTTCTACATCAGCCCTGAGGGAGCTTCCCTCTCCTGGCGCCCCCTTGCTGTGGCCTTAGACGTACTTTCCCGACCGTCAGGCCCAGCGCCTCCTCGTGGAGTCACAGCCACAGCAGTCAGGTCACCGGCCCACGTAGCCACCCTTGAGGGGCGGCACCCAACGGTGATGTGTGCCGGGGGGCTCTGTGTCCAGAGACAGGAAAGGGCTGTACTCGCACTCTGGGTGGCGGCCAGCCTTGCTGCCATTTGCCGACAGTTCTCAGTACTTCCTTAGTCTCTGAACGACATGGCACCAAGAGGCCTCCCCGTTGGGTCCTGCCCCGCGCCCCTCCTCGGTCCACCCTGTCGTTCTGGAGCACTGGAGGTGTCTGTAGAGGACTGAGTGGGTGCAGATGTGACTGGCCCTCAGCCATTAACCTTTGCCTTTATTTTTTCCTTTCTTGCTGTGCCCACCCCACCCCACCCCACCCCCAGGAAGCCCAGGTGACCATAGAATGTGCCATACCCCAGAAGTTTCATCGCTCTGTCATGGGCCCCAAAGGTTCCAGAATCCAGCAGATTACTCGGGACTATAATGTTCAGATTAAGTTCCCAGACAGAGAGGAGAACCCAGGTGGGTCCCAGCGGTGAGCTCTGTGCTGAGTGGGGAAGCAGGTGTGTGCCTGAGCCCCGCCTGGGGCTGCGTCCTGCCCTGTGCTGCAGTGCGGTGAGCTGCGCAGGACTTGTTCCACAGGTTCTCTAAGGGGTGGGCTCTATCAGCTCCTGCAGGGCGATGGGTGCCCTTCCGGTGTCCACAGGCTCGCAGCTAGTGACCAGGCAAAAGGAGGGCAAAGCACCTGTGGCCCCAGAGACAGCGAACCCGCCCCCCACCCCCGACCCCCCACTCAGCCACCGCCTTGAGTTTGGTTCTGAGTTTTCCCACAGGTCCCGAGTAACGTGTGTGATGTGCTGCTTCTGCTGCAGCTGCCTGTCCCCCTGCATCCCTCCTTGGCAGGCCTCGTGCCTTGTGAGGCAGGCAGCCCCATCGGCCCCAGCGTTGGCTTGGTTCTGTGTGCCCCAGAGACGGGGTGGGGTGGTAGGCAGTCCCGAGGCGACGTTCTGAGCGCCGTCTCCCACTTTGTTGGCCGGTCACTGTTGACGTGTGCAGTCCAGTTGGTGACCATGCGGCCTCCTGGGTCCACTCCACGTGCTCCGTCCTCTCCGGAGCTTGTCGTGGCCATAGAAGCTCCTCTGTTCCCCTGAGTACAGATGCTCTTGGGTAGGTATGAAGGATATCGCATAGGGTAGAGATCTCAGTATCCAGACTGTGTTCTCTCCCCGTACACCCTTCACACGGTCACTCGCTCTGAGTCATTTGCGTGTACTTTTTTTTTTTTTTTTTTTTTTAAGTTTTTTTATTTATTCACGAGAGACACAGAGAGAGGCAGAGACACACACAGGCAGAGGGAGAAGCAGGCTCCATGCAGGGAGCCCGACGAGGGACTCGATCCCGGGTCTCCAGGATCACGCCCTGGGCCGAAGGTGGCGCCAAAGCCACCCGGGCTGCCCCATTTGCGTGTACTTTTAACCCTTGTTTGGGAGAACTGGCACATGCCTCAGAATCCGATCTGACCGCATGTGATCCTGTTCGCGAATTCTGTTGGTTTGAAATTCTGTCTGGAATGTGTCTGCAGAGCCCGACCCTCCCCCAGCCGCGTGCAGGACCGATGGCTTAGGCCATCCTCTCTTGCTTGCTCGCTCTTGTTCCTGAACCTTGCTTTTGTGTTCAGGTGCACACTGGTCCCCACCAGCCGGCCGCGGCGGCCCATTTCATGTCCCTTCTCTCTCGAGGCTTGCCCTCTCGCTTCCTGGCACCAGAGGCTCCCCTCTTCCCTCCCAGCCTGTGTCACAGGCCCCTCTGTGCAGCCGTGTCCCAACCCTGGGGCTTGGTCTGTAGTCTCTGTGCCCTGCAGACACACTGGCCACCATGCAGCACACTTCCCCTGTGCCAGCCTCCCAGGTAGCCTGGGCATTCGGGTCTTCCCTCCCCCACCTGCCAGCATGTGGCGGGTGCTCCACAGGTGTTGGCATTGAGCGTGCCGAGTCAGCACCTTGAGCTGGCCCCCCCCCCCAATCTCCCCAGTTCACAGCGTCGAGCCGCCAGTCCAGGAGAACGGTGACGATGCCGGAGACGGGAGGGATGCCAAAGAGGCCGACCCCGGCTCCCCTAGGAGGTGTGACATCATCATCATCTCTGGCCGGAAAGAAAAGTGTGAGGCCGCCAAGGAAGCCCTTGAGGTGGGTGCGGCCTGCTGCCCTCGTGGAGGCATGGGCCTGGACCTTGTGCGCTGATGCTGCCCTGAGCACCTGGGCTCGCACTCTGGGGGGCATAGCGCCCGCCACCCACCCCAGGGGGTGTGGACTGGCACGGAACTGACAGGTTTCGGTGACAGCAGGGGGGAGTGTGGTCTCCAGCCTCGGTTCCCTTTTCCATAGCGTTGTGACCCCAATCTGGCTCAGGCTTGTGAGGATGAGCAAGTGCTTACCTGAGTGCCACTTACCTGTTGGGCACTGTTTTAAGTGTTACAGGACCTCGGTGTGGAAGATCGTGCTTATGTGTGGTGGACGGAGGAGCAAAATAATCTCGGGTGTCAAGTGATGGTTAAACGGGACTGTGGAAGTGAAGGGTGGGTGGGGGGCGGGAAGCAGTGGGGCCGGAGCGGAGGCAGAACAGGGGAGCCGGTGTCCCCTGCTGTCGTCCCTGCAGCCCACCTGGCTTGGCCACAGGCTGTCCTTGCCGTCAGTGAGCCCGGGAGTCCGGGCCAGCTTCAGTGTGTGAGCCCCCTGTTCCCACCCTGGGCCTCGGGGTGCTCTGTGCTTCTTGGGTTTGGTTTGTTCTGTTTCTGGCTATGGCCTGCCACGTTTAAGAGCAGAGGCTTGGGGCGATGGTCTGAAAGTTTGCTCTGTTGGCATTAATCTTACATAATGGATTCCATGGGGTTTTTCATTTGTTTGAGAGAGAGCTTATCTAGGATCGGGGGTGGGGGAGGCAGAGGGGGAGAGAGAACCCCAAGCCGACCCCGCAAGTGTGGAGCCTGCTGCGGGACTCGATCCCAGGACCGAGATCGAGACCTGAGCCGAAATCGAGTCCGATGTTAACCAAGTGAGCCACCCAGGGAGCCCCGCGTTCCATGCTCTTTTCTTCTGTTTTCCTTGAGTTAAAACCTGGGGGGCGTCCTGAGCCTAGGTGAACAGCAGGGAAGGTTCCAGGAAGCTCTCTGTAATTCTCACGGGGTCGCTGTGCTCCGAGCTTGCTTTCAGGCCTGCCCCTGACCGTCTTCCCTGCAGGCGCTGGTTCCTGTCACCATCGAAGTGGAGGTGCCCTTTGACCTTCACCGGTACATCATTGGGCAGAAGGGGAGCGGGATCCGAAAGATGATGGACGAGTTCGAGGTACGGCAGTTTGCGGCTCTTCCTTGGAGCCCCGCTGGCAGCTGGCGCCCTTGGCCGTGTGCCCTGTTCCTGCTCTTAGCGCCGCAGCACGGTGCCCCCCTTTCTTCTCGCGGGACCCTGTCTGCATCAGGTCTGCCCCTGTCTCCGTGTAGGTGAACATCCACGTGCCGGCGCCGGAACTGCAGTCCGACATCATCGCCATCACCGGCCTCGCCGCCAATTTGGACCGGGCCAAGGCTGGGTTGCTGGAGCGCGTGAAGGAGCTGCAGGCCGAGCAGGAAGACCGGGTGGGTGTCCGTCGGCCGCAGGGGCGTCCTCCAGAGCCGTGGCCCTCAGCCCGAGCCCCACCAGCACCCTGGTCACGCCACAGCCGGGTGGCAGGAGGCACACCTGGCCAGCCTGCCACGGTTTGCGTCCAGAGGCCTTGCTGTCAGGGGAGCTTTTCTTCAGACGCAGTGTTACGGGCGTGGCACTTTCCTCTTCCGTGTAACCGCAGCAGAGTTAGATTTCCTCTTAATTAGCGCTTTTTTTCCCAAAGTAAACGTGCCATGTTGTGGTGCCTCCAACCGCACAGGAAAGGTAAGGTTGGAGAGGCCCGGGAGCCGTTGCTGCGAAAGACCCCAAACGTGAGTGGTGTGGTCCAGGGCGGGCGTCAGCGGGCCCACGTGGACCTTCCCACTGCACGGTTTCCCTGCCCTGAGGAGGGTTTGAGACCCACCTCCCCCCTGTAGGGCTGGTGTTTGAAGGGTTTCCTGCGTGGTGCACGGTGAGGCTGGGTGTCGTGACCGCCTGAAGCCCTGTCACAGGCGATGCGGGTGACGGGCTCCTGCAGGGCAGACTCCCTGGAGTCGTGAAGGGATGGGGCCCGCACAGCTGCGTGTGTTTCCCGGTCTCAGCCTCTGGCCTGCTCTTGTACCCCAGCCTTGAAAGACGCCCCGGAACACGCTCCTACTTACTCATCAGATCCCTGCTAAACCAGCCCGAAAGTTGAGCTTAGAGCTCGCCATGTGCCGGCCTTGTCCGTGCCCAGGGGTCCTTTTCCGAAGGGTCTGTGTACTTGGTCACAGTGGGTCCTTGAACTGGGGGTACAGGGTGGCCCAGTGGCCAACAGGAAAGCTGTGTCTTTTGTTCTGTCACTGAGGATACCTGGGTGGTCCAGGACCAAGCGGAGGGGGCGGTGGCCTGTGGCTGCGCGTGCCGGTGAAGGTCATCCTTCGGGGGTAGTTGGACAACTCTGCTCTTGTCTCGTCTGTAGGCTTTAAGGAGCTTTAAACTAAGCGTCACGGTGGACCCCAAATACCATCCCAAAATTATTGGGAGAAAAGGGGCGGTGATTACGCAGATCCGCTTGGAGCATGACGTGAACATCCAGTTTCCCGATAAGGACGATGGGAGCCAGGTGAGGATGACTGCTTGGGGCAGAAGGACTCTTGGAGCCTCCTCCTGACCCGGGAGCAGGGAGCGGGCAGCGGAGGGTGTGCCCAGGTGCGTGGGGAGTAGCAGGTCTCTGAGGAGCTGGTTTTGGCTCAGGCCTTGGGCCGCATCTTGGGCCACGTCAGCTGGGCGAGGTGTCCCTGTCCCACACCCCCTGGTCATTCCTGGTGGCAGGTGGGGCTCCAGCTGGGGCCTTCCCCCACAGTTGTCCTCACAGGTGGAGTCCCTCGGGGAGCACCACAGCCCCCGCCTCTCCACTCTGCCCTCTGCCCCCGGCCTGGCCCTGACCGTGCCCGCGGGCGTCCTTCTATCTGCCTCTGCATCTCACCAACGTGTTTTCCCTGCTGCTGTTTTTTATTCCTTACTCTGGGCGGGAGCGAGCTGTACGCCCGACGCGGGGCTCGAACCATGACCCTGAGGTTGAGTGGCCTGCTCTGCCGCCTGAGCCAGCCAGGCGCCCTCTGACTTTAATTTTTAATGTTTTTAATTCTGAGGATTTAGCTCTTCCAGCCTCTCGCCTTTGCTGTGTCTCTTTCTTTCAACTTTTCTACTTAAGTAGCACGTTTTTAGTTGTTATTTGGTGCTCAGGCCCCTGCGGTTGATGTTCCGCGAACCAGAGAGGGTCAGGCGGCCTCATTTTCTTCATACGCTCTTCTCTATGAAGATGACTTTGTTGGCAAAGGGTCGTGGTCGGTGTCTGGGGAGGTGCCCGTGGGGAGACCGGCTGCTGCTCCGTCTCCTGGAGTCTTCGCTGCCTGTTCTGGGCAGGTCTCGAGGCTTCTGCTCTTCTGTTTTGTTCTCTGGTCCTTTGGCCCCACTGTCCTGCAGGTGCACTGGTCTCCTGCCTTAAAGAATGTGGCTGACGGGCGTGATTCTGTTCTCACATTTTCTTTATGCCTCGAGTCGCATCTGTGCTCACACTGTGCACGCGTCTGTGGGAGGGAGGCCGTGGGCTGGGCGTGCTGGGGCTGTGGGGCGCCGGCCACGGGGCCTGGGACCCTGTGTCCAGGGAGGCGCCTCCAGGTGCAGGGCCCGGGGTCCCCTCCTGTGCCTCGTGTCGGCCCCGGCGCTCTGCCCCCACCCGCAGCTTTCGTTTCCCGTGCGCGTCCTTAGTAGGGGCGGGGCGGGGCGGGAACCGACGGGCTCCGTGGGCCCGGCACTCTTTGCGCCTGCCTCGCGCGGCCAGTGGCGCCTCTCGTCACCTCGCAGAGCTGCGTGTGCGGTGGTGGGGCTCCCAGCCTGGGATCCCTAGGAGCGTCCCCTCTCCTGACGGGTTTTTCCTTTCTCAGCCCCAGGACCAAATTACGATCACAGGGTATGAAAAGAACACGGAAGCGGCCCGGGACGCCATTTTGAAAATTGTGGGTGAACTTGAACAGATGGTTTCTGAGGACGTCCCGCTGGACCACCGCGTTCACGCCCGCATCATCGGCGCCCGCGGCAAAGCCATCCGCAAAATCATGGATGAGTTCAAGGTGGGTCCCGGCCAAACGTGAAGGGCGTCCTCGAGTCCTGGAAGCCTGGTGGGTGGACGGTGCGTGCTTCCCGCTTCCCGCTCTGCCAGGTTCTTCCTTCCACGTGACGGTTGCCGGGTCCCCGGGGACTGCCGGGCTGCAGGCGCCCGGCCCTAGGTAGGCGAGGCGGCGTCCTGCACAGGCCTGCAGGGTGCACGCCCCCGCGTGGATCGGCGGCGGCTGTAGCTGGCCTGGTGTGCGCAGCTCTGACTCATGACCTTTGTCTCCTGAGAAAACAAGGCTAACTTGGGAAAACTTACTAAAGATCCATTTCCAGCCACACATAACCCTGAGCCTTTGGTCCAGAGACCCCAGACGGAGTGCTCAGAGCCACCTCAGCGGCTGTGTGTGCTCCTTCCAGGTGGACATTCGCTTCCCGCAGACTGGAGCCCCAGACCCCAACTGTGTCACCGTGACGGGGCTCCCAGAGAACGTGGAAGAAGCCATCGACCACATCCTCAACCTAGAGGAGGAATATGTGAGTTGTCGCTGGGCCACAGGCCTGTTCGCGGGACGCCCTGCCTCTCACTGGCCTGGGCCGGCTGGCAGAGGCCATGTGCGTCTGCTCCCAGAGGCAGGCCAGGCGCGGGGGATCCCCCGAGCAAGCCCTCGTGCTCAGGGCTTGCTCAGGGGACCCCCGAGTACGTGAGCCTAAGCGAGCATGGCCGCGTGCGCCCGTGCAGACTGACGCCCCCTCCCCACCTGTGCCCACAGCTGGCCGACGTGGTGGACAGCGAGTCACTGCAGGTGTACATGAAGCCACCGGCCCACGAGGAGTCCAAGGCACCATCCAAGGGCTTTGTGGTGCGGGACGCTCCCTGGACCGCTAACAGCAGCGAGAAGGTCAGCCGTGCCCTGCGTGGTGGGAGCGCCTGTGGGCGGTGCTTGGCCCTCCGCTGGGGAAGCTGCTCGGGCAGGAGTCCTTACTAAAGCTGTGCCCTCCTTCCCCTGCAGGCTCCGGATATGAGCAGCTCTGAAGAGTTTCCTAGCTTTGGGGCTCAGGTGGCCCCCAAGACCCTCCCATGGGGCCCCAAACGATAATGATCAAAAAGCAGAAGGCTCTCCAGCCTGCTGACCCAAACCCCACCACACATGGTTTGTTTCGATCTGACCCAGCGGCTGGACCCTCCATACATTGACGCTTCCCCCTCCCCGAGGTCTCGCAGTGAAGCCGGGCGCGCCAGCACCGCGCGTGCGCTCAGGATCTGCTCCCTGACACCTTTGCTCTGGGACGGCTCGCCACTGTTGTGAACACTAACGAGGTAATTGGACATTTCCCGATAAGCGTCCTGGCTCATCCAGCATGTCAGTAAGGCTCGGGCCTCCGCGATGAGAGCTGCACAGCTGTGGCTGAGTCTACTTCCTGTGTCATGACCTCAGGAAATAAATTTCCTTGACTTTATAAAAGCCAAAATGTTTGCCCTCTTCCTTTCCCGCTGCCTTTCCTCCCTCTGCCTGCCGTCCAGACCCTCCTTGTTGAATGCAGTCCACCTTCCAGCTGCCAAAAAGCCCTCTTAGCGCAGATGCAGGGTGGGGAGGAGGACCAGTGTGCACGCTGGGAGCGCCCACACCCAAAGGAGAGCCGCAGAGGGTGACCCAGGTTCTCGGGCGGTCGTGGCTTTACACGCGTTGGGGCCTGAAAGCACCAAGTGTCTCCACTGCTGCACCACACGGCACTGGAGACCCCAAGCCTGGTGAGCGACGCCTGGAGGCGGGTCTGCCGTGGCTGCCACGGTGGCCCCGTTGGCCCGAGAGACACGACACGGCGGGGTGGCCCCCAGGGCAGAGGCGCAGCCCCCGCTGCTCCCCCGGGCCCACCCGCACACATGCCAGGGGGCAGTCCCCTCCCTCCTACCTCAGCCCGCGCGGCGTGGTCCCTGGCGCTCAGCCTCTCGGCTTAGCGGTTCCTGCTGGCGGCACGTCGGCTGCGCACTGGGGCCCCCGGGCTGCCCTCGGACTCGCGCCCCGTGCCGTGAGCGGCTCCCGGGACGTGGCTCGGAGAGGCAGGCTGCGTGGCCCCGGGGCAGAGAGGGGCCCCGTCGGCGGGGCCGGAGGAGCGGGTGCGGATCTGGGAGGCTCTGCCCTTCGGGGCTGCGCGGCGGGCGACGTTGGGGTCAGACCCGTGCCCCGAGGCCGCTGTGTCCGCTCGGAGAGGAGAGGCCCGGGCGGCGCCGAGGCACTCGTGTGCCCTGTTGTGTGGGAAGGACGACGGGCCGTCTGCCCGGGCCGCATCGCGTTGTCCCCCCCGTGGTGCTGGTGTTCCCGGCACACAGGCTGCGCCGCAGCCACGCCCCGACCCTGACGTGGAGCAGACGGACCGCTGCTTGACAGGTGTCCCTCGAGCGTGTCTGCGCGGCCCGCCAGCCTACAGAGCGCGTCTCTGGAGCGGCAGCCCCGGGGCGGGGGGGGGGTGGAGGGGGGAGCAGGGCGGGCGCTGCGGGCTCTTCCCCGGAGCACGCCTCCGGCTCACAGGAGCCTGCTGGGGAAAGGGCACCGCCTCCGCCTGCGCGGGGTTCGCAGCCTCCCCGGGGGCCGTCCTGCTCCCCTCCGCCGGCCCCCCGCTCCCCCGGCGTCTACCCAGACTCCTCTTTTCTACGGCGGCCTTCCGCGGCCCCCACCCCCACCCTTCCCCAAAGGTAAATTTTACATTTTCACAACAGGTTTTTGCACATCTGCATTTATTGCTAAATGTCCGTAGATGCGAACCACGCCCCTTCCGCGAACTGTATTTGGGATCTTGTGTGCTCTGTCTTCGGGGGTTGTTACTAAAGGCCGCTTGGTGACCCTGCGCCGGCCTGGCCTCCCGCAGCCGCTCCTGCTGCTGGTGGGCCCCGGGCAGGGTGGGCCCTGCGTGTGTCCATTTCCTTTGTCGAATGTCTTCCGTACCACGTGTGTCCATAGCTATGATCTGTCCCTTGGCCTTAACTTTGGAATCTGGAGATTATATGCAAACGTGTGTAAAGGCTTATGAATATGGATGACACTGGAATTTTATAAATTCTAAAATAAAACCCGGAATCGGATATAGTGTGCTAGAACTCATTTTATCGCGCGACACGTCTTGTCTTGGTCCTGTGGAACCAGGGCGTCCTCAACATGCTCTGGGGGGGTAACTGGGGATCCACAGATAGTTCCCGTCTCATGTGATTCTCCAGTTGCATGTGGGAGACGGATCAGTGCCCTGGGAGCAAGAGGTAAGGGGCTGGGAGGGAGGCGGCAGGGGCAGCTCTGGCGTTGGCGCAGCCGGCTGGCCTGGGGAGGCAGGTGCGTGAGCAGAGGCCCAGGGTCACCGAGGGCGCAGCGCTCTGGGCTGAGAAGGGCCAGTGAGCCTCCGAGGTCTTTGGGGCCTTGGAGTCCCTGCTCCAGGTGGGACTGCCAAATTGAGGTGACCCGGTGACCTCAGAGGGAAGGGGCTGGGGGGGCCGGGCCGACTCCTGGCGCTGGGGGCTGCGGGCCCAGACTGCTCTCTGAGCCCGGGAAGTAGCCATCCTTCGCTCCATCTGCTCCAGAGAGAGCCTGTCTCCGGGGAGGGGTGCGGGGGGAGTCACGTGCCGAGGCAGAGCGCCGGACCCGACGCGAGCCACTGCTGGGCGAGGGAAGATGGGGGCGGGGGCTCACCCCGTTCTCAGCCAGCGCCTGCTTGGCCAGGTAGTACTCCCGCTTCACTTTGACCTCCACGGACTCGGGGATGTCGGGGACCAGGAGGTCGAGGAGTCGGCCGATGGAGAACACCACGTGCTGGGAGCAGGACACGGAGCGTGGGAGGGCGCCCACCCCTCGTCAGACCTGGGCCCGAGGGCCAGGGCTGGGGGAGCAGCAGGGGAAACGGTGGGAGGGCGGAAGCCACGGCTCAGACCCCCGCCCCAGGCTCTGTGGCCCCGTCGTGCCCCCGGGACACCAGCGCCCGGGGCAGGTCGCAGGGACCGGCGGGGGGTGGCGCCGTGGGTGAGGAGGGCATCCCGGGGCGGGAGGCAGCGGCGAAGCCCACTGGGGGGACCGGGAGCTTGGCCAACCTCAAACACGATGACAAAGGCCAGGCGGATGGCCAGAAGATTCCAGTAGGTCGGGGAATACTGTCCATCATCTTCCCTGAACGCCTGGTACCTGCAGGAGACCAGGAGCAGTGAGGCCAGCGAGGGGGACGGTGGGCTGGACTGTCCCACCGCCTAAGCCTCAACTGTGCCCGCGGCCACAACCATCCTGTCAGCCGGCGGGTGTGACGATGCAGCAGGTGCTGCTGCGGGTGATGCCGCCCACGGAACACCCAGGGGTCGAGCCGCCTGCCCAGCACGGCTGTCCCCCGGCCGGATAGAGGCAGACCCAGTTTTGCTCCTTAGTTCCGACTTGTCCTCTCGCCATCCTCTGACAGCTTCTCGTGTTTCGGAGAAGTTGCAACACTATTTTGTGACATAAACTTAACCTGCTGTGCGCCCCGTGGAGCGCAGGGCCAGGCCCAACTTTGTCAGAAAATCTTGAATATTAAACTGACTGAGGAAAAACCCGCCCGTGACTGTCACAGATTGAAGTGGCTAAACCAGACACAACAGAAGAGAGACTGCGGGAACCCAGAGGACCCTGAGAAACCACGCCGAGTGTGCGACAGAGCCAGGAGATGTACTAACAGGGCCCTCGAGAGCCACGGAGGGAAAACAGGTGCTCCGAGGTCGCAGGGCTCGCAGCAGAACAAAGGGTAGAGAACTCTGCTCCGTCCGAAAAAAACGGAGAGGTTTTCAGAATGGGAGAAAGACCTCACCCTCTGAGGTAAAAGGCCTATACTGGGTCAGTGAGAAACTTTTTTTTTTTTTTTTTTTAGTGAGAAGCTTTTAAATAGACTTTACCATGACACACCCGTGTTAGTAACGGAAGTCAAGGAAAGGGAGGAAGGAACTTTTCCGTGCTACCAGTGCTTCCTGCAGGAAAAGTCAGGTCACGGGACAGTAGCAGTCCCAAAGGGCTGAGGGAAAACAACCCAGCCCCAGCCTAGGATTGTGCACCTGCTCTCTGAGGGACAAAGACTTGCCGACATAAAACCCAGCAGAGCTCAGGGGTTGCCGCCCACACACCGTGCCTGCAGGTGCTATTCAGGGATACGCTTCAGCCAGAGTGGAAATGAGCTCAGATGGGAGGCAGTGCCGCAGAGGCCACTGGAACCTGCCAAGTCGACGTGACCAACAAATGACTAAAATTGTTTTCATGTTTTAATAGCGAAACTAAGACATCGTGTAACTATAGTAAGATGGAGTGATGGGTGCTCGGCGGGCAGCAGCGTGTGGACGTCCTCGCGACGCAGGGAAGGGAGACGATGGATTCCTATGGTCTTTGCAAGGGAAGTTTGCTTAGGAGCGAAGGCTGGAACTGTCCGGGCACCTCAGCTCCAAAGGCGCGTAAAGACGGAAGAGAACGCTTCCGCGCGTCCACCAGAAAGCAGGCGAGGAATAAAAGGAGAATCAAATGAGGGGGAAGAGGAAGCATCCACTAGCAGGGGAGCACGAGTGACCTTATTTGCAACGAAGAACCTCAGGATCCGTAAAGCAAGAGGCAACAAGTACCCGAAGAAACCGGGAACCCCGGTCCTGGGAAGATTCTCGCTTCCCCTCTGTCTCGGAAAGGAAGGGGGGAAAGTCGGACAAAGATGAGGAGGCTTCACCTCCTCAGCACAGAGAGCCTGGCCTCGAACCCCAGGCCCGAGGTCACGTGCAACAGCAAAAATCCACTGGGCAGGTGGTGGGAAGACTCGACAAACGCGAGATGTGCATCCCAGGGGCTTTTCGGGTTCTCTACCTCGGGGGGAGGAGGGGGCGAAGGGGGGTATGGAGCTGGGGAGACGGGGTACGGGGGGGGTTGGCTGGGCTCCAGGCCAGGAACAGCAGGTGCACCGCCCGCCGGCCCCGCCTCCGCACCCCACCCGACCCGGAGCTCCCCGCCCCTCTGACACCCGCGTACCCCCACCCCCCCAACTACCCAGCTACCCCCCCAGC
The DNA here is from genome assembly GCF_053574225.1 of Canis aureus. Taxonomy (NCBI): domain Eukaryota; kingdom Metazoa; phylum Chordata; class Mammalia; order Carnivora; family Canidae; genus Canis; species Canis aureus. The sequence continues at coordinate 52,137,500 of NC_135634.1, read as the reverse complement.
CCCACCTGCACGTGCGGTTGTGCGCCACGGCAAAGGCGGGCGGGGCATGCGCGAGCGTGAAGTTGAGGAAGCCGCGCAGGTCGTGGGCGTGGGTCCAGCGGTAGTAGGTGCGCGGCAGGAAGTCGGAGGTGAAGGCCAGCAGGAAGGCCTGCGCGGCGGGCGGCGTCAGCGTGGGCACCCCCGGCCCTGCCCCCTGCCCCCCCACCGGCCCCGGCCGCGCACTCACGTTGCTGACCACCGCCAGGTGCGCGATGACCGCCAGGATGTGCGCCCAGATGCCGATGTCCTGCGCGCGCTGGGCCACCGGGCGCCGCTGCTGGCACACGAGCTTGCGCGCGTCCAGGCGGACCTCCACCCAGTTGTTGAGCAGCGCGAAGAGCGGCGCCAGCGGGCACGCGGCCACGAAGATGGTGACGAAGCCGAACTGCAGCACTGGGGGGGCGGGGTGGTCACCCGCAGGCCCCCGCCCCGCGCCCCCAGGCTCCCCGCCGCCCAGGCTGGCCCGTCCCCTCCTGTGGGAGCCGCACCCAACGTGGGGCAGGAACTCACAGCCCGACATCAAGGGCCCCAGCCCACCCGTGGAGCCGCAGGGACCCAACCGGCCGAGGTGCTAGCTCCGCGTGGCATGGGTGCCCCCCAACGGGGCGTGGGCTCCACGGGGCGCGGGCAGCGAGCCGACCCGGGAGACCACCCCCCATGAGCGGCCGTGGGCTCTGTGGGTGTCCCCACTGCTGCCCCTGCCCGGCCCCCCTTTCCCAGGCGCCCCAGGGAGGCGGTGGGGGCCCAGGCCGAGGTCACCCGGGGCCCCTACCCGTTTCCAGGTACTCCTGGAACAGGTCCCCACAGGGCAGCAGCTCGTAGTCGGCCTCCCAGGGGGCCCGGTCCGCGGCAGGCCCGGGCCTCCTCCTCCCGCGGCGCAGCCGGGCCGTGTGCCACCAGGCCTGCAGCTGCCTGGGACACGGACAGGGCCTTGGCCACGGGGAACGGCGGGGGGAGGGGGGACGGGGGCGTCGCATGACTCCAGGGCAGCAGGCGGAGGCCCTGGGGCCGCGGGGAGGTGGGGCAGCACCCCGGAAATCGGCCTTGCTCACGGAGGCTTTGGGGGCAATGGCCAAGCAGGTGCGGGGAGCCGAGCGGGCAGAGCGGGCTGCACGCCGGGCGGGACACGGGGGGGCGGTGCGGGGGGGCGACTCACGGGACGAGGACCTCCTGCACGTTGTTGATGACCTGCTTGCCCACCATGATGACCAGGAGCTCCTGCGCCAGCTCCACGAGGCAGCCCCCGGCCGCGCACTGCGCAGCGGGCCGCGGTGAGCTCGGGGGCACGGGCCTCCCAGTGTCCGCCCCGCGCCGCAACGGTGGCCCCCGCCATGCTGCCAGCTGCTGCCAGACACGACTGCCGACACCCTCCCTTCCTCTCCGCGACGTACCCGGCCCCCGGGCCGTGCGTAGGGATGATGGGGTGCCGCCCACGCCACCCAGACGTCCTCTAGGGACTGCACGGGGCTATGCGGGGCTGACCTCAGCCGGTGGCTCCAAGGGGCACAGAGGCCCCAGGAATTGGTGACCTGAGCTGGGGGCTCTGGGGCCACCCGCCTCGCACAGGGGCATTGAGCCGGGGGTGGGGGCCAGGTGGGGGCCGGCCTGAGCACGGCCAGGGCACCCGGAGCCAGCCGCACCTGAGCCCACAGGGCCCGGACGGTTTCAGTACGAGGCCCGGTGACGCCCCCTCTGGTGCTGAAGCCAGTTTGAGGCCGCTGAACGCCGCTCCCCGGTACAGCTCGTCACGCACGCTCATGGCCCTGGCCACGGCCCCGACCCGAGGAGCCCCTCCCGTCTCGTGGGAAACAGGACAGTGTCCCCCCGAGGGGCCCCTTAGGCCAGCCGTTGCGTGGGGTCACAGCCCAGACCCAAGGAAGGAGGGAGGCCATCTCCCCAGGAGGGACGGGTGAGGACCCCGGGGAGGCCCCACCTATGATCCCAGGCCCGCGTGGCAGCTCTTGGGGACGGTTCCGGCCCCCCGCATGCTGGCCTTTCATCCCCGGGACCCAGACACACGAGGTCCAGGCACAAGGCAGTGACTGCTGTCCCCTCCCCGCCGCTGCACGCTTCCTGGGGACGCCCGGGACAGGACCTGGCACCCCAGTGTTTCTCTGGGGTCGGCTGGGGGACCCACACCGTGGGAGACTCGGGGCCCACAGTGGGGTTCACGGTTGGTTCTAGGGGCAGCGTGTGCTCACGGGGGGCGGCCCCGGGGGGTCCCGGGGCAGGAGCCACGCGGACACGGGTGTTGCAGGACACCCGCTCGTGACCCAGGCAGGACGGCTCGGCAGGCGCCCCCGGGGTCCCCCCTCCGCCGGCGGCCACCGGCCTCCCCACGCGCTCACCTCCTCGTTGCGGACCCCAAACAAGGTGTGGTAGTTGCCGGGGTAGCCCACGAACCTGGGGGAGACGCCGCCGCGGCTCAGGAGGCGCCGCTGCGGGAGGCTGTGCCCGCGGCCCCCGCCGGCATCCGGTGCCCCCGCGGGGCGCGCAGCCCGGGGGAGCCCGCCCACCTGCCCTTGAAGAAGGCCACGTAGATGGGCGACGAGTAGAAGTTGACGAACTGGAAGATGAACACCTTGAGGGTGAAGGCGTCCTCGAACTTGGTCTGGGTGCGGTGCATTTCTGCGGCACAGGGCGCGGCCTCAGGGTCCCCGCCACCCGCCAGGACCGCGCGCAGGGGCCCGGAGAGCAGGGCACGCGGCGGCGGGGGCGGGCGGCCCCAGGCGCGGGGGCCCGGGTGGGAGACGCGGCCGCTCACCCCATCGCGTCAGGACGCGGGCCAGGGCCACGTAGATCTTGGAGAGGACGAGGATGAAGACCAGGTTCAGCAGCGACCCGGTGAAGCTGGCGATGCGCGAGGCCTGGGGGGTCGGCGGGTCAGAGCGCGGCGGGGCGCGGAGGGCAGGGCCACCCCCGGCGCCGGGGCGGGGCGCTCACCCAGCTGGCGACGGGGGCGCTGCTCGACCTGGACACGAGGGCGGCCAGGATGCCGCGGCACAGGATGACGGACACCAGGCACATGACGACCACGGCCACCTGGGGCGGCACGTGCTGAGCCGGGTCTCTCCCGGGGCTGCCACCCGGGGTCCCAGCCCCGGCCGCCCCCCGGGAGCCCTCCCGGCGCCCCACAGCCCGGGCCCGGGGAGCAGGCGGCCGCAGGGGCGCCGCGCGGCCAGGACGAGGGGCCCCTCACCAGCATCACCACCAGCACGGAGCCGGCCAGCACCCGGCGCACGCGGAGCCGCCGCGGGAAGTAGGGCTCGTCCTCACCCGTGACCGGGTTCGGGGCCGTCGTGGGCGCCGAGGCGGCGAACTGAGGCCGAGGCCTCTCCTGCAAGGGGCGGCGTTGAGCGGCCTGCGCGGCGGCCCGCGGCCCGGGCGGGGCGGCCGCCGGGACCCACCTCGAGGTCCTCGTAGTGGGAGCAGCCCCAGCGGTGCGCCAGCGCGGCGCTTGAGCGCCTCCAGTGCGCCAGCAGCAGCGCGGCCCAGAGCGCCACGAACGCGCTGAAGAACACGGTGCCGCCGTGGTCGAAGAGGCGGCCGGCCTGCGGGGGCGCGGGGCTCAGGCGGGCGCTCGGGCGGCGGGCGGGGCGGGCGGGCGGGCGGGCGGGCGGGGCGGACCTGGGCCAGGGCGCAGGCGCTGGACAGCGGCCAGAAGGGGCAGTCGGCGCACCGCGGGCACATCTGCAGGTCCTCCGCGCTCCCGCACAGCTCCTGCCTTCGGGGCGCAGGGCGGCTTGCGGGGGCCGGGGCCGGGGGGCATCGGTCTGCCCTCGCCCTCGCCCCCGCCCTCCCACCACGGCCTTTGCCAGGCTCAGCATTTCTTTAACAAGTAGTATTAAAACATATACAACTGGGGCGCCCGGGGGCTCAGCGGGTGAGCGCCTGCCTTCGCCTCCGGGCGTGACCCCGGGTCCCGGGATCGAGTCCCGCGTCGGGCTCCCCGCAGGGAGCTGCTTCTCCCTCTGCCCGCGTCTCTGCCTCTCTGTGTCTCTCATGAATAAGTAAATAAAGTATTTAAATATATATAATAATATAATAATTATGATTATATTAATAGTAATTTGTGAGTTAACTTCTTGAAGTGAACCCAAGGCCGTCTGCTTTTGAGAAACGCGTACAACGACGAGGAGCAAGGGCGCGTGCCCGCATGAGGAGCCCAGCAGCCCCGCCCACCCGTCGCCCTCCGGCCGCATCTGCAGGGGGGCAGGCATGTCCCCGGTGCTCACGTGCGTCCCCAGCTCTGCGCAGCTGGCCAAGGGGCCCCCCACCCGCACGGCCACCTCAGGAGACTCGGGGCGAGTCCGGGAGCCGAGGGGACACTCACGTGGGTGTGTCCGAGGACACCATGCAGCAGCCCACCAGGAACACCAGCGTGCCCACGGCGGCCGCCGGCAGGAGCCAGGCCGTGTAGAAGCCTGCAGGGGCGACACGAGCTTGGCCGTCAGGGACCAGCCGCCCTGGGGGCCCGTGTACCCTGCGCAGGGCGAAGCACCGGGTGGGGCTGCACAACCACGCCGGGCCCGGGCACCCACGGGGCACAGACCCCCGCCCCCACCTCCGGGACCGCCTGCCCCAGGTCCCTCCACCTCCAGCGGCCTTGCCGGGAAGGGTCCCGTCCCCAGGGGCACAGCCTGCTGCGACCTCGGACACAGACGGCGATCCGTGCCGGATGCTTCCCTGGCCAGGGCCCCCGGGTACCCCAGGCCCTCAGGCCGGCCCCCCACTGCCTCCAGGGGCAGCCCCGACGCCGGCCCGCTGCGCCACCTCTGGCCTCCCCGCAGCTGCCAGTGACCTGCGTTACAGGTGCCCCTGCCCCGTGCCCTCTGCGCCCCCCGGCCCGCCTTGGCCGTCCGGGCCCTGCTGCTGCCCGGGAGGAGCCCGGGGCCCTCACTCCGCTCTGCCTCGGCCCGTGGGCCCGGGCCACACACCCCCTGCCCCCTGCACGTCACCCCAGCCCTGTCCCGGCTCGCGGTGGCCATGGCCGCCTCTCCTCGCGCGTCACCCTGGCTGCCGTGCTCCACGAAGGAGCCGAGGGCACACGTGCCGCATCTGGGGAGTGGAAAGGACTGGGGCGCAGGAGGGGGTGGGGGGCGCTGGCCTGTGCGGGGAGCGGAAGGTCCGCAAGGCTGCCTGTGGGGCGGCAGGTGGCTGGCCTGGGCCCAGCGGCTTCGTGCAGCGGCTCGGGCCCCGTGGGCCGTGTCTGCTGGGCCACGGACGCCGGGGGCTGCAGCGGGGGTCCCCAGAAGACCCCGGGTAGGGCCGGGGGCTGGCAGGGGCTGCAGGGGCAGGCCGGGGAGCCGGGAGCACTTTCCCAGGGTGTCAGCGGGCTGCGTGGCCGGGAGCCCGAGGTGGGGTGCGGGGCCCAGGCGGCGGGGCAGGCTCACCGAGCCAGGCGAAGTACAGGGCCACCTTCTCCCCGAAGTACCCGCGCACGTGCTCCAGGGGCTGGTACTTGCTCCACTTGCGCCAGCGAGCCCAGTACTGGAACAGGAGCTGCCTGCGCCCGAGGCCCGCGGCCTGCGGGAACCCCGGGGGCGGCCTGAACGGGCCCTGCGGGCGGGACGCGGCCTGGGCACGGGGCCTGGGCAGGGGGCCCGCACCCTCCCCGACCGGGCCAGAGCCCCCGCCCCACAGCCAACGCCCCGCGCTTACGTCGTGCAGGGGGAAGGCGGCGCTGAAGACCCCGTCCGCCAGCAGCTGGTCGATCCCGATCACGCCTTTCTTCTCGTGGCCATACGGGGTCTTGGCCAGGATGGCGAACAGCTGGGGTGGGAACGGCCCGGTTACCTGCCCCGTGAGGCCTGTGGCCGCCGCCTGCGGGCCCAGGTCCCCTGTCCCCCGGCCTACGCGCACCACGGCCCCGCGGTCCCTCTCTATAGCCGCGGACACCGTGGCCAGAGTCCCTGGATTCGCGGGGTCAGGCGTGGGTCTGACCAGGCCCTGGCCGTGCGCGGGGGGAGCCGGTCCCTCGTGGGCACCGTGTCAGGGTGGACCTTGCCCGGCAGCCCCCGAGGCCCCGTGCCCGTCGGCGATCAGCAGGGGACCCTGGGCGGGCCTGTCCTCAGGGGGGCCCTGCAGCAGCGGCCTGGGGCCCGGGGGTCCTGGGGGACGCTGGGCCGGGCCCTATGCCGCAGTGAGCTGGGGGGCACCTCCCGGCCCCGGCCGCAGGCCCTTGGCACCCGGACCCCACTCACGATCTGGTGCCTGTCGGTGCTGCTGAAGAAGGTGTCTGGGTTGTTGCTCCCGAGGTACCTGCGGGTGTGGAAGGTGCGGAGCTCGGGCCGGCGCAGGAGCACAGGGGTGCACACGGCCCATCCCGTGCACGGACGCCCCGTCCTGGCTGCGAGGGGTTCGGGGGCTGGAGGTCACAGCGGCTTGTCCAGCCGGCGTGACACCCCCACCCCAGGGCTGGCGAGGGCAGGGCGGTGGGGGCAGCGCTGCCTGAGGCTCCGAGCGCGGGATCCGTGGCCGTTGGTCGTGTCTGCTGTGGTCGTGGGGCCGGCCGACCCAGGGGCCTCCCAGGGGCCCGGAGCCTTGGGAAGTCCACGGTGGGGGCGGTGTCATCCGTGTGGCGGCGAGGGGGCCCCCAGCGCTGGCCGCTGCCACTGTTCCCCCGCTGGCCTTGTCCGCAGGCTGGGAGTGGCCGAGTCGCCTCCGGGAGCCCGTGTGCCCCCCGTTTCCACGTCAGGAGTGGGGTGCCGGGGCCCGAGGGCTGTGACAAGCAGGGCCCTGCCACCCACCGCCGACCCGGAGCCGAGTGGGGACAGGCTGGTGTCCCCCAGTTTGGGGGATGTGCATGTGCCCAGGGGACGCTCTGGGGCGGGGGAGCCAGGCCCCCACGCTTTCCCTCGTCTGGTCCTCAAGCTGCTCGTGCCCACATTCAGCCGCCCTGTCCCGGGGGGCTCCCAGGCCACGCTCACCTGGACAGCTTGCTGACCTTGAACTCGCAGGTGTAGTACTCGGGCGGCACGTCGGGCACGTCCTCCTGCAGGACGTTGGGGATGCCCAGCCTCGCCAGCAGCCTCGCTGACCAGTGGGAGGCCTGGTTGGGCAGCTCCTGCAAGGCCCGGGCACGGCTCCCACTCTGCGGGGCCCTGAGCACGGGGAGCCCCGCCCCCCGGCCCGCAGGCCCCCACCAGGCCCGGCCTGCCCCTCTCTGGGGCCTGGGATGTGCTCCCCGCGTGTCCCCCAGGCTCGGGCCGCTCCTCCGTTGGCCCAACAAGGCTTCCTGGGGCACCGGTGGGGGGGGAGGCCCCGAGGACACAGCGTGGGAGCCCCAGGGCGTGGGCGGCCGGAACAGGGACGTGCCCGAACACAAGTGGCCTGGGCCGTGGGCCCCACTCCGCCCTGAGCCCCCGGCACCTGCAGGGGCAGCTTGAGGCGCAGGTCCTCCGCGTGGTAGCAGAGCACGGCCCAGGGCGCACTGAGCAGGACGTAGTGCACGGCGCTCGAGGCGTTGCGGACGTGGCGCTGCGGGGACGGGGTCCGTGAGGCCGGGCGGGGGGCCCCTCACTCCCGGGAAGGCACCTGCCTCTGCGGCCACGGGGGCGGCTCCGAAGGCCGCTCAGTGCTCGGCCCGACAGGGGACGCCGGGGTTGCGGCAGCCGCGCCCTGCGGGACCTGTGTGACCCCAAAGGCCGCAGCTGGAGCCCGGCCGCCCCGCCGCACTCTCCCGCCTGAAGCGGGTGGTCAGGCCGCAGTGTGGTCTGTGGACGGGACACGACGGTGTGGCCACCAACCCGCCCCGGGGACCAGGTGACGTGAGGGCGGCGGGGTCCCGTCGTGTCCCCGGGTGGCCAGGCGTCCCCCGCCGCAGCGGGCCGTGCGCTCAGTGGGTTCGCTGTCCCCGAGCCCGCAGGCCGGAGCCACACGAGGCCCACGCGTAGCCGCACCTACGCAGACGGGAGGGTCCTCGGAGTTTTCAGGTGGGTCTGAGGGCTCTGGCTCTGGGCCAGCTGGGGGTCGGGGCCCGGCCTGGGGTCAGCGGGCCCGCGGCTCGGGGAGCCCACCATGCGGCGGGGCGCCCAGCAGGACGTTGGCACCCAGCTCGTCCCAGGGCTCCGGCCCCCACGCCCGTGGCCTCGGTGGGAAGCTCACGGGTCCCTGAGCGAGTACCTGGTCCACGTGTAGCCCGGCTGCGCGGAGGTTCTCCAGGAAGGTGTCCCTCCAGGCCGTGTGCGTGGCCGCCTTGTCCCGGGGCGAGCTGTCCGGCGGCCGGCCCAGCCTCAGGTCTTCCTCCCAAACGAGGACGAAGTCTGCGGGGAACCAGCGGCGACAGGTCAGGGCGGGTGTCCCGGCGGGAACCTGGAGCCTCCGTGGGAAGGAGGGGCCGAGCCCTCGGACCCGGGACCGCTCCTCAGTGCTCCCGACCGCGGCCCCTGTTCCGTGCTGCTCGGGGCTGGGAGGCCTCAGGGGCACAGGCTGCAGGAGGTCAGTCCCGAGCCCACGGGGGCTCCAAGGACCCTGCTGCACGCCGCGGGAAGCCCCCGCTCTTCAGGTGGGTGACAGCTCTCCCCGGGGGCGGGTGTTCTAAGGGGGGGCCGGGAGGCATCGCTGGGGGGAGCGGAGGTGAGAATGGGGCTCCTGGGCCTCGGGGGCATCGCATGCAGAGGACAGAGCCGTGGCCTGTGGGCAAGGACCTGGGTCTTTGTGGCTCCCAAGCGGCTGTCGCACGGCGATGCCAGAGCAGGCAGGTGCCGGAGCCCCGGCAGGCAGACAAGGGGACAGCTGGCCGCGGCCCGGGCTTTCCCGCTGAGCCTCAGGTCACCCCCGGGAGGAGGGAAGGCACCTGCTCTGACACCCGCAACCAAGCAGCGGCAGGTCCATACAGCAGGACACAGCCCCGTACAGAGTTGACAACATCCGCAGAAACAGGCTCGGAGGTGACCCGTATGGAGGAGCTCTCAGAACGTAAGAACCGTGGGCAGGTTAGGAAAAGGAGTCAAGGGTGGGCAAACGGTTAACAGAATACTTGGAGCGAGAATTAGAATGTCTGAGAAGGAACCAAATGGACGCACGAAGGCAGCGAAACAGCACCTGGGCTCCCGACCTCCTCGGACAGGTGGACACAGCACTGCCAGACTTAAGGACAGGCCTGGGGGAAACATCCAGACTCAAGAGCGAGGAGGAAGGAAGCAATCTTTGAAGAAATATGGTCAAGAACTTCCAAATCTGGGACACCCGGGGGGCTCAGCAGTTGAGCGTCTGCCTTTGGCCCAGGTCGTGACCCCGAGTCCTGGGATCGAGTCCCGCGTCGGGCTCCCTGCAGGGAGCTGCTTCTCCCTCTGCCTGGGGCTCTGCCTCTCTCTCTCTCTCTCAGGAATAAATAAATAAAATCTTAAAAAAAAAAAAAAAAAAAGAAAAGAACTTCAAAATCTGATCAAAGGAATCACTCCAAAGGTTCAAGGAGCTCAGGGACCTCCAAACAGGGTAAAGCAACAGCACCGGGAGTCAAGATGCAGCCCGTCTCTGCTGTAAACTAAAGATCAATCCTTAAGAGCAGGAAAGGAAAAGGGAACACATCGTGGTTCAGGGGAACGACAGTGATTCATCCACTGGATTTCTCAGCAGAAACCACGGGAGCCAGAAAGACGATGGGACGGCATCGTTACAGAGCCGAGGGAGAAACGCCGCCAGGTAGAATTCCCTTTCCCGTGGAAATGCTCTTTGGAAACGGAGGCAAATGAAGGCATTCTGGAACAATCAGAGTCGGAGAGATCAGTCCCAGGACACCTGTTCTGCTCGTTGGTCTGCAGAAGGTTGGCCAGACAGACGGGCGGACGGGCAAGAAGTGAACACACCTCCAAATAAATGGGTAAATATAAAAGTGAGGCTATTTCTAGTTACAGATGAAACGATCTTGTATCTAGAAAACCCAAAGGAATTCACTACAAAACTATGAGAAGTAGTAACAGGTTTGGCGAAGTTGCCGGATACAAGATCAACCTACGGAAATCCATCGGGTTTCTATTACGGTATTGAGGCACGAGCTTGACAGGAAAGGAGGAAAACCACTTCTGTGTATAACAGCGGCACAGAGGAACTATTTACAAGCAGATTTAACAGGGCAGCCCGGGGGCTCAGCGGTTGGGCGTCTGCCTTGGGCTCAGGGCGTGACCCTGGGGTCCCGGGACCGAGTCCCGCGTCGGGCTCCCCGCAGGGAGCCTGCTTCTCCCTCTGCCTGTGTCTCTGCCCCTCTCTCTGTGCCTGTCTCTCATGAATAAATAAATAAAATCTTTTCTAAAAAAGCAGATTTAACAAAAACTGTGGAAGACGTATACTTTGAAAACCACCAAACACTGTGAGAATAAGTCAAGGAGCTAAATAAATGCAAAAATATCCCATGTGCATGAATCAGAAGATTAATATTATGACAGCATTGCTCCCCAGATCACTCTACAGATTCAATATAATCTCTGTCAAAATCCCAGCTGGCTTGCTTTTTCTTTTTTCTTTTTCTTTTTCCTCCCCAGGAAACGACAAGTCTAAAATTCATCCGGGAATACAGGAGACCCAGAACGAATAAAAACACTGTTGGAAAAAGGAACAAACTTCCAGGACACACACTTGTTGACTTTGGAACTTACTATGGAGCTAGAACCACCAGGCAGGGTGGCGCTGCTGGAAGGACAGACACACAGACCGATGAGATGTATTTGAGATTCTGAAAATAAACCCGTATGTTTAGGGCTAACCTTATATTTATTTATTTTTTTTACCAAGGGGCCGCCGCAATTCAATAGGAGAAAAGCAGTGTTCTCAGCCAACGGCGCTGGAACAAGTGGGTACCCAGATTGCAGAGAATAGACTTGGACCCCTGCCTCACACCACACACCAAAACTAACGCAAAGTGGAGCTATGATCCTGAGATGAAGATCATAGACCCGAGAACCAGAATGATGAAGCTCTTAGGAGGAAATCATTGTACGTCCTCAAGACCTGGTTTAGGCGACGGGGCCTTAGACATGACGCGGAGGCCTAGCAGGAAGGGAGAAGACGGAGGGGCCTCATCAGAATCCCAAACCTACGTGCTTCTAAAGCGCCACCAAGAGAGTGGAAAGTAACCCAGAGGGTGGGAGGGGATAGCAGCAGACCGAGCGTCTAACAAGGAACCTTCTCCAACAGACGGAAAGAACTTTTTCAGCTCCGCGTTAGGGAGATGGTGGCCCACTGTAAAACGCGGGCAAGGCTGGCGAGTAGAGCTTTTTCTCCGGAAGACGGACAAGTGGCCGACATGCCCGGGAAAGGACGCCGGCTCTCAGCCGCCCTGGGGGATGCCAGCAAACAGGGCGAGCTGCCGCCGCGTCCCCACAGCGTCACCTGGACGCCAGGCAGTGGGAGCGCTGGGGGCCGCCCAGACGTCGCCGGGCCCTATGACCTGGTCCAGGCACCCCGGGAAACAGTCTGGCGGCACCTCAAGTGTCCCACACCGAGTTGCCATGGACCTGCCGTCCCACAGTCCACGGGCCCAAGGACACACGCGGCCCCACGAGCTCGGGCGTGAACGCTCCTGCTGCCGCATTATTCCCAGGAGCCTGGACGGGAGCGGCCACGGCAGCCGGCGCGCCCAGGGACACGGCGACAGGGGCGGGGGGGGGGGGGGGGTGTGTTCCAGTTTCCTCAGTTCTTGGGCGACACTTGCTACGTTTTATTTTATTATTTTGAACGGTAGCTGTCCTGACGGCCGCGAGGCGAGGGGCTCCGCTCGGGGGGCGCTGGGCTCCGGGCGGTCCTCAGACAGGCGGGGGCCCCTGCAGCCCGCCCCCTCGGGGCCCCGCCCCCGCCCCGCCTGGCCGCGCCCGGCACAGCTGGCGGCCGTGCGGGCTCCCACCCGTGTCCCCACCCCCGGGGCTGCCAGGCACAGGTGGGGCTCACCGATCTGGGGCTCGGAAGGACTCCCCACCCGGCCGGCCGCCTCCTGGCCTCCACTGCGCTGGAAGGAAAGGAAGAGGAAGGTGGCCTCCTGCCCTGGCGGCCCCGCTCGGCCCCCACCCCGGACCCGGACACGGGAGGGCGAGCGGAGAGCACAGCCTCAGGGTGCGGGCGCCGCCAGGCCGGTCCCCCCCTCCAGCCTCCAGCCGCGCCCACCGTGGGCAGGGGCGGGGGCGCCCAGCGCTGAGGGCCTGGCGGAGGGAGCCAGGCGCCCCAAGGGGCTCTCTGCGTGGCCCGAGGCAGTGCCGGCGCCCGGGGGGATCTTTTCACGTTTCTAGAAGGTCCAGGAGACCAGAGCCCTCGAGGAAAGGCTTCCAGCCTCAGTGGCCCCAGGGAGCACCTGCCCCCCCGACCCTGACCCGCCCGGCCTGACCCTCCAGGCACCCTGGCTCCTCTGGGGTCACTGCTGAGCCCAAGCACCTGGTAACCCCTGTTCTCAGGTAACCCCGTGGACGTGGCCGACGTCCCCATCCCTCCTCTGGGGTGGGGCCGTCGGGCGTTGCCCCCCCCACTTCCACGCGTCAGGACAGACAGGGGAGGCTCCGTGCATCGCAGGGACATGTCTGTGTGTCCACTTCAGGACACCATATGCGTCCCTGTAGCTTCCCTGCGCCCGGCCCCTCCGAGCCCGTCCCTGGGGCTGTCTGCACGTCCCCAGGGCCGGCGAGCTGGGGGGACCCTGGAGCCTCCCCCTTCCTGTCACTGGGGCAGCTGGAGGGCGCAGGAGGCCGGACACCGTGGCCAGGGGCTGGGAGTCCACAGTCTGGGGGCCCGTCCGGGCCTTTGCCTTGGCGTCCTTGAGTGTAATCGGGGGGCAGGGGCTGGGGCTCAGGCCCCCCCAGGTGGAGAGCGTCCTGTGGCCTGGGTCCCGGGGCGGGGCGTGAGGGGCTGAGCTTTACCTCTGAGGTGCGGGCTGTGCTCCCGTACGAGTCCCCATTCTCGGCCCCGGGGGCCACGTCGATCAGGATGGTACTGTCCTCCTCCGGGACCTGCCTCCGCAGCATCCCGCTCCTGCACGGCACCGTGGGGAGACCGTGGGGCACGGTGGGCTCGCGAGACGGGGTCCCCGCCTTGGGAGGGCGCGGGCTGGAGCAGCAGCCGGGCCTGTGCCGGGCTGAGCTGCCCCCTGGTCGTCCAGGAGGGTCCCCGGGTGGGCCTCCAGCTCCAGGAGCAGACCAATGACAGGGCGGCCTGTGAGGCTCGCTGCTATGTGTCCACCTGTCTAGGGTGGGCCTGTCTCCCTCTCAGCCCTGTGGGGCTCAGAGACCCCTCCTCCCTGCTCCCCTCCCATCGGGGTGGCCGGCCAGGCCCCGCGTCCCCCCACCTGGCCTCTGGGTCCCCTGTGTGGACAGGTGGGCAGAGTGGGGAGAGCGAGGGGAGCCCTGTGGCCCAGCGGGGCCACCTGGGGGGGCGGCCATCTGCCACAGCACGGCCGACGGGGCGCGGGCGGCGTCCCCGGGAGGTGCCACAGCGGGGTGCGGGGACAGCCCAGGAGGGCCCCGCGAGCTGAGGCTCAGGTTCGGGGCGGTCCAGAGCCAGGGCTTCCCGAGCGGCCCCGGCACCTCCCTGGGGACGCGGCTCAGGAGTCTGGAGGCCTCGCAGGCGACCTGCCCCGCGGGGCCCGCTGCACGGGCGGGAAAGCCGACGCTCCCTGGGATCCGGGGTGCCCCCCGAGCCACACCAGCCCCCAGCCTCCCCCCGCTGACCACCACGGCCAGGCCCCTGGGTGAACCTGGAGCCTCCACCCACAGCGGAGGGCATCTGGAGGCCTGGGTGCTCCCCGGCCGCCCCCGCCCCGCCCCGCTGCGGCCCTTGCTGTGGACCAGGTTCCCACCTGGCACGGCGGCTTCTGGAAGGGGCCTCCGAGGTCATGGGCGTCCTTCCAGGACGAGGCTGCTGTGGGCGGCGGGTCGGGGCCAGACCCGCAGTCAGAGACCTGGAGGCCAACGGGCAGGATGGGCCCCGCAAAGCTGGCTGCCCGGCCCGGGGCTCCCCAGCTCCGGGAGCAGGACCTGCCTTTGTTTGAGAAGAGGGTGTGGGGCTGCGTGTGCAAACGGGCGGCCTACGCGGCCCTCCCCAGGCAGGACGCCCGCACCTCGCCCCGCGTTGGCCCGGACGTCAGGGCCCCGTCGGCCGGCAGGTCTACCTAGGGGGGGTCCGTGCCCTCCCGGGCCTGGGCCTGTGCTCTTGTGCTTGTGGAAACTCGCAGTCGCACCCCTCCCAGGAACGTGCGCCTTTGGCTCAGGTCAAGACCTTGGGGTCCCGGGATCGAGTCCCGCGTCGGGCTCCCTACATGGAGCCTGCTTCTCCCTCTGCCTGTGTCTCTGCCTCTCTCTGTGTCTCTCATGAGTAAATAAATAAAATCTTAAAAAAAAAAAAAAAAAACACGGTGGAAGTGGGAAAAAAACCAAGCTTCCAACTGTGGCTTAACAAAAAAGATCTTCGTCCCACCACAGGGACTGGCCCCGCAGGCTGAGCCGCCAGCGCCAGGACTCGGCCCCGTGGCAGCTGCGCCCGCCGCCCCCTCGGGACAGCAGGTGCCGTGGCCGAGCAGGAGGCCCGGGCCGCCCCGGGCGTGAGGCACGCGGAAAGGGAGCGGATGGCAGGGTCGGGCAGGGCCGCTCCCTGGGGAGGGCACACGCTGCCTCAACCGGGTCTCGGCGGTGAGCGGCCCCTGAGCAGCCAGCGGGCGCCCAGCCCGCCCTGACCGGCACCCAGCCTAGGGGTGGGCAGGCTCCCCGCTCCCGCCTGCTAGCCACCCGCTGCCCCGACCCCAGGTCCCCGCCCCGATTCCGGCTCTCTCCCCCACACCCCCCTGCACAGGGCAAGCGGCCTCCTCTGCGGCGGGACACCACCTGGGGTGGGCGTGTGCCCCCCTTCCCTCTGCCCCGTGCTCCCCACCGGCAGCCTGGTCCACGCAGGCCCCTCCCGCCAAGTGCCCGAGCCCGCAGGTTGGGGTTCCCAGGCCTCCCTCGCCCGCCCCCCTTCTGGGGTGGTCCCTGCCCCTCTGCCCCGTCGGCCCCCGCGGGTGGGTCGCCCAGTTCTGCCCTCCACGCGGCACCCAGCCCGGCCCACAGCCACCCTCTAAGATAGGACGGCCCAGGGTTGGGGCCCCTCTACGCCCTCTCAGGGCAGGGGGTCTTCTAAATCTGGAAAAAGTAAAAAAAAATTTAAAAGGCTTATTTTGTTGACTGAAGTATCGCAAGTGCGTCAGAGAGGGAGCGGCAGCGACAGGGCTCTCCCCTGCAGCCCCACTGCCTCGGCCTTGGTTCTTTGCAGGGCCGGGGGGGGGGGGGGGGGGACGACGACAACCCCCTTCCCTCCCCTGCCCCTCCCCCTCCCCCTTTGCCTCCTCTGCGGTGTCTCTGTCAGAGGGAGGCTGCTCCCCGCGCTCCCCGTCCCTGGCCCATCTTGGTGTCCCTGGAGCCCTCCTGCCCCTGCGGACCCCCCGCCCGTGCACACCCCCGAGGAGCCCCCCTGCCCCTCGGACCCGCGCGTTCCATGGCCGTGGCCTCCTGGGCTTCCGTGTGGGTGTCTGGCTGCTTCTGAAGAGCTGGTTCGGGCCCGGGGCTGGGAGGGGCGGCGGAGGCTCCAGGTGCCCCCAGGTCCCTGCTCGGCGCCCTCCGAACAGCCCACACCTGGAGCTTCCTGCCTGGTGGATTTGGGGCAGGTGCACAGCGGGGCCGCCCCGACCAGGTGTGTGCTGCTCGGCGGCTGGGGTGGGGGGGCTGACCCTCTGACGTCCCTGAACCCCCTCCTCTGGCCTTGGGCCGTCTCCACCGTGTTCCTCAGGCCTCTGCCGGTGTAACCGCCGTGCGCATCCCTCCGCTGGCCTCGCTGCTCCGGCTGCGCCGGGTCCTACCCGCATCCCATTTGCACGCACGGACCACGGGGAGCCCCCCGGTTGTGCTTTGGGGAGCAGCCCCCCGAGGCCAGAGCCAAGTGTTCCCGCAGCCCCGTGTCCCGCCCACGCCGGGGTTCTGACCCCGCCCGGCCCTGCAGTCCTGTGCACAGCCCCACGGGGCGGCCGCCTCCGGATCTCCAGGCCCTTGTCGGAGCCTCCGGGTTCAGCGGGGCCTCCGCGGCCACGGAGCTTCCCCGATGCGCCGCCGGCTCCTGCCCAGGACGGCGCCGGCTTCCGCACAACCCAGTGCCCCCAAGTTTCCGGCGTTGGCCATGGAGGCTCCGACAGGGTCCCCGTCCCGTCGCCACGAGGACGGGCCTGGTGAGGCCTCTGCCCTACTGTCCCGTGCGGGTTGGCTCGAGGCTCTTTGGGCTTCATCTCCTACCCGTGAGGCAACGGCCGTGCACAAGCGCCTGTGCCGGGTCTGCTGCCACCTGCCGCGCTCTGCCCCCCAGGTTCCGCGGCGAGGCCCTCGTGGCTGCCTGCCATCACGGCCTCTCTCGGGGCGCGTCGGTGCCCGAGCGTGGGACGGGGGCTCCGGGAAGGCCGATCCCAGATCCCCAGATCTGCCCTTCCTGCCCCTGTAGGGCCATCCTCCCGAGGCCGCCCGGGCCCTTCCCTCCCCACTGGCTTTCCTGGGCGGACGCTCCGGCTTGAGGCCACAGGACTCGCCCCGGTGGGCGTCAGACCCGGGGACTGGGCGTGAGCTTCAACTGCAGGCCAACTGCTGCCACGGCGCCGGGGCCTCGCACCTGCGTGGGCTGCAAGGGGATGGAGGGAGTCGGGCTGCCCCCGGCGACATGCGCCTACCCAGCGCCTGGAACGTGGCAAGTGCAACCGAGGAAGTGCTTTATTTCATTTTATTGTAACAAATTTTAATCTGAAGCAGCCCCACGTGGCGTAAGCGGCCCGCACTGGGCGGCGCAGCTCTAGGATCGCGAAGGGACCCCGGCGGCACGCGAGTCCGTCCTCCTGCCGAGGGAAGTGGGGGACTGGACGGGGTAGGTCCTGCAGCACTGAGCGCAGACCCTGGTGCCTGTCGGTGTAAATCTCGTGAGCGACCAGCAGGCCCAACGACGGGTGAGAGGAGGCGACCTGGACCGCCGGCGGCACCGTGCAGCCGGGCGCCCGGGAAGCGTCTCCTCTCGGCCCGGCAGCCCCATCCTGGGCCGCTGAGGGTGGCGGGGTGGCCGGGGGTCTGGCGCATGCCCACGGCTCTCACAGCACGCGCGACCCGGCCGTCCTGTCCTGCGCCCACGGTTTGGTTCTGAAACACGTGTAATTAGAAAAACCCTGGCGTCAACTGGTCTGTAAGACCGAGCGGCTGTGGGCTGCCAGGCGGCCCCGGGGCCCCCACCCCGGGCAGCGCCCTCGCACCCACCGGCCCGCCCTTCTCAGGAGGACAGACGCGGCGGGAGCGGCCCGGGCGCGACCACTAACTAGGAAGACCCGGCGGCGTGGGCGTCACACACGGCAGTCATCACTCAGTGCCTTTTTATTGCCATTGGGTTTGTGACTGCTGAGAGAGCGACGGCTCGAGGAGCGAGTGGATAAAAACCGTGGCTGGGACGTTCTTGTCGAGAGGGACCGGGCGAGGAGCCAGCCGGACTCAGAACCTGACGAAGGTGGCGTCGATCTGCCGCACGGTGGGCAGGGCCAGCATGATCTTCCGCCTGTACTGGGGGTCCTTCTGCAGGGGGTTCCGCTCCAGGTACACCGTCTCCAGGCTCTTGGCTGCTTTCAGCTCGTCCAGGTCGCTCCAGCTCTCCAGGAGATTGTCGTTCATCTGGGGGACACACACGCAGGTTAGGGAAGCGGCTAGCGCAGAACAGCCCCGGCCTCCCGCCCCACCCACTCAGGGCACCGCGCGGCCTTCCCAGGCCCCATGGAACCTTCTAGCACCTCCTGGGCCACCTTGCAGCGGCTGCCCTGGGGAACGGGTCCGGGTCACACGCAGCCCTCGGCCCCACCACCACGGGGCTGCCCATGTTAGCACGCGGCACGGCTCACGACCCCGCGCTCTGTAGGCTCCCCGCAGGTCCCAGCGTCCTTCCTCCAGACCCCCAGTGGTCCCCGAGGCCCGACTGTGTGCTCTGACCGTTACACGGCCCTCAGGGCAGTGTCCACGCCAACTAAATGTCCGTCTGTCCCATGAGCTGCCCCTGGCCTGTCCCACTGGGATCCCTGCTGCTGGCCTCAAAGGGAAACGCCACGCCACGCGGATCACACCAGGCCCACATGACCCTTGTCCCCAGGGTGTGAGGCCGGAGGAGGGCCTGGGGGTCTGCGCGGCTCCAGGCAGCTCAGGGCCTCCCCCCGGCCCCCAGGGCCCACCTGGAGGGCACCCGCCAGAGCCAGGAAGAGTTCTGGACCTTATCATCCGCCGTCGGGACGCGGGCGCGGCGGGCACGGGGTTCACACCCGTCCTGTGGAGGCTCGAGGCTCCTCTGGGGGCAGGCGGGGCTCAGGGAGGGGCCAGGCCGGGTCCCCGGGCCCCAGGGAACAGCGTGGACGGACAGTGCAAAGGGCGGCAGAGGAGCCTGGGAGTGCGGGACGGGCACCCTGAGGCCCCGGGCATGCCCACGCAGCAGCCAGCTCCCAGAAAACTCCAGAAGCCCCGACGAGGGCGGTCTGCCGATTTCTGTGGTGTAATGAGGCCTGCACGCCCCAGACCGCGGCACTCTGACACGGGCGCGGGTGGGCTGCCGGGAGCGCTATGCCCTCCGAGGCCCTGGTCCGGTCACGCCTGTTCCAGAGGCCACACTTGGAGCGACACGGCCCTGGGGCCTCTGCACGCAGAGACAGAGGGCAGGGGCGCGCGGCACGGGCACGGGGACGGGGACAGGGAGCAGACCTGTCGTGAGAGAGCCTACGGAGCTGCCACGCGCGCCGTGGGAAGGACGTGGAGCCACTGCAGGAAGGCCAGCGCGGGGGCAGGCGCCTCCCCAGGCCTCCCTGAGGTGCTCCAGGTCACACTGGTCGGCTTGGAGTTCTGTGCCGCTGCCTCGTGTTCGGGTCTGGGACGCAGGGTGACGGCCGTGGGGACCCACCACGTCCAGGCTGGGCTCCAGGAGCTGGGGATCTGCGGCCAGTGACACAGGGTGACGTGGCAGGCTGGGGGCCGTGGGAGCGGCCGGGCGGGAGGACAGTGTCTCGGGCCACAGGGGAGCCGCGGACGGCAGAGGCCGGGTGCTGGGTGAAGCGGGAGGGCAGATGCGGGTCTGCACGGGACGAGCAAGGGAGGCGGAGAAAGAAGGACGATCCCGAGAGCCTGGCCTGACGCCCATGTGCCCGATGTTGAGCCTGGGGACAGGCCCAGCCGACATCGCCCCGCGCCGGGGGTGCCCCGGGGGTGCAGTTGTTGCTGTGGCCCCGGGGCTGGGGCAGGCCCTGGCGGGAATACGACGTGCGCGCTGGGGGCGCCCCGGGGGCCCGTGTGGACCAGGGAGGCTCCCTGGGGGAAGGCGCAAGACGGGGGCCCCGCACTGCCGTGAGCCGCGGGAGGAAACCAAGGAGAACGCAGCAGGACGACCGACGCGTGACCGGGGACCGCAGGGCCAAGACCCAGAGGTCCCGGGAGCGGCGTGAGGAGGAAGCGCGGCTGCGGGTGCAAGGACGGTGGCTGGGGCGGAGGACGCTGACCCCAGGGACCCGGAGACGCCGGTGGAGCTGGGCCCGCAGGCAGGAGGGCACGGGGGCGGAGCACGTATGATGGGCTCACCTGGGGCCGAGGAGGCGGGGAAGCCAAGTCCCCGGGGAACCCCCAGGACAGGGCGACACGGAAACAAGGGTGCTGAAGGGCAGGCGTGCAGCGAGCACTCTGCAGCGGGCTGAGGTCTTGGGGAGGAGGAGGAGGAGGAGGGTCTGGAGGTGGGAAGGAGCAGGACCCACACGACCCGCCCCTGCCCTGGGCCACTGAACGCTGGGGGTTGGGTTCTCATCACTGCTTTTTCGTGAGCACAGGTCACAGTTCCCTATTGGCTCATCTGGTGACTTCGGATCCCACACTAGACCCTGGATCACACGCCCCCGAGGTGGATTCCTGGATGAAGGCGGCTGACTGTGCAACAAGCGCCTCGAGTCCTGGCTGGTCGCCTCCCAGCTGCGGCCTTGGCGTCCCGCTCGCTGGGCCCCTTGCGCGGGGGGACCAGCTCCAAGCCGGGTGGAGCTGCAGGCCTGGGCGCTGGCGAGCTCTGCCGGGCAGGGCCGGGCCGTCGGCAGCCCCGCGGTGCCACGGGGTGAGCCTGCCGAGGGCGGCCTGGGCCCCGGCCGCTGGGCCGCGTCCTGCCATAGACGCTGACCGGTGCTTCCTCAGCTCCGCGGAGCAGCGCAGGCCCCGCCCCCCCGGCCCCGGCCACAGCCCGACGGCCGCCCAGCCGTGGTCTCGGACGCACATGCTCCGGACTCACCTGTTCCAGTGAGGGCTCCCCGTGGGCCTCGTGGGCCTCGTGCTCCGGCAAAGCCGGTTTGCACCCCCAGGCGTCGGCCCTGGCGGACGGAGGGCCCGGACAGCGAGGAGATGCTCTGCCACCGCGCGGGCAGACGCTCCCTGGAAGGGACGCTCGGGAGGCGCCTCCAGGACAAACCCAAGCGTCGACCTACTCAGCACGAGTCCATCGGCTCGGCCAGCGCTCACACGGCCGCGCCTCTCCCCGGGGCTGCGGCTGCCCGGCAGCTACGGGCCAGGGCCGCGGAGGCGGGGAGCCCGACGGGGCGCCTGCACCGGCTACGCTTGCGCCGCCGACCTGCAGAAAGGACTGTCCTTTAACAAAAACTGAGGTGTGACGCTGTCCGCAGCACAGTCTGCTTAAGAGCGTCTTGGTGACGTCACGGTGGCCGTGGGTTGTGGGTTGGGCTCTGGCCAGGCCCAGAGCGCCGGCGCCTTGCTCCGCTCGCACCGGAGGTCGCCCCTGTCCCGCGGCCCGTCCCAGCCTGGGGGCCCGGTGAGTGCGGGGGGGGCCTGGCTCACCGGTGGGACGTCGGAACCGCGTCTGAGGCAGAGAGCCGGGAGCCTGCCCCTCGTACGTGTGTCACCGCGGGCACGTCACGGGGTGGGGCCGGGGCCCTTCCTGGCGTATCTCCCCAGAAGCTGAAATTTTTAGTTTCTTTTAATCTAGAACATTTCCCACTTCTACTCATTTTTTTTCCTGTTAAACAAAGCTTTTTCAAGAACCCCAGTTTAGTGCCACGTAGAGCGTCCTCGTTCTGGACTCTTCCACTTGTCTCCTTCTTCCTCTAGCCCCCGTACTTCCCGTCGGTAGCTCTAAGGGCCTGGTGAGCGCAGACGACTCTCCTGGGGGGTGTGCTCTATAGAGGAATCACGTCGGGCGACGCACGGCTCAGGCTGTCCCTCGGCCAGGGTTGGAGGCTTGATCACGTGGGTGACTTGGGGCCGCGTCTCCCCTCACAGTTGGTGAATTCCACGCGGGGTGACACAGGGCGGACGCCCAGCCCCTCGTGGTCGTGGCGTCCAGTGACGGGCGCTGCCTGAATCCACTGCTGGGATTGTGCTGCACAGCGTGTCCTGTGCGAGGCTCTCCCGGCACCTGCTCAGGGTTTTCAGGACCCAAACGTCACACCTCACCTCAGGACGGTTTTCCGGCTGATATTTATAAAGAAAACACACACTTAACTTCCCCCAAACTCAGTAGCATCTTCAAGACAGGGATGTGGGGGAAATCTCAAGATACGTCTCACATACAACCGGTAGATTATGAAAATCACCTATTTTTTGAACATCTGTGGGGCATTTCAACAAAGCGGACGCGCGCCCTGTATGTTGCCGGCGTCCAAAGGGGCGTCTGTTACTCCAAATCACGGTAGGGACTCGAGCGAGCCAGAAGGAGCCCAGGGTGGAAGCCAGCCTCCCCCAACCCGACCGCGGGGGCAGGCCCTGTTGCTACTGCTCTATGCTGCTTGCTAGGCATGAGTCAGCGCAGCCCACGTGTGTGCGCGGGCAGGGGCCCCACGTGGGCACGGGTGCTGGGACCCGGGTGAGGGGGACGTTTCCGATCGCCTCCTGTGGCTTCTAAGGAGCCATTTTTCTCCTCGTCACGGGTCGCACTGTCCTGCGGATGCGACATTACTTAGAGCCTGAGTTGTCTTGTCCTCCAGCGGCCGCCTGGCGAGCTTCCTGGTCCTGTGGCAGCTTGGTCACGGGCCCAGACAGTGCTTCACCTGCCCGGTGGTGGCCGTGCCGGGGTGTCGACGGAGTTTCTGGGTGTCTGGCATTGTCCCTCCGCTCTGGCAGGTCAGAATGCCAGCGCCTCTGCGTGTTGGGTGGCGCCTGGAACCGGCACCGGGCTCACGTCCCCCCACGGCTGTCGGCTGCCAGGACACGCGGGTAGCCGACTTGTCTAAGGAAGCCCCAGGCTGACCGCCAGGGCTTTGTCCTGTGCGGCCATCTCCCCGCTGCACCCCCGCCCAGAAAATGTTAGCCCCGGGAGCCCCAGCTCCGATTTCTGCCTCCTTCGTCCAGGGAAACAGTGGCTCCTTGTCTTTGCCCACTTGTCTGTGGGCCGCGGGGCCCCCACGCTCCTGCCCGCACGGAGCGACGTCGGCAGCCACCCAGCTCGCCGCTGAAATACACCCGCTCCTCCTTTTCTTCCTGGGGATCAAAGTGCTCATTGCCCCAAAGTGGGAGATACAGCAAGACAGAGATAGCTTCGTCTTAGGGACGACGGCAAGAGAGAAAGACGGGAGGCCGTGTCGGCCTCTGCTCGTCCTCCAGCCTGCTCCGTGAGCCTGACTACCTCTGCAGGAGGTGCGGCTCCAAGTCTTGCCCCTGGTTCTCCTAGAATATACTTTTCTGCACATTTGTTTTTCACTTATGAAGGAAACATGCTTGTTACAGAGAACTTGGAGGAACTGGGGAGTATAAAAAGTGAAGCCAGCTCTCCATTTGCAATCCAGAGGTGAGGGCTTCTCGATTCTCCACATGCACTTCTAGACCTTTCTCTGTGTGTCCAGGGCGCTGATTTATCAACAGCTGCACCTCCTCCTTTTTCATCAACACTATCTCATGAGCACTTTCCTGTAATTAAATTCCTTTTACAAACTTCGTTGGAAGGCTTTCATAGTAGCATATTTCATCATATGGATAAGTCATCATTTATTCACTATTCCCTAAGTTGGAGAAATTGTATGAATAATACAAACCTAAAGCTTCAGAAGAAAGTCTGGGTAATTGTTTTTATAAGCTTTGGGTTTATGATCTCTCCTAAACTGGACACTACACACCAAAAAGCAAGGAAAAGGCAGACGTGTCTTCTTTGTAATCTGGTCTTTTGCTTTTTTTACAATGAACAGACAGACTTTATCATGAGAAAATACAACAAAGCTATTTCCACCGGAAAAAAACGAGTCCTGGTATTTACGTATTTTTATACATAAATCTTTGAATTTCTCATCATTTTGTTAGGGTGTTAGATGTGAAAGCATCTCGGCCCTGAAGACGCCACAGGACACATGCTGACGAGTCCCGCCGGCGTCCATGGGAGCGCTCGGCGCAGCAGACTCCATTCTAGCAAAGGCTCTGCCTACCTGACGGCCACAACACATCTCACTGTTTTAGTGTATTTTAAAAGTTAATGAAATAGAAGACATTTTATGTATTTACAAGCAACTGTTACTTCTTCTTATTCTGTGATGTGCCTGTTCATGCTCTGCCTCATTTATTTATTTTTTTTAGGATTTTATTTATATATTTTAGAGAGAGAGACTGAGCAAGTGAGCACAAGCAGGGGGAGTGGACAGGGGGAGTGAATCCCAAGCAGACTCCCTGCTGAGCGTGGACACCCCCCCCCCAATGCAGGGCTCAATCTCATGACCCTGAGATCATGAGCTGAGCCAAAGTCATGAGTTGGGACACTTACCTGACTGAGCCACCAGGCACCCTCCTACCCTCCTGCAGAGATGGCACCTCTGTAGGAGCCGTGTTTCATATATGGACATTAACCATATATCGTGTGTGCCAGCACGATTCTAGGGGCCGGTGAGGTAAGAGTGAGCAAACACAGAGACAGATCCCTCTGCCCTCATGAGGCTTACGCCCTGCAGTAGGTGAGTGACACAGAAAAATGAGATTAAATAAAGAAATAGGGCTTCCACTTCATGTGATGGGGCACTGGAGCTGGACCTGCCTTTGGTCATAAGCTAGAAAACAGGACAGACGACATGAAACCACTGCACACACCAGACAACAGGCAACACAGGGCAGTGACTCCTGAGAGCAGGAGAATGGGGAGGGGACCTGTGTGCTCATCCAGCCTTCTGCCTGGAGGCGCTTTGTGGACCCCGGGGGACCCAAGCTGAGACTGTGAGTGGTTCAGGGAGGCAGAGGTAGCTGGAATCCTCGGAGGGAGTGAGCTACGTAGGGAAAATAGATCCAGAAGAGCACCCGGGGTCCCCTGGAACCCTGGACTGAAAAGTGAGTGTGGACTGGCCCCGGAGCTCTGAGCTGGGTGAGGTCAGGATTCACGCAGGGAAAGGACATGTCTGTGCTCCCACCAACCCGAGGATGGGACCTCATTAAATGTACCAGAGGATTCACAGCCTAGAAACAGCCTTAGGAGGAGCCTTAGATGAAGCCTTAGGCTTAGACGAAGCCTTAAGCTTCTTAGATACGCACTGATAAAGCTGTAAACAAGCCTCAAAGGGATCAAGCAGTGACTGAACCCATACACTTTAAAGGAAAACAACAAAAATCCAAACAGTCAATAACTTAACATCTCTCTTTTCCACAGATTTTATTTTTATGTAACCTCTACGCTCAATGTGGGGCTGGAACTCACAACCCCGAGACCAAGAGTCACATGCTCTACTGACAGCCACCAGATGCCCCAACAACTTAACATCCTAATGGCCAGCATCTTATATAAAAATGACCAGCCAAGTGAGAAAGGAAGGCTTTCAGGAAAACATACATGTAAGGAGAGAAATAAAATCTACAGAAAGAGAAGCAAATTTTTTTTTAGAGTTGAAAAATATGACATCTGAGATACAAAAATTGACTACATGAGCTTAACACATGAACTTTGCAGAAGAAAAGATCAAGATGTGGCAGAAACAGGAAAAGAAATTGTACAAATGGAGCACACAACATAAAAAAGCCAATGGCCCAGCTGCCGGGCGCCAGACAACATTATGTATCCATAACTGGGGGTTTGGGGAAGAAACTGGGGGAAGGAGGGGCGGAAAAATGTTTTGAGGAAATTATTTTCAAAAGTTTTCTGCATTTGATTTTGAAAACTGTACATTCATAGATCCTAAAAGCTCAATAGCACATGACATGCAAGTGACAAGAAAGGAAAGTGGTAACAAGAACATAAATAGCAGCTGGAGGGAGAAAGACACACTGCACACAGGTGAACGAGGTCATAGGAGCCGAGCGAGCCGGAGCAGGTGGGGACGCAGACAGGTGCCCAAGGCACTCCTCCAACCGTCAAACCAGGATCCTGTCCCTGTGATACTGCCCTTCAAGAACGAAAGTAAAATAAAGGGGCTTTTCCAGACCAAGCTGAAAGAACTGGTTCACAGCAGGCCTGCACAGTAAGAAATGTTAAAATTCTTCAGGTGGAAGGGAAATGCTGCAATGCAAACTACACACAAGAATAACACATGCCAGAAATGGTAAAACAAGTAGGTTTTCTTGTTATTCAATGTCCGTTGGGGCGCCTGGGTGGCTCAGTCGGTTGGGCGTCTGACTCTTGATTTTGGCTCAGGTCATGATCTCAGGGTCGTGAGATCCAGCCCCGTGTCAGGCTCTGCACTGAGCGTGGAGCCTGTTTGGGATTCTCTCCCCTCTCTCTGCCCCTCCCCCCCACTCACTCTTTCTCTCTCTAAAAAAAAAAAAAAAAAAAAAAAAAAAAAAAAATTAATTTCCTTAACAGGTAACAGTGACATACCATGGAGTTTATAACCTATTAAAAGTACAATTCAGAACAATGTTAGCTGCTGGGGGGAACTGAAGCATACGGGTCCTACATTCTACGGGATGTGGTAATAATATTACTCGAAGGCAGACTGTGAAAAATTGAAAATATGCTTCGTGTATTTGTCACCAAAAATAAAACACAGATATAAGCAAATATGTTGACAATGGAAATAAAACAGACTATCCACAAAATAATACTGTTTTTCCCAATCCAAAAGGAAGGCAGGAAAAGAGAGAAAAAAGAACAAATAAAAAACAAACAGCAAGATGGTAGACCTGACCCCAACCATCACACAAGATGCAAGTAAACGTAATTGTATTAAACGTACGTGGGGTAAACACCTCGCTTGAAAGGCAGAGATGGTCAGACTGGATAAAACCCATGTGTCGTCTACGAGAGGTACAGTTTATTGATTATGAAAACACAGGCTGAGTAGATGGAGGGGGAAAGATACCCATGGGAACGGTAACAGAATCACACGGAGGCAGACCCCAGGACGGGAACAGAGGGCGGCGCGGAAAGGGACATTCCGCACGGTAAGAGACAACGCTTCAGGAAGACACTACAATCCTACCCGTATATGTAATGAAAAAAAAAAGCCCTTCAAGATACAAGCAGCAAAAGCTGACGGAGCGGACCGGACAAAGCAAATCCACAACCACGGCTGGGGTATTGCAATGTCCTTTTCTAATTGGCAGAACAAAGGGAACGTGAATAAACGCAGAATTTGGGTGATTGAGCCTTTATTGAGACTGGCTTCCTATTTCTTCGGAGCACTGCAAGCTCCGCCTCACTCGGCTGTCTGCGTGGTGGTCTAAGCAGCAGCTCCTCTGTGCGTTAAGGGCTCCGGGGCCATCCTCCCCCATGGCTGGGGCACCCAGCCGGCCCTAGCTGTGGTCTCAGCACCTCAGGTCCCCTGCCCTTATCCCCTGGCAGGCACGGAGAAGGAATCCGGTTTCAGAAACACTGCTTCAGGACCAGCTGGTGCCCCAAACCTACTCCTGAAACTTCCGGCCAGGCTCCCCTTCCCTGTCACCCAGGCCCTCTGCCACCGGGATCTGCATTTTTGCCTGTGGGCTGCTGTGTGTCGTTCCCCGGCCTCTCCAGAGCCAAAGGCCTTTGCTCTGGTCCAGCCAGCCTGTCCCCAGCCGTGCCCGCGGGGCTGGGCTGTGTACTACACCGGGTGGGCTCCCAGGGGCCCGCTGGGGCCCCCAGAGTTGCTCTGGCTCCACACCCTGACACTTCCTAAGACCCAGTGATAGTAATAAGGGCCCAGGGGCGTTTTCACAGCAGGCTACCTGTGCTCCAGGGAGACCTGGATGATCTTTTAAGATGAGGAAAGAAAAGTGAATGGGCAGCGTGGCTAGACGAGGAAGGATCGTGCCTCAGACTCCGCACAGAGCCCGGTCAGACTGAGCACCTCCAGGAGCTCGCTCGCCCCACAGCATCACAGGGTGAGGTGTGTGCAGTGATCCCTGAGGGGCCACCAGCCTGGGCACGGGCCCCCCACACGCCTGTGCGATCCTGACGCGGAGGACCGCAGCTCGGGGACCATTCTGCAACACCTTTAGACGAGTCAAGAAACTATGACTTCCTACAACCTGTTTCTCCCTACTGGTTCTGCGACTCCCAGGACCACAGGTGTAACCATCAGAACGCGCGGCAGGGTCCAGGACGATGGGCCGCACAAACCCGGCCACCTCTCCTCTGGTGCTGGGGCACGTCCGCACTGAACGCACGGCTCCGGTGCCGCATTTGCCCCTTCCAGGGTCTCCCCATCTGGGGTAACGTGGGGCCTGAGATTCTGCTCCCCGGTGACGTGGACCCACAGACAAAGCCAACACCACGCTCGTGACGGTGCCCGCCCGCCTCGCTCTCCTGGAAGCCCCGGGGCTGCGCTCCTGCCCTCGCTCACGGCACCCCACCTGGAGGCAGCACATCTGCAGAAGCAACGTCAATCCCGTGTGCATTCCACTTACCCAGAATTCCTGTAGCTCTGTTAGATGGCTGACGTTTTCAATCTTTTTGATTCTATTTGATGCAATGTCCAACATCGTGAGTTTGTTCTAAAATAAGGAGATAAGATTTTTCCTGGATTATCTCAGTTCAACAATGACTGCGAGATCACGCACAGGGCGTCAGGTGCCGAGCTTAGAGCTGCGGGGCGGGCCACCCAGTCTGCCCTCCTGGCACAGGAGCATGCCAACAGGGTGGTGACTCCTCCCCGCTTCCTGCAGCCCCGTGTCCTTCGCATACGGAACCCTCACAACCCCCGCATCGAGCGCGCACCATCCTTGGCACCTGACGCTCCCAGCCCTGGACTGCGGTGCACAAGGGTCCCTGTCCTGCTGAGATGAGTGGTCCCGGAAGAGCAGAGTGACACGGCCCTGGAAGTGGGGTGGGCCTGGGGCTCGGGGTGGGGAGGTCAGGGTGGTCTCTGAGGAAGGGGTGACATTTAGAGCAACGTCTACTCAGTTTATCTTGAGGACGTGCACCATACCTCAAAAATAATCCTTAAAATATTATTTTAAGTCAGGGATGAGGAGCCTGGGGCTCGCCACAGGGAGGACACTGCTCAGGTCCAAGCAGAGGTGGCACACTGGCCCCGGCCCATGCTCCCGGAGGACCGGGAGGAAGGGGCAGAGAGGGAAGCCCCTTGCGGGGGTGCTGAGGGCGAGTGGGTCTGGTGCCAGCCTGGGATTTACAGCTGACAGGACAGCGTCCGGAGCGACTGAGCACCGTCTGCAGGCCAGACGTTGCGCCTCCACGCAGAGACACACCATCCCCCTCTGAGGAATGCCGGCAGCCGCTGTCTCCCTGATACACATCAGCTAAGCCTCGGGAATACTTCTTAAGCTATAGTTTCAAGGTTCAACAGAATCCAAAAACATTGCAGCGGAAATGGAGTCTGTTAAAGCCTGCATTGCTTCCTGAACTACGGTTAATCCAACCAACTGGCACATTTTTCTAAAATCAAAAGGGAAACATTTAGAAATCGGTTGACAGCCACTCATAAAAGTTCATCCCCCCCCCCCCCGCCAAAAAAAAAAAGTTCATTCCCTTCTCGTCTTACCCATTTCTGACTGTGGATCCCTTCTTACATTTTCTTCTTTTTTTTTTTTTTTTAATTTTTATTTATTTATGATAGTCACAGAGAGAGAGAGAGAGGCAGAGACACAGGCAGAGGGAGAAGCAGGCTCCATGCACCGGGAGCCTGACGTGGGATTCGATCCCGGGTCTCCAGGATCGCGCCCTGGGCCAAAGGCAGGCGCTAAACCACTGTGCCACCCAGGGATCCCCTTTCTTACATTTTCTACTGCATTCCTGGGATTGTTTCCCAACCCTCCCAAGTTTTAAAGGAAAGTTAAAAATTGTCTTAATATAATAAAAACAAATCCACGCACACACACACATAAGCCCGCAGCCAGCAGCTGTGCCGGTTCAGCAGCTCTGGCCCCGGCCTCTGGCTCCGAGGGTCCACCCGCAAGGTCACCCAGCAAGAGCGCTGGTCCCTCTCTGGGGAGCCACGCGGTCCGCACCGCGTCAGGTGCAGGCTGGGCATGGGCATGCCGAGGAGGAGCTCCTTCGAGGAGCTCGTGTTGGGCCCATCGTGTGTGCTGTTTGCTGCGTGAGTGCAGGGTGCCAGGAGGCTCCTGCCCGGGGCCTGGGACGTCTGCAGCAAACAGGGACTTAGAGGTCACAGAAGAGGGCGGGCAGCAGGCGGGGACAGGCTGGGTCGCCACCGTGCCATCTCCAGCCCTCTGACCCCGTCCTGCGGTGCTTGGTGTCATCGGCCGTGCGAGTGGAAACACGCAGGCTCTGACCGCGGGGTGGGCCCTGTGGCTGACGGGACGGGCCCGAGCCTCTGAGCGCAGGGGCCCAGTGATGTGCTTGACGCAGTCTTGTTTCTTCTGGGGAGCTGGACAGTGTTTTGAAAGCTCATCCAAAAGCAAACCAGTGAGAATTGCTTACAAAAAAGCGAGGAACCGGGTGAGGTAGGGAGCAAGCATGGCAGACAGGGCTGTCCACGGCGCCACAGAGACGGCATGAGGAGTGTGCGGGGAGCCGGCCCTGGCCGTGGGGGATGCCCTGCACGCTGCGAGGTGTCGTCTGTGGTGCTGGGCCAGGGGTTTGCCATTTGGGAAGGACAGGCACCTACTTCCTTACCTCCCAGAACAAAAATACATTCCAGAACCATTAAGACAGAAAACTTAAACGGACATTTGATCTGCAGTTAAACGAAGCCCTGAGGAGACTGTCACCTAGGACCCTGATAAATGTTCTCATCACATAATGACCTTCAGGGCCACAACTGCTTTCTCTTAACGCTGTGGAGTCGAACCCAGACCCCAGCGTAGCAGCCTACTGGGAAAACCTACACTCTTGCTTCTTTCCCATCTGCTGGGGACCTGTGCTCAGGGGACCGTGTTGCAGACACGACCCTCCTCCCAGCCTGCGGGACACAGGGTGGGGAGACCCAGGGCCCCCCGGGGGGTGTGGGCCCCTCAGGCCGGACACCCCGTGTGCACACCCCGGCTGCCGTGCGCTCATGGCCCCCATACAGTCGGGCCTCTTACAGCTCTGCCTCCACCGACCCCTGCACTGCCTGAGCGTACGCCCAGCACATGCTCCTAAGCTGTCGACTTGACTGCAGGGGGTAAGGAAGGCGACTACACTTATCACAGGTCACGTCTAACTCCTCGCAAATTCTAGGTAGTGGTAAAATGAAATTCAGAACGTGGTTTTTCCTCGAAAACATTACTAATGGTGACAACGGTGACTAGACCGAGGGGCTGAGGCGCAGAGCCACAGGAGCCTGTACTAAGAAGTGCTAGGTGTACAACATGAGTGACCACGCTGTTACCTTTGCTGGCAATAAACAAAACAGGAAAAAAAATACCCAGTAAAATATAATGAGAAAAATATTTTATTTGTCTTGAACTGCATGCAGTGAGGAAAAGCAGGCTCGCCCACAGGCAGCCGAGAAGGGCAGCGGCCAGTGCTGCCCCGCCCTCCCCACTCAGCACACCTAAGGCCACTGGGCAAGAGCCGGGCTGTCCGCAGCAGGTGGACAGGCCCTCCTCATCCCTGCCAGGGCGGGAGAAAAGAGGAGGAAGAACACGCATGGCCCGTGGGCCGGAAAGCCATGGGCCAGGAAGTGCAGTGGTCAGGAGGGGAGGGAAGAAGCTGCCGACACCTGCCAGCCCTCTGCAGTACGGGGTACCTGGGAACAGGCAGGGCTTGTGTTCTCAAACTCTTCCCAAATGGCTGCGGCGCTGCTGGTGGCCGCACAGTGCACCCTGCCCTGGACGGGAGGTCGGGAGGTCGGTGCGGGCGCTGGCCGCAGTGGGGAGCACCGGCCCAACGCTCGTCCGAGGGGCGTGGGGAGACTGTATGTGGGTCACGCGCATCCCAGCGTGGGGACCGCTCTGTTTCCAGAGCGGGAAGGTCTCTACCATAAACCCCTAGAGGCCACGAGTCTCCTTCAGACCAGGCCTACCCCGTACCGCCCCGGACAGACGAGCGGACGTCTTACATTGTTCTCCAGGCCCTCGATGACCTCGATGCCGTTGTGGCTCAGGTACAGCTCTCGAAGGTTCACCAGGCTCTGCAGACCCTCCATCTTGGTCAGCCGGTTGCTCTGCGGGAGGGAGGGCCAACAGCCATCAGAACAGCGTGGAGGATACAAGACAGTATGTTTCTCAGGGAAGGAGACCTCTCGTCTTGAAGCGTCCTGGCAACAGTGCGCTGCCTTTCGAGTGTGCCAGCTTGGAACTTACTCAGAGAAGGAGGTCAAAATTTCAAGTTTGTTGTGCTAAAACGTTAGCACGTGTGAGCGTTAGAGGCTTTTAGGTGAGGAACTCCCTTTTTAGATGTGCCTGGGGAAGGTCTACCCCCATAAGTTGGTAATTCAAGAATGTCAAATACACTATTTTAAAATAAATGACTTCTCATTTCAGTATATACGGTAACTCAAGGTACGGGGCTTCTCTTACAAGAGTTTGCAGACTCTGCTTTATGAGGCGCGAGCGGTTCCGGGAGACCCTCCACACCCCGAACACCCTCCCACACCTCCCCTCCAGAGTCTGACTCTACTCGTTTGCTTCAGGTAGGAAAGGCAGCAGGAGCCTAGGCAACGCCGGGTGCTTGCCAACTGCCAAACACAGGGCTCTGCTCTCTGTGCGGGCGTGGGACGCATCGCTCCCACCATCGGGCCGCATGCTTCAGGAGGCTCTAGCACCAGCGCTACCTTCTCAAGACGACCCTCGGGCTGGAAACCACCCAGGGAAGGAAGTTTTATGTGTACGTACGTGTGTCTCTGAAACCTAACATTGCAATTGCTCCCTGGCAGTAGGAGCGTGGACTCTGACACAAAGACAAATGGGACGGGGGTCCGGCGCTTCTGCTGCCGGCAGGGTGCAGCCCGTGGGAGCAAAGGTGGATCAGTACCTGCATACTGAGGACCGTCAGGTTGGTAAGTGCATCTAGGTTCTGAAGCTTAGTGATCTTGTTTTTCCCCAAAAACAAACTCTCCAGACTGGTTAACGTGTCAATATTTTCAATTGCCTGTGAAGAAGAGTAGCAGTTAGCACCGTGTGGCCAACCAGCTGGACCAGGGTAGGAAAGGTGCCTGGGGAGGGGACGCAGCTGCCTGGAACTGTGCCCTGAGCTGTGGGCAAGCTACCTTTCCACTCTGGAAATTCTCCAATGAAACTTCACTTAAGGTAGACAGTCCAAGGCCTTGTCTCCTGGGCTCACCCCAAACCCTCAGAGAGCTCGAGGTCAAGGGACACTCCCAGATGAGCAGTTGCGCCCCAAAGTGCTAAAGCGCTGCGCTGACAGGTTATCACGCAGTCATTCCATGAAGGGTTCATTAAAATGCATTCCAAGAGCCTAGGTCTTCTCCAGAGCAGCTCTGACCTTGGATGCCACCCAGGCTTCCTGGTAGCAGGCCCCGCCATTCCCTGGCTCTGTCCCCGCCTCGGGACCCACAACCCGCCCTCCTCTCTGGGATCCTGTATTCAACTGTCAGGTCCGGTGCCGTGTGGAGTGGGCAGTCCAGGACGCGCTGTGCTCACTGCTCTCCTCCCCAAGGTCCTAACTACCAGCTTCTCCAGCACACGCTAACAGCAGCAGCAGGTGCAGGAGGTAGGAGCACCTCCCCGTACGTCACAGCAGGACGTGAGGATGCAGATTCAGGGGGAGGGCGCCCCTCAATGCTATCGTCTACACTGATCTGTGACTAGAGACACCACCATATAGACACTTGATAAAATGTTGACATCTGGGTCGCTCTTTACTTTTACTTTTTAAAAAATATTTATTTATTTATTTACGACAGACATAGAGACAGAGAGAGGCAGAGACACAGGCAGAGGGAGAAGCAGGCTCCATGCCAGAAGCCCGACGCGGGACTCGATCCCGGGACTCCAGGATCACGCCCTGGGCCAAAGGCAGGTGCTAAACCGCTGAGCCACCCAGGTGTCCACCACCCCCTTTTTTTTTTAACTCTTTACTTTTCAACGTGCGCCTCTGATATGTGGGCCACGTGACTGCTCACAGCTGTCACCAGAGGCCCTTCTGGGTTTGCATCCTGCCCAGCTCTCAAGGGCCAAGCTGGACTGATCACAGTGTGCTGCGAATGTCCAGAGCCAGGCGGAGGGCTATTTCCCACACAAGGGCCAGGGAAGCACCAGGCTTGGTGGCACGGCTTCCCAGGGACACCGGGTGGCCATCGAGTGGTGTTCTGGCTAGCAGATACCCTCATCACCGTCCTGGTGCCCCTTCCTCCTCCAAGGCCAACCGCCCTCTTCCTCCCTGTGCCAGTCCGTGTTTCCCACCATAGCTTCTGCCCAGCAGCTCTAAGTCAGATGGGTTGAGCAGACGCCCACGGACGCCAGACCTCTTTCCCAAAGCCTCTTGTCTACTCTGCCCAACGCTCTCAGAGGTCGGACAGCATGGCAGGATGCAAGGCTGCCAGGGGCGCGTCCCGGTCATATGCAGCTGTTCAGGGAGGATGGGCCAACCAAGCAGGGAGCCGCAACGTGCTTCCTACGGCCCCCGTGTGGAGGTCAGATGGCTGCAAGCCACAACTCTGCTGTGTCTGGGACACTGTCCTCTCAGAGACTTGCCAAAGATCACAGCCCTCAGGACATTCAAAACCAAAGTGCTTCACCTCGGGCAGAACCGTAACTGGGGCGCTTTGCTGAGGTTCAGGTGGGATCTGCATGATGAGTGGAATTTACGTGCAAAGAAAGAGCTCAGGGCAGCCCAGGTGGCTCAGCGGTTTAGCGCCGCCTCCAGCCCAGGGCCTGATCCTGGAGTCCCAGGATCGAGTCCCACATCGGGCTCCCTGCATGGAGCCTGCTTCTCCCTCTCCCTCTCCTCTGCCTCTCTCTCTCTCTCTCTCTCCCTCTGCCTCTCTCTCTCTTTCTCTCTCTCTGAGTCTCTCACAAATAAATAAAATCTTTAAGAAAAAAAAAAAAGAGCTCGACCACAGAGTCGTAGCCCGTGATATTAATACTGACCCGCAGTTAGCATTCTTTTCCTGGAAAATAAAATCACACCATAAGAAACACTCTGCCCAGCACACACCTCACACATACCACCGCCAGGCCCAGGGGCCAGGCCCTGGCCATGCACCTGTACCTACCCGGATGCGATTGGACCCCAGCTCCAGCATCTGCAGCTGGTGTAAGTTGCTTATGTTCTCAATTTTACTGATTTTATTGTTAACCAAGAAGAGCTTCCTCAGTCGCGTCAGCTTGTCAACTCCTTCAATGTTTCTCAGCAGATTGAAAGAAATATCTAGAATCCTGAGAACAAGCAAAAAGTTAGCTTTTTAACGAGCACAGGTGCCATGGAGCTCAGAACTCCACTAACCTGGAGGCAGGGCCCCCCCAGGTGGGCGAGCCCCCCGCCCCCACCCCAGCTGTCCGCCTGAGCTCTCGGGCTTGCGCCAAGGACAGAATTAGTGCTGTCCCCAGACGGGACCAGCCAGGAGCCTGCGATCGAAGGTCTGACTTGCAGGCTGGGACTGCGGTCAAGTCAACGCCACCTGTGGAGCCAGGCGCTGGGCAGGACCCTGTGGCAGAGGTGACCTTCCAGGGCAGAGAGCCAGGGCCCAGGGTTGGTTCTGGGGAGACTGAACAGGCAACTCAGGTGTACCCCGGAATCACGACTCACTCCAAATGTGTTAGCGCCTCCAGATTCTCAATCTTCTTGATTTGGTTGTCATAAAGATCCAGCTCTCGCAGACTCTGTAACTCCCCCAGATTTTCAATGCATTTAATTAAATTTTGACGGAGGCAGAGAGTCTGAGGGATGAAAAAGGACAGTTGACATAGGTAACAGAGAGGCCACCAGAAAAAGCCAGCGGTCACAGGACTCAGGACCAGCCTTCCAGGGCAGGGGGTGTGGTTTTCATTCTCCCACTGTTTTCTAGAAATGTGCCAACCTTGGATAGGATGGGCAGTCGCCCACAGGAGGCTGGAGGCAGGCCTTGCACTGGGCAGACCTCCTTGGTGAGGGAGGCATTAGTCAGGGTTGGGGGTGTGTGTTGTTTCCCAGCAAAGCAAGCTGCCAGTGGAATCAGCTTTGAACAAATTTAACTGAGGCGAGTTAAGGACAATACAGTCCAGGATGTGTTAGCTGCAGGCAGGCTCTGCACTGGGTCAGAGCCTGGCCTCGCCCAGCAGCCTCTGGGACGACTTTGCAAACCCCACCATGTTTAGGGTAAAAGGTGCTGATGGCAGTTCCGGACACAGGCCAGCAGCGTCTGCAGAAAGGACGCTCAGTTACGGATGTGTCTGTGGCCCTCAGGGGACACGGGCCCCGGGTATCAGCACCCCCTCAAGAGGGAAGACAGAGTCGCTCTCACCTTCACTTTCTTGAGCACCTCAAAGCCCTCAATTTTCCCAATACGGTAGTGATTCAGATCAATATCCTGAAATGAAAAAACGTCGCTGCAGAGAAGCTCCTGAAGACCTGCCTCCTGGAGCAGGAGCCAATGGGGGCCAGCGAGTGGGGGCGGGGGCAGGTGAGGCAACAGTGACACACAGTGACACGGAGGGCAGTTTGATGTAAAAATGCACATAAAGCCTCTAGCCCCGCGGTCCCCTGAGCACAAACACAGGCCTAGGTGCCCGCTGGCAGCCCGCTGCGGGCTCGGGAGGGGTGAGGGGGCCTGGGTGCTGCTCCTGGGTGGCCTCCCGCCTGCCCAGAGCTGCCGGTGCCCAGTGTGCTTCACATGTTGGGGAGGTCGAGGTCCTGCCACAGACAATGTGATCACCTGACCCGCTCCTGTCACTTAGGCGACCGAAAAGGGCGGTTCACGGGCTGGCTGCCCAACCCTCTGGTTACACAGAGTTGGGGTTTCAGTCCAGTCTTAGAAACAACAAGGACACAAGGAATCTGCCTCGGAAATCACTTGCTAATCTGCCAGCACCATGAACGATACCCTGACGGCCACAGCGGTCTGTCACCGTGCCCCCCGCGGCTGCGTCCAGCGGCGCATTACCTCTGCATCTCTGTCCAGGCTAATGGTTTCCATATCCACAGGCAGCTCTTGTCCTTCTGAAAAAAGGAGAAGAAATAAGCCCATTCAGAGCCCTAGTGTCCATGGTGCTGGGACTCGGGCTGCCCGGCTCACGGAGCTCAGTCACGCACAGGAGAAACCATGGGCGGTACGTGGAGGCCCCAGCTGGCGTGGTTAATGCCCTGTTCCAGGCACGGTCACCTTTCAGGCGTTCTGATGTTCCTGAACTCGGCTACTGGCAAAGGTCTCCAAACTTCCATCTGTGCCACTGAACTTGCCAGAAGGAAATGTAGCCTGAAGCCATTTGCAGGAAGGCGGGGAGGCCTCCGGAGCCTCTGGGGAGCCCCGTCAGTGGTAGGGGAGCCGCCCACCTTGCGGTGCCGCCCAGAGCTGCACAGCTGGCAGCAGCCTGCCCTCTCTGGGCCTTTCCTTTCTCGTCTGTGGCAATAAATCAGGCCATTTGAATATAGCTCATGCTGGGCATGTCAGATGTTCTAGGATGTGCCTTTTATTGTTCTGGAAAGTGGCCTGGTAGCTATAAACACTTATCTCTGCAAAGAGGAAAACAAAACAGCACAGCTCGACAGAGGGACTGGAGAGCCCTGACCAATTTGAACACACTCCTCCCCTGGGGGCGTGGCGCTGATCCCCGCAGAGGCCCCCTACCCAGCCCTGCCCCAGTGCTGGGGAGAGCTGTGAGCCTCGCTCAACCTGCGAGCTCACAGCCTGGAATCGGCTGTTTCCCGGTCCTCATTTCCCCCGAACTGAATGCTGTGTGCGTGTCTAAACAGGGCTCAATGCTTTAAAAAAGTAGTGGTGATTCTTGGATTTCATCAACTGACGATTTCTACCCCCATGTCTGCTTGTACTAGGATCCGAACAAGGTCCTATATTGCGACTGGATGACATTTCTCTGATGTCCCCTTTGGCTCCTGCAATTTTTGGTTGAGAAAACTAGGCCGCCTGGCCTGCCACGCTTCTGCCTGGCTCCTACCGCTCCCTCTCCCCTGCAGCAAAACTGCCCTTGCTTCTGCGGCGGAACGGGCTTGCTGCCCCTCATGCTCACGGCGCCTGCCGAGGACCGGGCTTTGTCCGAGGGTCGCCTGGCCCCTCGGCTGGAGGCAGCAGAGGCGCACCTAACATCGGACCCAGCAGCTTAACAAAGCAGCACTGCTCATACTGGCTGAAGTAGGTCTTCTCTCACTGTGCCTTTTCGAGAACAATCAACAATGGCTAGTCAAAAAAATACGTCATTTACTGTAGTTTATCATTTACTAGAGTCACTTGCTACAACTGTACAAGATACTAACTAACCTAGGAATAAGATAAAAGGAGTTGGGCAAAACCACAAGATATACCCAAATTACCCCTCACCCCAAGACAGCACAAATCCAATGTCCACAAACCCTGGAATTTGCAATGAGGGAGGCAGCACAATGAGGGCAGGTGTCTAGGCCATCAAGCGTCCACAGCAGGACACCTGAGAGCGCAGGGCAGCACTGCAGACAATCGAGCAGGGCCAGTGGGTAGAAACTGGGCCTGGGCTCCTCAGGACAGGTGCCACACAGCTTAAAGTGGTTCTGTTTGTAACGACCCAGAGCTCAGGGCAGGCCCCTCAAAACAACAGCTTCACCGCTGAAACAGTTGCCAGCCCAGAATATTTTCCCAAATGTATCATGTATTGATCTTTTTTTAAAAAATAAGTTACAGGGACGCCTGGGTGGCACAGCGGTTGAGCGTCTGCCTTCGGCTCAGGGTGTAATCCCGGGGTTCTGGAATCGAGTCCCACATCGGGCTCCCTATTAGGAGCCTGCTTCTCCCTCTGCCTGTGTCTCTGCCTCTCTCTCTGCTTCCCTCATGAATAAGTAAATAAAATCTTAAAAAAAAAAAAAAAGTTGCAGAGAATAAGTAAAAGCTAACGGTTGATACGTTTGAATTTGTTTTATTTGAACTTAGGACAGGACTTAAATAAATACAGGTGTGAGTGAGTCCTGGTCTCCTAAGGACTTATAAAACTGCTAGTAGTCTGGAGGAAAGAAAGCTGGATTTGGACAAGCCAGGTTCTAGTCCCATTGTTCTACTTTGTGACTGTGAGCCCCTGGGTGAGCCAAGGGAGCCCGCGCTCACCACCCAGGGAGAGAAATCCTCAGCACAGGGCCCCACCAACTCTCCAGTCCTCTGTGAGCGCGGAGTGTTCAGCTGTGACAGCAGGTGATGCCCCCACTCGCTTGGTCTTTCTGTGACTCAGTAACGATTGCTTTCCTCCATCACTCCCATGCATTTATTCCACCCACATCACCTCCAGAATATCGACTCTGGAACTCCAAAGTAAATGTGGCTGATACTTTTGTGGTAATCTCCCTTTGCCTTAAAATTAGGTTGCCATAGTTACCAATCATCTTCACTGGCACAGAGCACAATGTTATTTTAAAAATTAGTTTTGTTTTTTAGAAATTTGTGGGAAGTTTTATTACCATAACGGGAGTGCATGACTAGTACCACCTTGAAAGTCCGTACATTGTATATAAATTTAGAAAATGCAGAAGGTATGAGACCCTCTCAAAAGTGTTCTTCAGAGACCCTCAACTGCAGTTTGATGGGTTTTCTCTTTTTTTTTTTTTTTTAAATTTTTATTTATTTATGATAGTCACACAGAGAGAGGAGAGAGGCTGAGACACAGGCAGAGGGAGAAGCAGGCTCCATGCACCGGGAGCCCGACGTGGGATTCGATCCCGGGTCTCCAGGATCGCGCCCTGGGCCAAAGGCAGGCGCCAAACCGCTGCGCCACCCAGGGATCCCTCTCTTTTAAGTATGTTGAAACTTACATGTTATTAATAATTTTAACAGACGGCCTTTAACATGCATAGTGTTTGGAAATTTGCAGCTCTCACCTAATAACGCGTCCTGGATACCTTTCTGTCTGTTCAGGTGCTCTCTCGTTCTTTTCAATGTAAACTGATTTTCCCTTTCCTTTGTTTTTAAAGATTTTATTTATTTATTCATGGGAGACACAGAGAGAGAGGCAGAGACACAGGCAGAGGGAGAAGCAGGCTCCATGCAGGAAGCCGGACGTGGGACTCGATCCTGGGTCTCCAGGATCATGCCCAGGGCTGCAGGTGGCGCTAAACCGCTGAACCACCTGGGCTGCCCTAAACTGATTTTTCTAACCAAACAAAGATCATGGTTGTGGAGGGTGAAAAACCACCATTATGGAATGAGAATTTACTTTTCTCATCTCTAAGTTAATTTTGTTATTGTTTTTAAACACTAAAATGCTAGGAGGCTACTGAGATATTTTCTGCATGAGACAATTTTCCTAACATCTAAGCAAGTTAGCAGCCAATCCTCAGGGCTCTAAGGATGGTGAAGCAGGACTTAGAAGTGACTTCTCTAAAGTGCTATTCTGAAATTACATTACTACAGTAGGAAACAAAAGCATCATCAGCGAAAATGTTTTTTTCAAATCTCACTTTCTGAACATATGGTTAATAAAACAACCCTGATTCCGTCCCGGATCACACACTAGTACCACTGTTATTAGTAGTAGCATTCGCCTTCAGGGGAACTCAAAACAAATGCATCCTGCCTGCAAGTGCCACAGATGAGTCAGCTCAGTTAGGAGCGCCTCAGGGGGCGCGCTGCTCGGAGCACCGGCCGCCAGCCCCCAGCGGGCCTCTAGTGCTGCATCAGCAGACCCAGAGCCAGCCAAAGGAATGCCCCTCTCGCACAGCAGTCGTCCCACTGCCCAGAGCAGCCCCCACTGCCCTGGCCTGCCCACCACCCAAGGCGGTGGGGTGGGGCAGAGCAGATCATGCGCCACACGGCCGCACCCTCCCCCCTTAGAGAGTTGAAGGCTCTTAACTGGGCCTGGTACCTTCTGGGTCCTCTTCCCCCTGCTCCTCTCCATCCTTCAGGCTCTGCTCACTGAGGTCGGCCACTATACCGCTGCTCTGCTTCTTCCCTTCCTCATCGCCAGATTCTTCAGACTCGACCCGCCTGTCAACTGAGCCCACACACATCCGTAAGAATTCACAGCCACTTTACGTGACTCCCCGAGGAACATTTAACAGACGGACATCCAGCTGTAAGTCAAAAAGACTTCATTGAAAAACATCGGTTGAAGTCAGCTCGACAAACATTTGAGTGTCTTCCGCGTCTTGGGCGCCACCTGAGGTGCACGGTGCTGGGGACAATTTGTGTGTGGGAGGGCAGAGCGGGAAGGACACGCGGGTACTGAGATGAGCAGCTACTATTCCTGCCCTCGAGGACACTGTGAAGCATTACCAGGTGTTCTGAAAGCCCTGGGTCATTTGTGACCAGGTACTAATGGGTGACACACAGTGAAGCGCCTCCTGTGCGGCTTGCTTTTGGCCTGGATGTCCACGTAGAGGGGACCAGTGTGACCCTTCCACCACATACCTTCATCCACGCTCCACTATCCATTTGGCCAAGAAAACCAGCCCAGTTCACAGGCCCACGTTCTGAAAGAAATCAAGACTAACTCAAATCAGACTGTGGGCAGAGGGGGGGGCTGTAATGAAAAAGGCGAAGACAGCCAGTAGCGCCAAACGCCCCACATAAAGGTCACCGATGCCAAACATCAGCACACAGTGATACCAGCTAACTGCTTTGAAAGGCTGGTAAATAAGTACTTTCTGAATTGATAGATAAAGCAATGACTAAACGTGGCAGACTGGCAAAATTTCTTTGCTAAGACCGTCAAATAATCTTCCCTTCTCCAGACTTTTTTCATCGTCTCCGTTGGCAGTCTGTCTCAAAGAGCTGAAACAGGAATAAATCCCTGGGAGTCCTCAATCATCCTCGCTACGCCTCGTCCACAAAGGGGTGCACTCTTTGGGGGAAAAGTAGTTTTACTTCTTCTCTGTACCTCCTCCTGGGCCGAGAAAAGCGCGCCTGGGAAGCGACTGCTGGATAAAACCAAGTCCTTATGAACTCCGCCTCCCAAACCGCCAAATCCATTGCTTCTGCCCCCCTCTGGCGACTGCCTGGGCTCCCTCCTGGCCTCCTAACTGGTCTCTCTGTGGCTTTTTTTTGGGCTTTGTCTCATCTATTCTGCATTCCCAGAGCATCTGATGCGATTCTAACATCCGAATCTGAGCTCTGACTCTACAGGTTTCTGGAATGCCGGGGGCTCCTGCTGAAGATTTCACGTTGCCCTTAGAGACCCGGTGCCAACAGGCTGTTGGCTTTCCCAAGCCTCGCTCTCTGCATCTGTAACCAGGGGGCTGGGACAGGCCCCACAGACCAGAGGTGCTGTCCGGACTAACGCAGAAAAGCCTCCGGGGCAGTCGGCATGTGCATGACCCGCACTAAACACTCGGCAGTTAGCTGCTACCACGCACGGGGCACTAGGCACAGTGGCCGAGGCTAAGGGAGGGCGCCTTCCACTGGGCATAGTGTGGCTGTGCCCAGGGCGGCAGGGACTCCGCCGACGACGGGCGGCCAAAGTGCAACGCGGGACCACCCTGCAGGCAGCAGACGGTCCGCAGCTGGGGCAGCGGATCCAATTATGGTGCAGTTTCGGGGTCCGGGAGCAAGGGGCTGGCCCACAGCATGGGCAGTGGGAACGGAGGAGGCACTGAAGACCTGGAGATGCCAGGACGTGCTAGGGAGCTTGCTGGGTAACGGGATGGGTGGGGACGGCCGGGCCGGGCCGGGGACGGAATCACTTGGCTTTTGCACGTGCCATTCACCCAGACTCCGAAAGGGCGACGTGCGGCGGACGGAGCGAGGGCTGTCTCCTGGCTGCCAAACACCCAGCCCCTCGCGGGGCCGCCCCGGCCTTCCCCTGCCGCCCTCCTCCGACCGGGCGGTCACTCTTGGCCGCTTCCCTCCACGGTCCTTGCCTCCGTCCTCCCCCGGCCCCGTGTGCAGGTGCCCGGGCCCCCCCTTCCTCCCGGCACTTGGCGCCCGGGTGAGGGGCTGCCCCGACCGGGACCCCCGCCCAGGCCGCCGACGCGGGCACCACGTGCGGATCATTATTATTTTTTTCCAACGGAGCTAAAGAGTCGGATTTAGCGTCTTGGGGCCAGAGGGCCCGGGCCGCTCGGCTCCCGCCCAGCCCTTCCCTCCGCGCCGCCGCGCGCCTCAGTTTCCCCAGGAGCTGCCGGGCTCGGAGGTTCGGGGCGCGGCGCCCGCCAGCAGCACGCCCGGCGTACCCGGCCCCGCCGCCCGTCCGCGCCCCGCCGCCCGCGCCCTCCCGGCCGCTGCAGCCTCTGCCGGGTCCCCGGGGCCGGGGCCGCCCCTGCCCCTGCCCCTGCCCCTGCCCCCGAGCCGGCAGCTGTCAGCGCGCGCGGCGGGGCCCGAGCCGGAGCGGCAGCCGCAGCCCGGACGGCCCGCTTCTCTCAGGCGAGGCCGCTGCGGGCCGCCGCCCCCCGCCCGCCGGGCCCTCGGGCCGCCGCCCCGCGGAGCCGCTCACCCTCCATCATCTCCTGCGACTGTTGCTGGCCCGCGCCGCGTTCCGCCGCCATGTTGGCTGCTCTTCCCCTTTCCGGAATCTGTGGCCTCAGGCCCCTCGGCCAATCAGGGCTCCCGGCTCGGCGCCAGCTCAGCCAATGGGCTCCCACGCCAGGCTTGAACCCCGACGCGCTTGCGCGGCCCCAGTGTCTCATGGGAATTGTAGTTCACGGGGCAGGCCATGAGGGCCCCCGCCGCGGGAGCATCCCGCCTCACCTCCCCGGGACAGGTAATCTGAGCGCGCACCGCAGGCGTCCGGAGGCGTCCGGAGGCGAGCAGCGGGGAGGAGCAAGACGCACGGGACCGTGGCTGCAGGCAAGCGGAGGGAAGCACCTGGGAGATGCTGGGGGCGCGCGGGCTCGTGCAGGGTCTCCGCGTGGGGCTGCACCGTGCGGGCCCCCCGAGTGCGTGCCGGCCCCTCCGGGCTCCGCCGCTGCGTCTGCACCGCGGCTGACTTCGTCCCGACGTCGCTGCGCGGACTCAGCCCGTGAGCGGCGGCTGCCTCCGGTTAACGCTCCGCGCAGGGCGCCCGCGCTGGAGCCGGGGTCGGAGCCGGGGCCGCCCGCCGGCGGGGGGGCGCCCGTCGGGGTCCGGGACGTCGCCCATCGTTGCGGGCCGCAGCCTCCGCCGGCCCCGCCGCTGAGGGAGCCTCCCCGCGCCCCCCGCCTCCCGGGCTGCAGACGGGGAGCCCCGCGCCGCTCACCCTTCCGGATTCGGAGACCAGAGCTGCCGAGTTGGTCAGACCCGGTGGGCGGGGGCGCCGTCTCTTTTGGCTCCTCCGGGGCGCCGTAAGGGGAGACCGGTGCGTCCCTAGCAACCGTTAGCGCGGGCTTCTGGGCGCCGGCTCGCGGAGTCCCGCCCACAGGCGCTACTGGTTGGCTCGCGGCGCCTGTCCATCGACGCGAGTCGTTCTGCGATTGGCCGGTGCGGCCGATCAGCCCCTCCCCGCGCGG
This sequence comes from Canis aureus, assembly GCF_053574225.1. Taxonomy (NCBI): domain Eukaryota; kingdom Metazoa; phylum Chordata; class Mammalia; order Carnivora; family Canidae; genus Canis; species Canis aureus. The sequence continues at coordinate 52,093,715 of NC_135634.1, read as the reverse complement.
CGAAGCGAATTTGGCGGCTTGGCCCAGGCGGGCCGCAGGTGAGATGGATGCCTGCCCCGGGGGAGGCGGCCGGCGGACGAGCCCGGGAGCCCCGCGCCCCCCGCGTCCCCTCCGTGCGGCTCCGCCCGGGGGGGCCCGCTGCCACCTTGCGGCCGTCTGCGGTGGCCTGGCCCGGGACCCGGGGCGACCCGCGTGTGTGGGGGAGGCCGGTGTGTGTGTGTGTGTGTGTGTGTGTGTGTGTGTGTGTGTAGGGGGAGGGGGGCCCGGGGAGACCCGCGTGTGTGTGTGTGTGGGGGGGGGGCCCGGGGAGAACGAGGGTGTGTGTAGGGGTGCCCGGGGCCCGGCCGCGCCCGCGCACAGTCCGCCCGGAGCTGGCAGCCTGCGTTCTCTAGGCGTCCTTGCCCCGTCTCCTGCGGGAAGGCGCGTCCCGTGGCAGGCCCCCCCGCCCCGCGGCTCCCCCGCCTCTGGCTCCCCCTCCCGCTCCCCCCAACGCGCTCTCCCGCTGCCCCCCCCCCGCTCTCCACCACCCCCAGCTCTCCCCCCCACTCTCCACCCCGAGCCATCCCCCCAGCTCTCCCTCTCCCACCCTCCACCACCCCCAGCTCCCCCCCAGCTCTCCACCCCCCCAGTTCTCCCCCCTCCACCCCCTTCCATCCTCCCAGCTCTCCCCCACTCTCCACCATTCCCCCTCCACCCCCTCCACCACCCCCAGCTCCCCCCTTCCACCACCCCCTGCTCTCCCCCCCACTCTCCACCCCCAGCCATCCCCCCAGCTCTCCTTCCCTCTCCCCCCCTCCACCACCCCCAGCTCCCCCCCAGCTCTCCACCCCCCTGCTCTCCACCACCCCCAGTTCTCCCCCTCCACCCCTTCCATCCTCCCAGCTCTCCCCCACTCTCCACCATTCCCCCTCCACCCCCTCCACCACCCCCAGCTCCCCCCTTCCACCACCCCCTGCTCTCCCCCCCACTCTCCACCCCCAGCCATCCCCCCAGCTCTCCTTCCCTCTCCCCCCCTCCACCACCCCCAGCTCCCCCCCAGCTCTCCACCCCCCTGCTCTCCACCACCCCCAGTTCTCCCCCTCCACCCCTTCCATCCTCCCAGCTCTCTCCCCTCCACCACCCCCAGCTCCCCCCCTCCACCACCCCCTGCTCTCCCCCCCACTCTCCACCCCCAGCCATCCCCCCAGCTCTCCTTCCCTCTCCCCCCTCCACCACCCCCAGCTCTCCACCCACCTCCCCCAGCTCTCCCCCCTCCACCACCCCCTGCTCTCCCCCCCACTCTCCACCCCCAGCCATCCCCCCAGCTCTCCTTCCCTCTCCCCCCTCCACCACCCCCAGCTCTCCACCCACCTCCCCCAGCTCTCCCCCCTCCACCATCCCCAGCTCCCCCCCTCCACCACCCCCAGCTCTCCCCCCCAGCTCTCCACCCCCCCTCCACCTCCCCCAGCTCTCCCCCCTTTCCACCCCATCCATCCCCCCCAGCTCCCCCCACCCCGCTCTCCACCCCCCCAACTCTCCCCCCTCCACCCCCTATCCATCCCCCCCAGCTCCCCCCTTCCACCACCCCCAGCTCTCCACCCCCTCCACCACCCCCAGCTCTCCCTCCCTCCACCACCCCCAGCTCTCCCCGCTCCACCATCCCCAGCTCTCCCCCCTCCCCCGCAGCTCTCCACCACCCCCAGCTCTCCCCCCCACTCCACCACCCCCAGATCTCTGCCCCCTCCCCCCAGCTCTCTACACCCCCCTCCACCCTCCCCTCCACCCCCTGCTCTCCCCCCCACACCCCCGTGCACAGATCTGTGTGTGCACCCACTGCTGAGCAGTCGCCTCCACCGGGGTGCCCCAGACAAACCTGGCTTTATGCTCAATCGTCTCTTCTTTTCCCAGATGAAGGCTGCGGCCTGAGCGTGACACTCGGATGCGGTCTTGACACCCTTCATTCCCTTGCTTTCTGCACCTCATCACCCAGTAAATCTAGGTCGGTGCTGTGCCACGTTTGGTCTACGGGTTCCCCTCTCCATCTTTCCACCCCTGTTTCCTGCTTGTATCGGTGTAGCCCCCACCCTCACCCCCACCCTGGAGCGCTCCTTGGACACCACCTGTGTGGTCGTGTTGCTCCCAGCCACAGAGCCCTGTAAAGTCAGTATTTGGGAAAAAGTCCCAGCTGCCTGCCTGGGCAGGCATATGAGGCCCCAAGAGCAGGTACAAAAAACCCCCAAACCCAGAAAAACTTAATAAAAACTTAAGGCTGGACTGGCAGGTGTTTCTGGTTCACATTGGAATTAAACCCACACAAAGCAGAGCGATGTAAGGCCGCGTGAAGCTGGCCTGTGCCTGTGGAGCTGGAGGCCCCGGGTGGCTCTGCACAGGCCCCGGTCCCCCGCGGTGGGGATGTGGGGTGCGGTGTGGCCCTGGCTCAGGGCACAGAAGACACAAAGGGGAAAAGGATTCAGCTTTCTTACGTCCATTCCTTGATTTGTCAGCTTTAGACACCGCTTGTCCCTGGCTTCCCAGGAAAGACCAACTTGGCCTTAACTCCTCTCCCTGTTCTTGTTACTTTTACAAAGTAAACTTTTATAGTATTTACAATGTACTTATTAGTAAACTTACAATGTAGTCTGAAGAGTCATGTTTTTGTTTTTTTTACAAATTAAAGCTCTGTAATGTCCACAATGTAGTCTGAGGCTATAGTCAAGTCTCTGTGCTTTGTTGATAGGTTGGTTGTAGAAGTAGAAATGAAACTATGATCGTGTTGTTACTTATTTTAAAAATAATTTGTGGGGCAGCCCCGGTGGCGCAGCGGTTTGGCGCTGCCTGCAGCCCAGGGTGTGATCCTGGGGTCCCGGGATCGAGTCCCATGTCGGGCTCCCTGCGTGGAGCCTGCTTCTCCCTCTGCCTGTGTCTCTGCCTCTCTCTCTCTCTGTGTCTCTATGAATAAATAAACAAACAAATAAAATCTTTAAAAAAATAAAAATAATAAAAATAATTTGTCTATTTCGATGCTGAGAGAAAGAAAGCAACACATTCTAGTAGTTATTCAGTTTCTCTTTTGCTTCCTACCCTTTTGGTTCATAATCAGCTGTTGCTCTTCCAGCCATCCCACCCTGGATAGATACATGTCTGTACATCTCCTAACCTTTTAGTATATGCTGATTGATTCACTCAAAAGGATAGATGCGACATCAGTCATGAATCATAACAGTGAAGTGAACACATTTAAGCCCACTGCCCACATTAGGAACGGAAAGACCCCGGGCCGTCCTGCCGTCCTGCATCCCAGCTTGCCTCTGGGCCCTCAGAGGGAACCTGCCCAAGGTTTGTGTGTCCCCTCAACAATGTATTTACGTGGGGCGGTGTAAAAAGGGAATTTTGTGACTTGATTTTTTTCACTTATTATATTGCTAAGATTTGTCCTCATGTGTATAGCATTTGTTTTCATTGTTATAACTCGTAACATGAATATACCAGAATTTTGAAACTGTTTACTTGTTGATGACTGTTCTCTTTTCTTCCTTTTTTCTTTTGCCATTGTGAGCCAGGCTGCCCTGAACATTGCTGTATATGTGCAAGGATCTTATAGACTATAAACCGAAGAGTAGAATATACTGTCCTAGTAGGTTAGTATATGACCAGAATTATTTTCTGAAGACATTATATTAATTTGTTAGAGTTCCTTTTTTTTTTTTCTTAAGATTTTATTTATTTATTCATGAGAGACAGAGGCGGAGACACAGGCAGAGGGAGAAGCAGGCTCCATGCGGGGAGCCCAATGCCGGACTCGATCCCAGGACCCCGCGGTCATGCCCTGAGCCGAAGGCAGCCGCTCCACCGCTGAGCCCCTAGGTGCTCCTCTCTTCTCTTTTATTAGTATAGATTTTTTAAAATTTTTAATTTATTTATGATAGTCACAGAGAGAGAGAGAGAGAGAGAGAGGCAGAGACACAGGCAGAGGGAGAAGCAGGCTCCATGCAGGGAGCCCGACGTGGGACACCATCCCAGGACCCCGGGGTCACGCCCTGGGCCGAAGGCAGATGCTCACTGCTGAGCCACCCAGGTGTCCCTGTTAGAGTTCCTATTGATCTACATTTGTGTTGATATTTTATATTGTTAGAATCATTAGGTTTTGCTGATTTAGTAGGTGTGACATTGTCATGATTATGCTGATAAAGCAAAGCCTCTTCCTCATCTGTGAAATTTTTGTTTCCATTTTTCCATGGAACTGTGTGTATCTATATTATTATTATTTTTTTAATTTTAGGTTATTGACCTTTTAAAGTATCCTGAGTATTAATTTCCTGGTTGTATATGTGGCAGATACCTTCTCCCAGTTTGGGGTTTAATATCGTTTTGTTTGTGATATTTTTAACAAACAAGCATTCTCAGCTTTAATATTAAATTTATCACCCTCTGCTACAGCTAGAGGTTTTTGTCTCACTGAAGAAAACCTTCCTTGCCCGAAGTCTTAGAGAAAGTCTAATTTTCTTCTGGAAGTTTACTGTTTTGAGCTTCACAGGTGAAGTCCCTGATGTCCCAGATGTTGCTTTGTGCGTGGGGCGTGTGCTCGCTGTGCTCGCTGTGCTTCGGTGGTTTCTTGGCTGCCTGTGGCGCTGGCCAGGCATCCCCGCTCGGCGCCTGCGGGATGTCCCGGGGAGGCACTGTCCCCGCAGCCCGGGGTCGGTGCTGGTAGCTGCGCAGGCCCTGGCGGGCCGTGTCTGTTCCCTTGGTTGCTTTGGTTATTCCCGCCCAGACGCGCGCACACACGCACATGTACACGCACACGCACACGCAGCTCACCACGGCTTCCTGTCGGGCTCTCACATCTGTGAGGCTGAGTTGCCCCCTCAGGGGCCTGGATCTGTGGATTCCCTGAGTGTGGAGGGTTGCTTGCTCTCGCTCCTCCTCTCCTCTCTCCCCACGTAGGTGTTCGGTTCTCTCTTTATCTCTTCTCTCTCGTTTTATATTCTGGTTTCCCTGCGTGGCGTTCTGGGTCATGTGTTCAGGTAGATCTCCCGATCCTCTAGTGTTCTCTTCAGCAATGCCTGCCTGCTCGTCCTACTCAGTCATCGGCATTAAAATTCAACTTTATTGAGACGATGTAGGCAATGAAACGTGCCGATGTTAAGTGCCCAGTTCAGGGAGCGTCAGGTGCTGAGCGCACACCTGCGGCCGCAGGTGAGTGGGGAGCCATCCACGGCCTCCCGCCCTGGGGGGGGAGGGGGGGGTCAGGGGCCGCGATCTGCCCCTAGGGTCTGCCCCTGATGGGGCCTGCCTGCCCGCGCTCCCGCAGGACGTGTTCTCTGGCAGCCTCGGCTCTGGGACCCACGCGAGCCGTCACTGCCTCCCGAGCGTGCGTTCCTGCTGCCGAGTAGGGCTCCCTGCGTGGCTGTGCTTTGACTGGCTTATCTCTTCGCCTGTGGGGGGACATTTGGCTTGTTTCCGGTTGGGGGCTGTTCTGAATAAAGTCCACGTTTCCGTGGAAGCCCCCGCGGTCGTGCGCTTTCCTCTCCTGGGTGGGAACTGGTGCGATCACCCTGTCCCGGGGGGACGGGCAGGCGGCCGCCCAGCGCGGTGTGTCCCTCCCCACGGGTTCCCGCTCCTGGCCCGCAGCCTGTGCCTCCCCTCTTGGCAGCCGCGGCCCCCTCGAGCGGGTGTAGGCAGCTCCTGTCGGTGTGACCGCGTTTCCCGGGCTGGTGGTGCCGAACATTTCCCAGGCGCTTCCTTGTGGTCCTCAGCCTTCCTCCGCAGCGTCTGTTTAAAGCCTTTATCCTCCACGCCCCAGAGAAGGGTTGTCGTCTCCTTAGGAAAACCCTAGCCCTTGCTCCGTGTCTGACCCCGTCGCCTGTGCATGAGACAACCTTGTGCTGCGGTTTCCAGCGCACGTGCCTTTTATTTCCTCTTGTCTCTGTGTGCGGGCTCTGCCCCCAGGACGGTGCCCGGTGCCCGGTGCCTGGTGCCCGGAGAAGAGGCCAGATGGGCTTCCCCGCTCGCTCCTGACCCTGGAAGGCGCATGTCCCTCACTGGCGCTTCCTGGATGCTCCAGGGCACCGGGGGCACTGGAGGATGTTCTCTCCTCCTAATTGTTGAGTGTTTTTTCCCACGAAGGAAGAGGGTGTTGGATTTTGCCAAATGCTTTTTTCACATCAATTCATGTGCTATGATTGTGGGATTTTTCCTTTTTTCTTCTTCTTCTTTAGCCTGTTGATACGGTGAATTGTGTTGACTGATTTCCAAAGGTTAAACCTTTTATTGCTGCGATAAACCCCACTTGGTTGTAGTGAAATCTTTTTTTTTTTTTAATTTTTATTTATTTATGATAGTCACACAGAGAGAGAGAGAGAGGCAGAGACAGGCAGAGGGAGAAGCAGGCTCCATGCACCGGGAGCCCGATGTGAGATTCGATCCCGGGTCTCCAGGATCGCGCCCTGGGCCAAAGGCAGGCGCCAAACCGCTGCGCCACCCAGGGATCCCTCATTTTTTTTTTAATGCTGAAATTTAAAGAAGTTAATTTTAAGAAGCTGGTTTGGTTCTTTCAATATGAAGTTATTTTTGGGAAACCCTTGTCCTGCTCACTTTTGTGACTCCCATCTTTCACATTTTTTTTTTCATCTTTCACATTTTAAACACGTGACAGGTATTTCTGATATCTGATGTTCTCACGTGTCTGAACCTGTTTTATTTTTCTGTAGACTCCCTGAAGGTAGCTTGTTTCCTTGTCTGCACCCCTGGAGGGGAGCGTATGTGGTCGGTCTTGCTCTTGGAAACCTGTATTGAGGTTGCTTTGCCTTTGGGAAGATTGCTTTAGCAAGGGCCCTGCTGCTGCCCGGAGGCCACACTTCCCCTCCTCGCCCCGCTTCTCTGAGGGGAGCCCCCGCCTCTGAGGGTGACTCTCACGCTTCCAGCTCCAGCTCGTGTGCACCTTTAGCTTCCCAAGTGTGTGTCTCACTCTCAGCAGCTCCGAGATGCCACGGACCGATATTCTCAGTGAGCCCTAGCCGCTCTGAAGGGCGGGGGCCACTCCAAAGTTATCCAGACCATCGTAGTCTTCATTTTATTTTATTTTTTCCAGAACTTTCATCTTTTGTTTTTAGATCCACTTGGAACTAATTTTTGTGCACGGTGAGTCACAGGGATGCAACTTTACCCCGGTGTGATGACGCTCATCCTTTTTAAAATCGGCAGCTCACAGCTATTTGGCATTTATCGTTTGTAGGCCCAGCTTAGCCCGTGGGTCCTCGCGCAAGCGCTGTGAGGTGTGCGTTGTCCTTATTCACATTTTGCAGAAAAGGGAGCTGGGGCTGGAAGGCCACGGCTGCCTGGCCCTCGCGTGCTGGGGAACACTGCTCGTTTCCCATTGATCTTCACGGTGTGCCGGGCTCAACAGACCTTGGTCCGTTTCTCAAGTGGATGATGTCCTGTTGTCTGTTTTGTTTCCCTGCTGTACTGATCTCCATTTGCGTAGCTCTTTGGCGTGTTTTAAGCGTCCTTCCGTGCTAGTGATAGCAGGGCCTCCAGTTACTGTCCGCCGTGGGGAGCCCGGCTCCCCAACGCTCGGGAGCTGGTGGCTGAGGGGAGCGTCGGCCAGGCCCTCCCAGCTGAGGGGCCTGGGGCGTGAGCCTCCTTGAGGCCCCATGCCGTCATCACCATCATCACCGTATGCACAATTATGAATTGGCTCACAGACTGTTAACGGTCAAAGTCCCTGCCCTCCTGTCCTGGTGGTGAATCTTCACAATGACCTAAAGCCAGGAGAGAACTAACTGGTGGTCTGGGCCTCCTCAGTGCTCCTTTTTTCAGTGTGGTGGTTGGGGAGAGCCAGCACCCCCCTTTTCTGTAGCAGGTCCATCCTGTGGGGTGCCCCCGTCTGCTAAGCAAAGCTTGGTCTTCCCTGCAAAGGCAGCTCCCCAGCTGGGCCTGTGTGTGCCCGTGATGGAGCCCTGATGGGGGAAGAGGCCCGTGCGGGTCTCAAAACTGGGTTCCAAGTACTAGGAAGGTGATGGTGGGGAGGGCTCCCAGGTGCGGGGTGGGTGCCTTGCCCTGACACCTCGGACTCCCGACCTCATCAAGGCCCATGGCTGGGCCTCTAGATGGTGATTATGCAAGATGTCACTGCTGGAGGAAACTGAAGGACACCTGAGATTTTTCTGTATTTTTTTCCTTAACTGCTGGCAAATCTTTTTTTTTTTTGTTTTTTTGTTTTTGTTTTACTGCTGGCAAATCTACTAGTACTTAGAAAATAAAAAGTTAGGGCACCCGGGTGGCTCCGTGGTTGAGCATTTGCTTTCGGCCCAGGGCGTGACCCCAGAGTCCCAGGATCGAGTCCTGCATCTGGTTCCTTGCATGGAGCCTGGTTCTCCCTCTGCCTGGGTCTTTGTGTCTCTCGTGAATAAATAAATAAAATCTTAAAAAAAAAAAAAAGAAAGAAAGAAAATAAAAAGTTAAAAACCCCAATCTCTGGTGCCAGGCCCACCTCCAGACTCTCTACCTTGGCTTTGCCTTGCTGTTTCTGGATGCAGCTGGTCAGAGCCAACCACCGGATTTGGTGCAGGCTGGGGCCATGCAGAGCCTCACCGGCCGGCAGGTGCTGGGGGCAGTGGGAAGGTTCTTGGCCGGGGAGTTACTTCGGTTTGTGCGGAGCTGCAGCCTTGGCCTTCCGTCACGGCCCCTTCATACCCTGTTCTGTTCTTTCCCTGTTCCCTTCTCTTTCCCATCTCTTCCTCTGCATTTCTCTGGGAGAGCTCCTTCTAGCAGGACTGAGGTCCACTGGCCGTGCACCGTAGGTCCTGGCCCACGTGGCTTTTGGGTGTGTGGGAGCCTTTTGGGGCTGAGCTGCACCCAACCTGGAGAGGGGCTCGTTGGTGAAACCACTGTCCTGTTGCCAATGCTGATCGGGTTCACTTTGTCTTCCAGTTGACGGTTGATCCCCTGGCCTGGTGGCTCCCGATGGAGGACGGAGGCCCCCCTGAGAGCCTGGCTGCACAGACCACCTGTGAGCCCAGCGAGTCCCTGTCCTCGGCCCACAGACACCTGAGCAGAAGGAATGGGCTTTCGAAGCTCTGCCAGAGCAGGACGGCCCTCTCTGGTAACCCCCCCCACCCCGGGCACTGTGGACATCAGTGTCGAAAGTGGAAGTGACGAGCCGCTGGAGGCTCTGGTCAGGTTTTCTGTTGTCGGGGAGGAGGTGGCCCGTGTGCGCTGGTAAAGATGCTGGTGGGACCCTGTCGGGCTGCATTTGTGCTGCTGTGATTCTTAGGCCTGAGCCTCTCCTTGCTGCAGAGCTTGTGGAGCACAGTCCTGGGTGCGGCTGCCGTGCAAGTGAGATACAGTTTTGGTGATTTAGTTCAGTAATTTTTTACAGACTGCATTGCGGGCTCGTGCTTTCCTCCCGGATGCAGACGAGTCCCGCAGGTTTGAGGGCCGCCTGCTTCCTGGGGCTGCCTGAGATGTTGAGGCACCTGCTGGCCACTCACTCGCTTGTTTCTCCAGGTCATTCAGTGTCTCCAGAGCTCAGGGCTTGTCTGAGGGGTGCTTTAGGAGACAGCAGGTGTAGGCCTGCAGCTGGGTGGACCTAGGACATGGGAAGTGTGTTAGGACCACAAGGAGGCCCAGAGCCAGGGGAAAGTGGCTGCCAAGGAGGGAGGAGGAGAGGAGGAAGAGGAGGGCTGGAGCCCAGCTCCCACGCCAACCTGGGAGCACAGGGTGGGAGTGTTCAGAGGGAAGAAGATGCCGGGTCCTCCTGGCGAGGGCCAGAGATTCCACGGGGCAGGTCTCTGAGGCAGCCAGGCACCTGCCCTCAGGAGCGTGGGCTTCCCGCTCTCTGCGTGGGGAGCAGGGGCAGAGCCGGGGTCGCAGTGCCTGTCCTGTGCCACGAGGAGGGTCAAGCTGAGCTTGGGCAGCCTGGCAGGAGGAGGGCTGAGCAGATGGCCATGCAGTTTCCAGGCTCGGAGAATGGTCCAGGGTGGGCCTGTGAACTGAGAAGGGGAAAGGAGGGAACAGTTGTTCTTGTCTGGGTTTTGAGCTGCTGGAAGGATGGAGTTGCCAGTTACTGAGATGGGAGGGCGCAGAGGCAGGGTAGGGCTGTGAGTGTGGGGTGAGCAGCGCATTCCTGTTCAGAGTGTGTTCGCAGCCACCGAGGGGTGGGCGGGGTAGAGGGGAGGCCGTGAGCCCGAGCCTGGGGTCTTCCGGTGGTGAGAGGTCAGGCAGGTGCGGGGGACAGGGAGCCCGGCCAAGGGCAGGTGGTCTGGGAGGTGGGAGCAGCCCCCCTCCCAGCGCTGCTGAGGGCTGGGGCCGGGTGAGTGCTGAGAATCGGCCACGGGGCTGAGCATCTCGGGACCCAGTGGACGTGTCGCCGAGAGCAGACTTTCTGGAGGGGTGCGTGCTGAGCCTGGTCCACGAATGAGGGAGGGGCCGGGACCGCAGGCAGCTCCTGGGTTGGGAGACTTTCCAGGAACGAGTGCAGGGTGGTAGCTGGAGGGGCTGTGGGTCTGTAAGGACACAGGAGAACAGCCCTCGGGGTGGGTGGGAAGGGACCTCGGAGTGTCCACACGGGAACACCACGCGTGGGCCGTGCGTCTGCTGTGGGCCGGGAGTCCGTGTGGCTGGACAGGCTGGGGGTGCTGGACGCACGCCGAGTGCACCCTGCTGGCTGACGTGAGCCTGGGACCCTGTGCAGGCGTTGAGAGCAGGGCTGCGTGTGTGTGAGACGCGAGCTCTCGGCAGCCTTGTGGGGCCCAGAGCCGCGGCTTTTCTTCCCAGAGGACAGATGGAGCGCCTACTGCCTGTCGTCCCTGGCCGCCCAGAACATCTGCACGAGCAAACTACACTGCCTGGTGGCGCCCGAGCAGACGGAAGCGGCCGGGTCCCTGGGCAGCATGTCCTGCTGCTCGCTGCTGCGGGGCTTGTCCTCGGGGTGGTCCACGCCCCTGCTCCCTGCCCTTGTGTGCAACCCGAACAAGGCCGTTTTCACCGTGGACGCCAAGACCACAGAGGTATTTGCTTGGGGTCGTGACCCTGCCGTGAGCCCGTAACCTCAGACGGGAGAGTTTGTGGGCGTGTGGTGTGGTCAGAGAAGCATCTGGTTCCCCCCGCATAGTAGCAAAGAGGCCTGCGTCCAAATCTCGCAGAACACATGGGCTCCTGGCATCAAGGCAGAGGATCGGGACAGGGATACGGTCGCTCCCCTGTGCTTGCCGGGGCCTCGGCTCCACCGGGAGGGCCGGGTACTCACGGCCGAGGGCTGATGGGCGGGATGGGCGTTTACATGCGCGGGGCCACGCAGGGCCGCGTGGCCAGGTGGCCGGGTGCTGTCCATCCCCGTGGCTTCCGTGTCCTGACGTCGTGGGGCTCGTCTCGGCGGCCGAAGGACAGGCCGGTTCAGTTGCGGTGCAGGCGTTTCTCCTTCCCGGGGGTTAGGACCCGCCAACCGCAGGCCGCGGAGGAGGGGGCTCTGGGCCGTGCCCTCCTCGCTGCTGGTGACGCTCCGTCCTCTCCTCTCTGCACCCCAGATCCTGGTTGCCAACGACAAGGCGTGCCAGCTCCTGGGGTACAGCAGCCACGCCCTGATCGGCCAGCGGCTCACGCGGTTCTTCCTGAAGCCGGACTCCGACGTGGCGAAGGCCCTCAGCGAGGAGCATGTGGAGGCCGACGGCCGCGCCGCAGTCGTGTTCGGCACCGTGGTGAGCGCCGGGCTCTCGGGCTGCCCCGGGGCCTCCCTCCGTGCGGGCGTGGGAGGAGGAGCGCGGCCGTGGGCGGGTGCTGGCCGGGCGCGGGGCGCTGCGGGTCTGCTCTGGTCTTATGCTTGGCACCCCTGAATCTCCTGTGTTCGGCGTTCCCCCCGCGGGCCGGCAGGGCTGGCAGGGCTGGCAGGGTCTCCCGGGGTGGTGGTCCTCCCTGTGGTCCTCCCTGTGTGACCGCCAGCTGGGATGTTGGCGGATTGAGCTGTGTGTTAGATGCCGAGCCCTCAGCCCAGGCACCGAAGGGGGTTCGATGTGCCTGCTGCTTCCGAAAGCCACCTGTCCGAGGGACTGGCGATAGTGAGGACGAAAATGCAGGATTCATCCCAGTTTGGTGTCTGTTTCCTGAAGAAATGACACGTGCCCCCCCACCCTCCCCCCTCCCCGAGGAAGCTGATGAAAACGCCCTCTCTTCTGAGGAACGTCCGCTCAGAGACGGAGGTCCCACGCGAGGCGGGCGGCCTGGGCTCCGCGGAGGGCCGGGTGCGAGGCTGTGCGTTCCCGCAGGTGGACGTCGTGAGCCGTGGCGGGGAGAAGATCCCGGTGTCCGTGTGGATGAAGAAGGTGAAGCAGGAGCGCGGCCCGTGCTGCGTGGTCGTGCTGGAGCCTGTGGAGCGGGTGTCGGCCTGGGTCACCTTCCAAAGCGACGTGAGTGCCTCTGGTGTCCAGCCGCAGGGAGCTGACCGTGTGTCGCCTCTCCCAGCGCCCCTCGCCCGCCTCTTGCCTTCGGGGCTGTCAGAGGCCCCCCCCGCTGTACCCCCTCCCCATGTGTGCAGCTGGGCGAGGACTGCAGTCTCCCATCGAAAGCTGGGATGTGACCGAGCCGCTCCTAGGATTGTTTTAGGGCATCAGCAGAGTAGCACGTGTAGAGCCATCGGAGCGGGGGCTGCCGGGCTTCGCAGGAGGCTTTGAGAAATCGATAATCTGGGTGCCTCCGGCCGCAGGAGGTGATGACCTCAGGAGCGTGCCCGCCACTTGCACTTCTGCCCGAGGAGCGCTGCTGACGGCCTTGCTTGCGGCCTGAAGGCTTGGCGTTCAATGATGTTTGCAGCAGAAGTGACAGAGGTTTTTATTGCGATGCTTAAAAATGCTGGGTTTTTCTCCCAGGGAACCATCACGTCGTGCGACAGCCCCTTTGCTCTCCTGCATGGGTTCGTGTCCAGCGAGGAGGTGCTCGGGCAGCGCGTCACAGACCTGATCCCTTCTGTGCAGCTGCCCCCGCCCGGCGAGCCCGTCCCACAGGTAGGCCCCCGAGGACCCCTGACCACCACACCTCGCCGCTGTGCCTAGGGCCCCGTGGCCGCTGATGTCTGCTCATTTGGTGCCCGCTGGGTTCTTAGGCCGGTGATCCTGGCGGCAGGAGCGTGCGTGCACAGTGGACCCGGTCCACTCACTGCTGTCTGGGCTCCGAAGCCTTGACCTTGGGTCGGAGCCTGTGCGGCTCTCCACCCGGCCACCCCGTCTGCTCGCTCCTCCCCCTGGAACCTGGAGCGGGCGTTGCCTGCGGGATGTCTCTTTACTGAGAGGTCTGGGGGTCTTGAGGGGCAGGAGGACAGCTGAGGGCAGGTGCCCCCTGCAGGCAGGGTGACAGGCAGCTGGCGGAGGGCTGGCAGCGCTGGGGGCCTGGGGGCTTGAGGTTGGTGGGCGGAGGTTCCCAGCCTCCTGGTGCCCCATTGCCTACTAGTGTGCAGCCTTCACACGCGTGGCCCACTTGCGGTGAATCCAGCTGATGTCACACCCCGGTGACCCTGCAAAATCAGACTAGATGGTTGATTTTTGCCCAAATCATCTGCTGAGAGGGCATTCGAGATTCTTTTGGGATGTCCAGAGACGCTCCCTGGTTCTCTGGCTGGGCTGAGGCCAAGCCCGTCCTCTGAGCTGCTCATCTGCCACTTTTAAGCATTGTAGCTCATCTGGAGCCCCTGAGGCCCCCGAGCTCATTGTCTCTATGTCCTTTTCTCTGTCCCCAAGCTGGTGGGAGCATCCGTTGGCACAACCGCTCTGGGAGCCTGTGCGGCAGCGTCTGCTCCCTCTGAACGTAGGCAAACCTCAGACCCACCCTAGGGTCTCTTCTTCCAAGGGAGGTGTGTGCCAGGAGGCACATGTGAGTGTGTTCTCAGCAGCACATTTGTGATGGCCCCGAACGGGGGCTCCGGACACCCCAGCAGCAAGCGGAGACAGACTCTGCACCCTCTTCCTCGTAGGACCCCTGGGACTTGGTGTGGGGAGCCTGGTGTCTTTGAGTCCCGGCCGTATCCGGGGCGCGGTGCTGGTGGAGTGCAAGCTCCCCTGCCTTCAGGGCCACCCCCGCCCAGGGGCCCCTTCTGATCTCCTGTCCCCCAGGGTAGACCCTAAAAGGGGCAGATGGGATTGGGGGAGGGGGTTGACACACAACCTTGGGCTGGCGTGCCATCTCAACGCCTTTGGTTAGGATGCTGCCTTGGTCACGACTTACTCGGAATCAGATCCAATCCAGGTATTTAAGGCAGGGAAATAGGGCAAGGATGTGGTTTTTTGGGTGATGGAGGTGCTGAGGAGGCAGATGGGACATGGCCAGGCCACCCAGAGGTCGGCAACATCAGGAAGCCACTGGCCCGCAGGCTGGGGGCTGGGGACCTCCGTGGAGGTGGGGCTCAAGGCAGAGGTGGGGGAGAAACATGCTGGCCCTCCCTCCCTGCAGGGTGGGCACACACACCTTGCACATTTCTTGGTTGCCCTGGTGTGTGCGGCCCTCAGGCCCTTGTGGAGTGGGGAGCAGCTCCTAGTCTGGCTCCCCCCGGACACAGCTCCTCTCCAGGGCTCTGCTTTCCCTGGGGCACAGGTGGGGTGCAGGGAGATTGGTGCAGGAGGAGCCGTGTGGGGAGTGAGGGGGTCCGGGCACGCTCCCCGGGATGCGTGGGTGGGCTCAAGTCTAAAGCTACAAAGATTCAGGGCTTGGGCCGCGTGAGATGCTGCCATCGGCTCAGTAGCGTGTGTTTCTTCCAGAATCTCAAGATCCAGAGGTCTGTCGGGAGAGCCAAAGATGGCACCACCTTCCCGCTGAGCTTAAAACTGAAATCTGAGTGTGGCGGTGAGGCGGTGGGAGGCAGCAGGGCAGTCCCCGAGTGCAGTTACTCGGCATCCGTCTGGGTGTTCTCCACCATCAGCGGCCTCATCACCCTCCTGCCCGACGGCACCATCTACGGCATCAACCACAGCTTTGCACTGATGCTGTTTGGTTACGGGAGGACGGAGCTCCTGGGCAAGGTGGGTCCTCCCTGGGCGGCCGGACTGCGCTCCCCTGCGGGGTCCAGTCCATTTTCGCAGTGAGGACGTGTGCCTGTCGCAGGCCTGGTACCTCCCTGTCTCCTGGTCTGGCCCGCTGGCTTTCCCCAGGGGGATGCTGGGTGCCATTCTCACTACGGGCTCTCGCTTCTCAGGACCCCCCACTGAGCACTCAGTGACCCCCCCAACCCCACCCCCACCCCTACCCTGGGACTGTCTCTAGAGCCTTGTCTGTGTGCTGTCCCAGGAGGGGCCTGGGGCCTGGATACCTGTTCTGAACAAGGTCTGGTCTTAGGTGTCGGATGAGTGTGTATGTCACAACCGTGCAGATTTGTTCTGCACCCAGAGGTGGGGGCTTGTCCACACCTCTGCGCTAGGGGCCATCATGGGAGGGCCTGAGGTGTGGTCGGGGTCCAGGGGGTGTTTGTATAAACTTCTTCCTTGGCGTGAGCTTTCTCTGAACTTCTTGAATATGGGGGGTGGGTGGGTGGGTGGGGTCTTCACAGCAGGAGGCAGGGCCGTCCGGGGCGTCGATTGCCCCGTTTGTATCTGAGACTGCCGAGCCAGAGCTGTCGGTATCTTGCTGCAAAGCACCATAGGCCTGGTGCCTGAGACAGAACAATCTTGTATTTAGGTCACAGATGGGCCCTTTGGGCTGAGTGTAGCAGGATGGCTCATTGGGCTCCGTGTGGTGTCCTCCAGGGCTGGCGTCCTCCCGGGCCGCGTCCGCTCACATGTCTGGCTGGCCGGGAGTGTGGCTGGGGCTGGTGTCGGGAGCCCCTGTGTGTCACTTGAGGGCCAAGCTCCAAGGGCAGCCGTGGTGTGCCCCTCCTGGGATGGTCCCAGGGTCCTCCTGGGTCCTGGGAGGGGCACACGGGGGAAGGAGAGGCCGCTGCGTGCTGCGTCGACGTTGACGCCCAGCGACCCCTGTGCCCGTGCGCCCGGCCGGCTTGACTCTTCAGTGCCTGCAGCCTTTCACTGGGCGCCCTGTTCCCCATGGGCTGCTGCACGTGGAGGGAGAGTCCCCTCTTGTCATTCTCAGTGGGGCTGACCCCAGACCCAGTGACAACCTCCTTTTTTTTTTTTTTTTTTTTAAAGATTATATTTATTTATTATTGAGAGTCGGAGAGAGAGAGAGAGGCAGAGACACAGGCAGAGGGAGAAGCAGGCTCCATGCAGGGAGCCCGTCGCAGGACTCGATCCTGGGACCCGGGGTCACGCCCTGGGCGGAAGGCGGCGCTAAACCGGGCTGCCCGACATTTAACCTCTTTTGAGGCTCCAAAAACAAGTCTCTCTCTGAAATAGTAATGAGCAGATACGCTAAGATTTAGTTAAATGAAGGCAAGCTCTGATTGAAGTTAATGAAAACGTCCTTAGTGTGATTTGTGGACAAGTGATTCCTGCAGGAATGTTGGGGGCACGGGCCCTTTTAGAGAGTCTGTGGGGTGGAGGCGCCCTGCCTCCGACGTTGGACTGTGTTCTGGATTCACACGGCTGCGGGCACCGTCCGGGAGAAGGGCTCGCACGTGGGTTCAGAGAAAGCGCGAGTCCTTGCGGCTGTGGGCCTGGGACCCTCGTGCTGAGGCGCCTGCTGGGCCCCAGGGGCCGATTTCATGTGCCGAGGACCTCTTGCCCCTGCACTGGGCACCTGTCACTGCCTGTGAGCCGTGGAAGGTGAGGTTTGCAAACGTGGCTTTCAGGCCTAAGGGCAACATGGGGCCAAGGCCAGACATCTGCTTGGAAGACACGGAGGTGTTGGTATAAATAGCATCAGGGTCGTTAATTTTGTTTCTTTCATAAGAAAATGGAAAAAATCATGAATTCCACATTGAGTGTCAGAGGGGCTTTGTGGCTCAGTGGAAAGGAGTAAGAGCTGGAGTCTTTGCTAACCTCGTGCAGATACTTGCTCACGTTGTTTTCATCGTCTCCCCAGATCAGATGGGGGGACGGCCCTGTGGGTCAGCGTGCACCCTCTCCACTGTCTGCTTTCTAGAACATCACTTTCCTGATCCCCGGCTTCTACCACTACATGGACCTTGTGTGTGACGGTTCCTTACCACTGCCAGACCTGGCCGAACGCTTGGATATCGGCACCCAGAGCAGGCCCGGGGAGACAAGTGCGGGCCCCTGGCAGGGCCAGAACCTGGCTGGCGCGGCCTCAGGTAAGCCCCACCTCCTCTCCCAGGTGCACCGCACAGGCAGCCCCCTGCCTCGGGGCGAGGGGATGGGACGCCTGGGAGCACAGAGAGGCTCCCGGGGGCTTTCTTGTCACCAGGTGCCTGTATCAAAGACACAAGTCACTTGTTGGCCAGTCGATGTGTGTGGCCTTATGTAGCCTATCCCGGTAACCCCTAAGTTAAACCGTCCTAGCGATACGTGCTCATCATGTTTTTCCACCTTTTAACTTAGCATTTAATAGTATTCCATGTCCCCAGCACGTGAGCGTCCCAGGTGCCAGGTGTGTGAAGACTGTGGGCGCACAGCTCCTGCCCTCAAGGGTCCCGCGGTGGCTTCGGAGCCCCGGGCCACAGGGCCGCAGGGCTGGTGGCTGTGCTCCTGGGAAGACACTGGGGCCGCCTGGCCCCCCCTTGCTGCTCGCCTTTCTGTGGACAAGGAGCGAGGAGGAGCTGCTCCCGGTTCTGCCTCGGGAGTGCTCCCCGCTCGCCCCCCCACCCGTAGTCCTCGCCCAGCGGGGCTGATGCTGACCTTGCGGCCCTTGCGGCCCGGTCTCTGCTCTCCTGTGGGAGGGGCAGCTGGGGAGCGGCAAGCATCAGCCATCGCGTGTCTCGGGGGCTGTCCCGGCCCTGTGCGGTCACCGAAAGGCGGACTTGCTGTTTGCACACCTCCCTGGGTTTGACAGTCATTGACGGGAAGAGGGCAGCGCTCAACTTCCCGGGCTCTGCAGGAGATTTCCTCCCCCCAGCGGGTCGCAATGGGGGCCTTAGAGGTCGGGCTGTGGCGTTCTGTTTTAAAGGGTGCCTCGCGGGGCTCTGATGCGCTTCGGCGACCGGCGTTCTCGGCGGAGCTTCCTGCGCCCGGTCTGGGTGACTCTCCCTTTTCCTGGCTCTTTCTCCAGCACTAGGTCACATTCCCCTTCCTCTTTACCCAGGATTCCAGGTTCTTCCGTCCGTGTGCGTGTTTAATGCATGTTCTTTGTAGGAAACGGCGGGGAGGGGGCAGCGATGAGAGTTGTGTCCCCTCAGGGTGAATCCTTGGCAGTGGGTTCGTGGGGATGAGTGCTTGTTTGCGGTGGTGCAAATGCCCGTTGGAAAGGTGGGCACCTGCCCCCGGCCAGGGCGGGGGTTCTTTCTGAGGGCCCTGAAGGGGCAGGCTCCCGGCTCCCATGCGGTCACCCTGCTGAGTGCCCGCCCCAGAGCCAGTAGGGGGGGCGGTGACACGCGAGCATAGGTGCAGAGAAGCAAAGTGGGGGGATGTGGGGTGTCAGGGCCCGCCGGCCGGGGAGGGCCCCTTGGGGAGGTGGCTCTCTGTGAAGCACCGAGGAGGCAGGAGCGGCGTTCCGGGCACAGGGAGGAGTTCCAGGTGTGGCCGTGGCCTCTCCCCAGGGGCCCCGGCGAGGGTGTCAGGAGTTGGGCCGCGGGGCTGTGGGAGTCACGGCGGGGACTTTGGTTTTTACCCAGAGTGGGAGCAGAGCCCTGGGGAGGCACTTGCGCCGGCGCCCGTGTTCGTGGGCCCCTGCGGCTGTGGCTGGAGCCGGGGCCGGGACGCAGCAGGGGCGGGCAGGGGCTGCGGGGTGGGTGGCCCCGGGCCCCGTGGACAGCGGCTGGCGGGGTTTCTGGGATGGGGTCCCAGGAGGGGAGGAGGCCCGCTGGGCGGTGTGCCGCGGTCGGGACCCACCTCTCCTGCTGTCCCGGCCAGGTCCAGGGGCTGGCGGCACGCTCGCCGGAGACCGCGTTCAGCCGCAGGGCGAGGCCCCGGAGCGAGGGGGGGCCCCGGAAGCCGTCGTGGGCACCCAGGCCGCCGCGGATCCTGGAGACTGCCTCCCCCCTTCCCTCCCGCGTCTGCCGACTCCGACTCTGGGGTAAGTCGTGGAGGGAGGCGCGGTGGGCCCCTGAGCACCTGCGAGTCCCGGTGCCGAAGCTGGGGCGCTGCCATCCGGCCATTGGGCCCCTGCGGGGCGCCTCGCCTCCCGCGTGCCCTGCCCTGGTGCCCGTCCTGTGGGCCAGGAAACGGGGGCTCCAGGGAACTGCTGGAAGCCCAACCTTCCCGCGTTAAAAATCATTTGTATTCGTTTCCTTTGTGCATTTTTGAATGACAAAGTATTGTCTTGAGAGTAGAGCAGGTTCACACTGGAAAACGTGGAAATGGCAGGGGAGCCGAGAGGAGGCTCCTCGCTCACCCCTGGTTGGGTCCCATGGTCCCCGCGGGCCCGCCGAGCCTCGGGTGTGCGTGCAGCCCGTGGTCCTTGTCGCCCGCGCCCTCCGGGCCCCGGGGCAGCACGGGGGTCAGGGGGGCCTGTCCTTGAACTTGACTTGGGCGGTCCCTTATGTCTGGCTCCTTTTGCTCATCAGTTTGTGAGATTTCTCCATGTTGTTATGTTCTTCAGTTTTCTTGAAATTATTTAAAAAATATACCTGAATATGTGCATTTTTCTTCCCCAAGTGCAGCAGCGTAACAGTAAAAAATGACAGTCCCGGTGCCTCCCTGGAGGGAGCCCTGCGAGGCTCGGGGCTGGGGGTCCCGGCCGGGCTCCTGGCGGCTCTCAGATGGGATGTGGTGCATTCGAGTTCTAGCGCCAGCCCAGCGCCCCGGTCAGGAGCCGTGACTGTGCTGCTTCACTCGCTCACTTCCGCACACGCTCATTCACTCCCTCACTCATGCAGGCACACACTCATTCTATTCACTCCCTCATTGACTCATTCACTCCCTCTCTCATTCACCCCTTCCCCCCTTTTTTTTTCTTTTTAAAGATTTCATTTATTTATTCCTGAGAGAGAGAGAGAGAGAGAGAGAGGCAGAGACACAGGCAGAGGGAGAAGCAGGCCCCCCTGCAAGGAGCCCAATGTGGGACTCGATCCCGGGACCCCGGAGGCTGAAGGCAGGCGCCAAACCACTGAGCCACCCGGGGATCCCCCTCACCCCTCGCTTATATGCTCACTCATACACTCATTCATTCACTCCTTCACTTACTCCCTCCTTCATTCACTCACTCGGCACTCGCTCGTTTACTTACTGACTCATTCATTCTCTCGTTAGTCGCTCATCCCCTTGCTTTCCCGCTCATCACTCACTCAACAAACATTGCAAAGACTTGAGGGCTCATCCCTAAGAAATACCCTTTAGCAGAAAATGAGCTGACTCAGTGAGATGGGGAGGTGGGAAGGCATGACGGAGGGAGTGTCCTGTGTCTGGGGGCCTGGGGTGGTGCTGGCTCCTGATCCTCCCACTTGTCCCAGGAGCCCTGGGAGCTCAGCCTTACTCGGGCTTATGGCCAGTTGATAATGAAGCCAAGTGGGTCGTTAGACTGTAGATCAGGTGTTGTGACCTTGAGTGAAGCACCCCTGAGCCAAGCTGGTGGGCGTCTCTGGTTCCCATGGCTCCCCTGCTGGGGGCCTGCCGGGTGCCAGCTTGGGCAGTTGAGAGGAGGGCAGGAGGGAGGAGAGGAGCCTCCCCTGTACTTAAACGCTCTCTCAGAAGCCTACTTACCACTTCCTCACTTTACCGTGGCCAGAATTTAGTGACCCTGCGACACCTGGCTGCTGGGGACGTGAGGGATGGGATGCGGGTGCAGTGCTGCCCTGGCCCGACCCCACACGCCCACATTGGAAGATTGCCTTACCCTGGCCCTGGGCCTGACCCCGAGTGCCCACCCTGGAGGAGTTGCCTGCACTCCCCTGGGGCCTGACCCTGTTTGCCCACCTTGGAGGGGTTGGCCACACTGCTTAGAAAGGGGATTGAGACCTTTCTGTTCCCTGGGGGCTGGCACAGGGCTGGTCTCTTGGCTTGGGGTGGATGGATAGAGATCCATGTAGTGAGACGTAGATGACCTTGGCCTTTACACACCCTTGTCCCGCCCTGCAGTGTCCCCAGGGAACTGCTGCTGTTCCTCAGAGCCCCACTCACAGCTCCCTCTGTGGAACCTGTCCTTGTGCTGGGTCCTCCCTTGTGCCTCCTTACAGACCTCTGGTATAATGTTAGCAGATCACCGGCACGTCCGCCCCCAGCGAGGCAGGGCACAGCTACGTTCTGTTGGTCTTGGTGCTGGCGTCAGGCCTGGGGCTGCCCCCAGGCTGGAGCTCAGCAGCAATGTCTGGTGGGGCCACAGTGACCCACCAGCTGCAGGGGTGGGGTCTCCACCCAGGGCCCTTGGCTCTGCCGTCGCCCTTGGGCTCTGAGGTCGCCTCTTCCTCAGTGGCCTCCATGCTCATCATGCTTGTGGGATCACATCGGCTCTTAGGAACCAGTTAGCACCCCCTCCCCTCCGTGGCCGCCTCCCTGTGCCAGCTTCTGTTTCCTGTCGGCTGTGACTCCCGATGGCATCTGTAGCCAGTCGCAGGTCAACATTGCCCGGTGCACAGAACGCTCAAATCTCTCTCCTTTGTTCCCACACCTCCCCAGGGCACCTTGTGAGTGGGTCGAGGCTGGCTGCACGCTGTCAGGAAGCCCCACTCGCTGTGAAATGAGACTGATCAGAGCCCTGAGCGTATGGTCCTGGGCGCTCAGCGTCATCTTTGCTAAATCATTGGTAAATGAGGATTCATCTGTGAGGTGGTCACAGTTTATGGTGTTAAATGCTTTGTACTCACCTCTAATAGAGGGGTATCCATGTGATCTCTCCTTTTATTCTTCCGTGGTCCGTAAGTAACTACATTATCCATTTTGCAATCCTCAGAGTGGAAAACATCCCAAAAGGAAGCTCATCAGCCCATAGACAACAGTCGTCGCCCAAGGACCAGCAAGACATCCCAGGAGGAAGCCCACCAGCCCATAGACCACAGTCGTCACCTGAGGACCAGCGAGACATCCCAGATGGAAGCCCACCAGCCCAGAGACAACAGTCGTCACCCGGGGACCAGCGAGACATCCCAGGAGGAAGCCCACCAGCCCATAACCAGCAGTCATCGCCCAAGGACCAGTGGAACACTCTCTTGGGGCAAGAGGAACCTGCAGCTCCAGAGAGCCTCAGACAGGACCTTGTGGGAAGAAGCAGGTGTGACCCAGTGGTCACATGGACGTTTGCTTCCCAGGGAGGACCTGAGACCCCAGCTCTAGCTGAGGGCAGGAGTAGAAACGCTGAACTGTGTGGCCTCTATCAGGAGGCTCAGCTAGAGTGGACAGGGTTGAGCAGTGCCAGCAGTTCCAACCGTCGGGCTGATTCCGTCATGCCCGAGCCCCGTGCCGCGGGCCAGCTGGCAGCGGAGGGGCTCCCGATGCCCTACCCTGGGTATGGGGGCGAGCAGAGCACGCAGCCAGGAAGCCCGCCTGGGACAGCGCGACTCCTGTTCTCAACGCCGACGCTGGATGAGCCCTGGGTGGCTGTGGAGAATGACCGAGAGGAGATACAGACGTGCTTGCTTAAGGAGCAGCTGCCCAGACTGAGCTTTGTGGGGCCCCTGGGTGTCTCTTACAGCGAGCTGGCCTCAGCAGAGCACCCCCCGCTCCCGCCCCCCGTGTCGTTGTGTGACCCGGGAGGCAGGGACTTCTGCAGCCGCGTGGGCAGCTCCTCCGCCTACTATGCCCTGGCCACAGACCTCCCCGGGGTCCTGGACGCAGTGCAGGCCCAGGAGGCCGATGGGAATTCCTTCTCCTGGAACCTCAAGGAACTGCGTTTCAGTGAGTGGGCAGATGGAACTTCGTCCACCTGTTCCTGCGCTGCGTCCGAGCTTGTGGGCACGCCCTCCCCCTCGCCGGCGGGCTCCGATGTGGACGTGAGTGGTCTGCACGGACGGAGGCCGGATGTTCTGGATGATAGGGAGCTGTTGCTCCTGACCGGCACGTGCTTGCATCTCGGGGAGGCTCGGCAGTTTCACGAGAGCCGTCTGGGGCCCGATCGAGTGGAGCTCTCGGAGACCTGTCTGGAGTCCTCAGAGCACGGGGGAGGGCGCGGCAGAGAGAGCCCACCGTGCGTGCTTCCCGCGCCGGAGGCTGGCCCCGTGGACGTGTGCCCGTCAGAGGAGCCCAGGCTGAGTTTCCAGGTCACCTCCACGCCTGTGAGAGACGACAGCCTGGTGGCACCCGGGGACATGTGCACGCAGCACGGGATCCAGGAGGGGACCTACGCCGGCAGCTGCTACCACCGGGACGGAGCGCAGCTGAGTACGTGCCGGGCGGCGGTGCCCTGTTGCGCCCACGGGTGGCTGGGCTGGAGCGCAGCGTGGCCGGGTGCAGGGCCTCCCGGTCCTGGGGTCTGACGGGGCTGTACCCTCCCCACCCCCCACGAATGGTTTTGGCAGAAGTGTTAAGGGAGCTGTAGTGATAAGTCCTCTCTTGAAAGTCAGGGTTGTGAGTGCCGGTGCCTGGGGAGGGTGGACTGAGGTCCCGGCTGCCTTGCGTCCCTCCCTGGAAGCCGCTGTGTGCATCCCGGGACGGAATCCCCCGCCCAGGCCTCCGTGGACACCCCGCATGGGCTGCTGGGGCTCAGGCTGCTGGTGGCGGCTCCGCTCTAGGACGGCGTCAGGGGCCCCTTGGGGGCTGATTATCTTTGTCGTCCTTTCCTATTTTCCTGACGTCTTAGCGGGTCCGAGTCACGTTGGCCAGCTGTTTCCTTGCTGCTGATTCATAGTGTTGACGACTAAGGCTTTTTCCTCAGCTTTGGAAAGCGATGCCCGTACTCGGTGTTGTCTGTAGAAACAGCAGAAGTGCCAACACAGGGACCTCAGGTCACCTGTACTCGCCCTCTAAGGATAACCCCACTTGCTTCGGCGTCCGCCCCAGAGGCCGTGTAGACACACGTACGCACGTGCGTCCTTGAGCATGGTTGTGCCCGAGCCGCGCGCACTCCTGGCAGCCGGCGCCGAGGCGGCGGGGTGGGCGGGTGGGCGGGGGTTGAGGCGGGCTTCCAGGCCTTTCCCCCTCCCGCCCCACGCGGGGAGTGTGCGTCCTTCCCTGGGAAGCGTCGTGCCGACCTCCCCTCCCTCCCGCCCCTCCCAGGTGTGCAGTTTGAGGTGAAGCGCGTGGAGCTCCAGGGCGCGGCGACCCTGTTCTGCTGCTGGCTCGTCAAAGACCTGCTGCACGGCCCCCGGGACTCGGCCACGCGCGCCCGCCTGCTGCTGGCCAGCCTGCCCGGCTCCAGCCACTCCGTGTGCGAGGCCTCCGGCTCCAGCGTCGGGGAGGTGGGTGCCTGCCGGCTGCCGCCCTGCACCCTCCTCTGTGCTGCCTCTGGGCTGGGCCTTCTGCTGCGACGGCCTCACGTGCGGGCGGGGTGTCGGCGGGTGGGCCACTTGGGCCCACGTGGAGCGCAGCGGGGCGCAGGGGGCGCGGGGGACCCGGTGACACGAGTCTGCCTGCGGCTGCCTCCTTTCCTTTGGTCGCGCG
Source organism: Canis aureus (assembly GCF_053574225.1). Lineage (NCBI taxonomy): Eukaryota > Metazoa > Chordata > Mammalia > Carnivora > Canidae > Canis > Canis aureus. The sequence continues at coordinate 52,069,230 of NC_135634.1, read as the reverse complement.
TGGTCCCTCAGGCCCCTCCGTCCCCGTCCCCAGGGTCTGAGAAGCAAGCCCTGGTTCGACGACGCCCCCAGGGCCGTGGAGCTGGAGGGGCAGGCGGCCTGCGAGGGCGCGTACTCCCACAAGTACCTCACGCTGAGCCCGCTGGGCAGCGGGGCCTTCGGCTTCGTCTGGACGGCGGTAGATAAGGAGGCCAACAAGGAGGTACGTTGGCTCCGGGCCGCGGCCCTGACACAGCCGTGGCATCAGTGCCTTTGCGTGGGAGCTCTGCGGGCGCCGCGGGGCAGGGGGGTCCCAGGAAGCACCATGGGGTCCTGCCCGGGTCGGGTGCACCGCCTGGGTCCCGGGCTCGTGGCCACCCTGATGCAGCCCTAGAGTCTGCTGCCCCCCGCCCCCCGGGTCCTGCTGGGGCTGCGCTCGTCACCGAGCGTTCTGTGACCGAGGAATTGACATGGTGACGGTCCCGCGTGGCCCTGCGCAGGCCTTTGATGCCTCCGGCTTCCCCGTGCTCCCCACGGCTCTCGCAGCTGCACCCCATTCCTGTGTCGGGTCGGGGCCACCGCCGTCCCGGCCCGCAGGGTTCCCGGGGGCTTGGTGGCCGCTGTCCTGCAGGGAACCGGCTGGGGCCCTGCGCAGAGGAGCTGGCACGCTCCGGCCCCCCTGGCTCCCGCCCCGGCTCCTGCGCTCTGCTCCGGGTGGAGACCCGCAGCGGCGCCGCTGTGTCCTTGGCTCCCGGAGGCGTCCGTGGAAGCACAGTGTTGACTCCGCCGGACGCCTGTGCGGCACCTGTTGAGACGATCGTGTCCTCGTTCCCTTTGCTGATGGAGGGAACAGCACGACGTCTGCCCACAGAACCACTCCTGGGTCACGTCATGGTGTTCCTCCGACGCACGGCTGAGTTTGGTTTGCTGGTATTTTTACTTGGGATGTCTTTTTTCACTTATGTTTCGTGACATCTGTTTTTTGGTTTTCTGGTTTTTGGGGGTGTTTTGGCCGGTGTTTCAGGGGTTCACGGTGCCTGCAGAGTTAGCAGCATTTCTGCGCATCAGCACGTGTGACGATATGTCCGCAGTTGTCCCTGTTTCCCGGCCGCCCCGACTCTAGGGTCACCCTGTGTTGTCGTCGCTCGACTTGTCGAAGAATCGTGTTTTATTAATCACGTTTGTTTTGTTTCCTTGCATCTTCTGCGGGTTCATCTTGCTGCGTTTGCGTTGGGCCGTTACCAGGTACCGGCACCTCGAGGCGCGGCTTCTACGCCGCTGTGGCCGCCTCCCGGAGGCCGTGGCTCTGCTGCTCTTGCTGGGTTCACAGGGGCTTAGTTCTCGGGGCTCCGCTGCTGCCTCCGCGTCTGTGAGGTGGATCGGGAACCCACTAGACGCAAAGGGAGGAGCAAGGAGGCCCGGAGCTCTCTCTCCTCCGGGTTTGAAAAGCAGCACAGCCTCCTTGCGCCTTCAGCACGGCCCGGCCAGCGACCCCAGAGCGGCCTGCAGGACCCGGGCCCGGGAGGGGGCGGCCGCGGGGGCGGTCGGCACGGCCACCGTCACAGAGCAGTTCTGGTGACGCACGACCTGGGCGTCCTTCCCGGCGCGACGCCTTCACGTCTCCCTCGGCGTGTTGTGTGGCTCTCGGGGAGCGAGTCTCGTTCGCCGTCTCTGGGATCGGCATGGCTTCCGTGTCCGGTTTTCGTGGGCTGCACTCTGGTTACCGACCCCAGGAAGGAGGTGCGGGTGTCACGCGCCGGTCCTCCCACGTGTTCCGACGGGTGGCCGTGCCCGCGGGCCGTGGCCGTCCGCGCCGCTTCTCCCGAGCGCCTGGGCCCCGGCTCTGCCGTCCTCTACGTGCTTTTGAAGAGCAACCTGATGTCTTCCTCTTTCTGGGTTTTTCCCTTGTCATCTTTGGACTTCAGGAGCGTCCCCAGGACGTGTCCCCGTGTGTTCTGCACCCTCGCTTGACGCTTGCTAGGACTCTGACCTCAGTGTGGACGTTTTCTTTACCCGAAGAGAGTTTATTCTTTGTTAACCCGTTTCCTTCCCTCTCGCTCTTACCTTCCCCGAGGCCCGCGGTCGGCATCAGCTCTGTCTCCTCCCCGCAGTGGGACGGGCGGCAGGCCCCCTGCCTCTGGCCGCAGCCTCCGTGTCCCCCACCTGGCCGTGGGGACGGGCGCCAGGACCTCGGCCTTGGTGCCCTCGGCCTCTTGCCTCCTCTCACGTGTCTCCGGCCTGTGGAAGCACGGGGCCCTCTGTCGTACGATGTCACCACTGATGGCTGGCGCGAAGCCTGTGCCCCTCCACCCTCCGTTGGGCTCCTCCCTGCCCTCCCTTCACAGGGAGCCCCCCACCCCTCCGCCCTGCCCTCCTGACCCACGGGGCAGGCTGTGCGCCGTCCCCCTGCAGATGACATGCTCACCAGGCAGGGCTCGCGGGTCGCCCGGTCGGGTCTCCCGCTGAAGCGTGGGGTGGGCCTGGCCTGCGTCCCGGCTCAGCGTGTGCCCCTTGGCCATGTGTGCCCCCGACGTAGCAAGCGCTCGCCTCCCTGAGCACGGCGTATCCCCTGTGACACTCCCGGTCGTCCCGTGGGGTGACGGGGCCTCTGTTTGTGTCCATGGGGCACGGCCTTGTGTGTCTTCCAGTCCTCGGGCCTCCTCTTAGATGTCCTCTGCGGGGCACCAGCCCTTGCGGTGAAAGGGGGTGACGGGGTTTTGCGGCCCCTCAGCTCCAGTCTTCTCCGCCACGCCCTGCCGCCCGCTTGCTGGCCTCTCCGTCCCTGGTGCGTGTGTGGACGGGGCCCCCTGGGTTTCCTCTCCCCCGCTGCGGGCTCAGGGGTGGTCTGCGGGGAGGCTGTGTCTGCGGCGCGAGGCAGCAGTGGGCGCCACCTTGCAAGGGACGCCAGAGGCTCGCTGGCAGTGACTTGTCTCCTCTGCCTTCCTCGTAGGTGGTGGTGAAGTTCATTAAGAAGGAGAAGGTTCTGGAGGATTGTTGGATCGAGGATCCCAAACTTGGAAAAGTCACCTTAGAGATTGCCATTCTGTCCAGGGTGGAGCACGCCAACATCATCAAGGTGGAGTGCCGTTCCTCGTTGACGGGTGCCCCGACCGCGCACGGGACGTTGTTGAGCACGTGGTCCTGAAGGCACCTCCGCAGGCCCAGACCCCACTCTGTCCTTTTCCAGGTGTTGGACGTATTTGAGAACCAAGGGTTCTTTCAGCTGGTGATGGAGAAGCACGGCTCCGGCCTGGACCTCTTCGCGTTCATTGACCGTCACCCCAGTCTGGACGAACCCCTGGCGAGTTACATCTTCCGGCAGGTGAGCAGCCCAGAGAGCCGCGCCGGGGAGACCGGGGGCTCGGGCACGGGGTCCCGAGGCTGCAAAGCTCTGCCTGCGAGTTACGGTCTCGCCTTCCAGACTTGGGATTTTACAGAGTAAGCTGTATGTTAAGATACGCATGGGAGGCCAGACGCCGTCCTGGCCTGACCGGGGAAGTCTGGTTAATGATGAAAGCGTGTTCATATTCCTACAATGTCCACGCAAGGTGCAAACCTCAGCCACCACGGGCATCGGGGCGGCTTTGAGGCTGCGCGCTGCCGTCTCTCAGCGGGAAGGCGCTGCTAGTCTGTGAGCAGGGATCATGGTGGGGTGACGAGGGCAGGGGCTGGGGTGAAGTCCGGGAGGGCCTCGCAGCAGCGTGTGCGGCCCAGCGACCGGCCCACGGTGAGTGCTGTCCGGCTAACTAACGTATCAGGATGCACGGTATTTGTCTTGGTCTCTTGCGTGTCTGTGTGTGTGTTGATCTCGTCCACCTGTCATTTCGTTGGAATGAGAGTGTGATCAGCAAACAGAAAGGCGCCCTGGGAGACAGAGGCTGGAGGGGTGGAGGGGACACAGTCACTCCTGTTTTGAGTTTGAAGGAGAAGGTGCTGGTTTCATCCTACGCTCTTCCTCGCTCCCTGGAAACCGTGGAGAACTCCCTGGGAAGGGGGTCTGAGCTATTCCCAGATTTGCTCTCCGACTGCTTCCTGGCGAGGACGCCATTCCTAATGCCAGCCCCCATACGTGGACGTTTTGTACTCAGAGCTGTAAACTCCAGGAGCTGTTGGGTTCCTGAAATTCAGCGGCTCAGGCACCGGCCTGTAGGCGTCAGGCGTCGCAGTTCTGCTCAGAGGCCGTCCCCTCTGCCCTCTTGCTGTGGTGCGAGGTCCCATCCCGTCTGCTGGAACGCGCGGCAGACGTTTGTTTCTGGAATCTCCATGGCAAGCAGACCGTACGGCACGACGATGAGAGTCCCTTGCTAAAAGCTGCTGCCTTTCAGTTGTTCATTCTGGGGCCGTCGATCTGGTAACCAGCGTGTCCCGTGCTGCGTAGTTTCGTATCCATAGCCCCTTCTGTGAATTTACAGACGGACGTGCCATTGCGTGTAGGAATGGGTCAGTGCGTACGTACAGTGCGCTCATCAGCCCTGATGAGCCGGTCGCCAGGGCCCGCTCAGGCGGCGAGGGCAGGGAGGGACCTGCGGACACCGGCTTCTCCCTTGTAGGTAACCCCTTGCTCCTAAGTAATAAGCCTCAATGAAACGTCCCAAGTTCAGATTAACCCACGGCTTCTGTTCCCAGCTGGGCCCTGGCACGAATGTGCGCGTGTACGGTGGGCGTATACGCGTGTGTGCACATGCATGTGAGCGCGAGTGCACCCGTGTGCACCTGCGCCTGCCTGGCTGTGTATGTGAGTGCGCAGATACGCGTGTGTTTGCAGGTGTGTGTGCATAAATACGCCTTTGTTTACTCGTCGTAAGTTGATGAACTGGGCACAGTTGCCAGCCGTTAACGAAAGCCTGATGCAGGGTGTTCGTTTGTGGGCATCGAACTGTCCGGTCCGGTGACTGTGTCCACGAAGGCACCGTCGACTGGTAGGTATGACTGGCGACGCGGGATGCAGTCAGAAACTCTGCCGATCTTACTTAAGCTTGACCGGAGGCCCCCCTTTGTTCGTCTCGGCCACCCGACGTGTGGCGTGGGCCTGTGGGGCTCTGGGCGGACCGCGGTGCACCGTAGTAGCCCCTGCCCTGCAGAGTGGGGGCCGTTGCCCGGGGCTGCCCCTGAGAAGCCGCCGGAGCCCCAAGGCGGGGTTTGGGGACCTGGCTTCTGCCCTCAGCTCTGCCCCTAACCGCGGCGTGAACTCTGGCCGAGGCGCTTTCCTCCCGTGAGCCCAGGGTGTCCCGCTCGGGCCTTCTCTGGGGCCGCCCCCCATTTCACGCCCAGGCCACACTCACGAACGCACCCAGCACGTGTCTCTGGAGCCTCTGCTCGTGGCCGGGCTGCCCTTCCTCCCGAGAGTGTCACGCCGTGCGTTGGGGGGTGAGTGACGCACAGGCAGTGCTCGTGCTGGGGGCACAGGGGTGTCTGCGAGCGGCCACGGCGGTCAGCCCCACGAGACAAAGTCTGGTCCCAGCTAACGGTGCACTGGGCGTCCTTATCGCCAACAGTGACAATAGCGACATTTGAAAGGAGAATCCCTGCGGTGCTGCCACCGGCCTCGCCAGCCTCCCGCCCCCGCGGCCTTTCCGGCCCCTGGGTCAGGAGGGTTCGACAAGGGGGTTCTCCTTTGTGTTGTCTCGTTTTCTAGCTAGTCCTCGTTTTAAACATGGGTTTTACTTGAATTGCTTTCTTAAAAAATGCCTGTGGGCCCTGCTTGCAGCTGGTGGCGGCGGTGGGCTACCTGCGTTCCAAGAGCATCATTCACCGCGACATCAAGGACGAGAACATCGTCATCGCCGAGGACTTCACCATCAAGCTCATCGACTTCGGCTCCGCCGCCTACTTGGAGAAGGGCAGGCTGTTTCACACGTTCTGTGGGACCATCGAGTACTGCGCACCCGAGGTCCTCATGGGAAACCCGTACGTACTGCACGTCGTCGCGAGCCCGGGCCCCTTGGAGGTTGGGTGGGAAAGTGGCTTCAGTGCCTCTTGGTGACAGGCTGTTGAGGGCTCACCTACGTCGTGGTCCTCGGTGGGCGGGTGGGCGGTGGCCATGCGCTCGGTGCGGGTCTGGACTGTTATGTGACTGAAAGTGGAGAATGAGGCGAAAGACCAAGATGGGGGTCCCAGACGTGCGGGCTTCCAGCAGGTGGAGAGGGCGTCCTTGTGCTGAGGACAGGGTGGTGGCCAGCACCAGATGCTGTGACGTCAGCGTCAGGGGCACTGGTGCGGAGGACGGTGTGTCCCTGCCCCGGAGCCTGCGGGCCGTGGGGGGCCTGGGTCGTGCTCCGGAGGCTCCTCTCCCATCACTCAGTGCACCCCGGGGTCCCCAAAGGAGGAGCAGCTGAAAGGGGGGGGACAGTCCAGGAAGGACCTTGGAGATCACATCACCCCACTGCCCCCCGCGTGCTCTTGGCCACCAGAGGTGGAGGGGTGCCTGTCCTGTCCAGGACTGTGACACGTGTTCTCTGGCTTGTCTCCCCCACCCCACGCCCTGCACGCAGGCTGGGAGCCTCCTGCAGGGGAGCAGGGGAGCGCAGGACGGTGGTGGCCTCCCCGGGGCGTTGCCCTCCCTCCTCCGTGGCCTGCAGGCGCCTCCTGGGGCCCCTTGGTCCTCTGGCCACGTCCTTCTCCCTGCGCCGGTGGTTTTTGGGTCTGATTCTGGATTCCCTCCTCAGGAGCTCTGCTTCCTCCCCCACGGTTTGTGTGTCCTCCAGTCCAGGCGACCGCACGCTCCGGCCCTGAGCAGCCCTGGCCCGCTGCTGGATTTTATAGTTTTACTGGAGCACAGCCGTGTTGGTGGCCTCTGGCTGCTGCAGCGCGGCCACCAGCCTCAGATGCTCCCGTCGGGCTGTTCCCCGTTGCAGCCCGTCGGGCTTTTCTCCCTATTCTCCGGTGTTCCTGAAGTCTCTTTCTAAATCAGCACAAGACAGTGTTGAGCGGGGTTTTCCCGGCCCAGCTCGTGCAGTCTCGTCCCTCCCAGCGCCCCGAGCCCTCTGAGCGGGGCCGCGGCCTCCCGGCGTCCTGCGCGCTCTCGCGGGGCCCCGTGTCTGCCAGCGCCTTGAGCTGCTGCCGCCCGTCGGGGCTCCCTGGACCCCGCCTCAGTGGCCAGCGGCTCCCCGGGGCCCGCCCTCCCCCTCTAGGTGCTGCCGATGCCTTGGCCCGCTTGCGTTTCACGGGCTGGAGCCTCCACTCTGTCCGGCACCTTCTCCACCCGCAGGAAGCCCCCGCCAGGAGGTGCTCTGCTCTCACCTGCCGCGCGCCCTCGCGCACCCTCGCTTGGCCGGGGGCCTTCCTCAGCTGCCCGAGCACAAAGTTTGGCTTTTCTTTTCCCTCCCCAGCATGTGGCTGGAGCATGGCTGGCTGGGGCAGATGTGTCGCGATGGGGGCGTAGTCACGGAGGGCTGCGGGACACCCCGGGGGCCGCTCTCGGGGGTGCACGTGGGGAGCGCCTGGAGCTCCGGCCCAGCCCGGCGTGCCCCCAACGCCACCTCCCCCCTTACAGGTACAAGGGGCCGGAGCTGGAGATGTGGTCGCTGGGGGTCACGCTGTACACGCTGATCTTTGAGGAGAACCCCTTCTGCGAGCTGGAGGAGACCATGGAGGCCGTGATCCACCCCCCATACCTGGTGTCAGAAGGTGAGCCTGGGCTGCAGGTGCGAGCAGAGGGCGGCCTGGTCCCCCGCCGCGCACGCAGCGATTCTTCGGTCGTACCGACAGCCTCACGGCTTTCTTTCCGTTGTCTGACCCTGATCCCTACAGGAGGGTAACTTGAATTTGACTAAACCCTCATGATAATTTTTTTTAAGATTGTATTTATTTGAAAGTGTGTAAGTGCAGATGAGTGGGGAGTAAGGCAGAGGGAGAGGAAGAAGCAGACTCCTCGCTGGGCAGGGAGCCCGACGTGGGACTCGATCCCAGGGCCCTGGGACCATGACCTGAGCCGGGGCGGACAGTTAGGCATCTGAGCCCCTCAGGCGCCCCCGTCTCTCTTCTTACAAGGGCACTAATTCCATCCTGGGGCCCTACCTTCATGATCTCTTGTGACCCTGCTTACCTCCCAGGGGCCACCGGGGGTTAGGGCTCCACCCTATGGAGGCAGTTCAGTCCGTGGCAGCCTAGAAGAGGATCCTTCGGGCTTTGCCAAGGTCCTGGGCTCCCGGGGAGCACGCCCTCTGCAGCATGCTGCACCCCCCCACAGAGCCACCCCACGTGTTCCCTCGTGGTTCCCAGGGCTCCCCTCAGGGATGCTGAGGCTCAGAGCAGCCCTGGTTGGAGATGCCCGCACCGTCACAGGAAGTGGGACCCAAATCTAGACCCGGGGCTGGGGCTGTGCTTCCTTCTGGGGGGACGATGAAGGCTTTGCCTGCGGCTGTCTCCTGCCCTTCATGTTGTACAAACCCAGGGTCATTTGAGGCTCTGCGTGTCCAGAGCCCTGAGAACAGGCTGAGCGAGGTGGGGTCCTGAACCCCACGCTTTCAGAGGGGACGAGCATCTCGGGGCACGGCCAGGCCCATGTGCCCGAGCCCCTAGGTCTCATCAGGTGTGGAGGTTCCAGGCCACTGGCCGCCCAGTCCGGTGCTCATGGTACGCAGAGCCAGGACCCGAAGTTTTGAGACCTGGTCCGCTTGAGCCCAGCCCGGACCCACTGTCAGTCTTCTGGCCACATGCCCAGGGGGGTCTTTGTGTCTCCAGCTCTCATGCACCTCATATCTGGGCTGCTGCAGCCTGTCCCTGAGCAGCGCACCACCTTGGAGAAGCTGGTGACAGACCCCTGGGTGATCCAGCCCGTGAACCTTGCTGACTACACCTGGGATGAGGTGTGTCGAGTGAACAAGCCAGGTGAGGCACGGACTGTGTGCCCAGAAAGCGGCCTTCCTGGGTCTGGGGAGGACCAGGCCCCCTCCTCCATACTGTCCTGGGCACAAATGTCGGGACCTCTAGCCGATCAGAACCAGCGTTCAGAGGCCCCCGGACACCACTGGGGCCAGGGCCTTAGAAGGTGGGTGGGCACCCAGGGGAGCCCCTGACAAGGAGGCACTGCAGAGGGGTAGGGGTGGAGGGTCTGAGAGCAGCTGGCCTGGCCTGAGCCAGCTGAAGGGGAGGGTGGGGCTGCAGACGGTGAGTGGGATGGAGGGGGCCCAGGGCCTTAGTGCTTCTGTGAGGCCCCTGGCTGCAGCCCCGTGTGTCTGCTCGGCACCGTGGGCAGCGTTGGTGCCTCAGTGGGCCCGGGGACGTGAGCAGCGCGGGTGGGTTCTGAGGGCTCCCGCTGGTGGGTCTCGCTCCTGGGAATCCCACCAGAGAGAGGCCAGGGTCTTGGCATCTCATGTGGTCGCGTGACACAGGGTCGTCTTCTTCCTCCAGAAAGCGGAGCCCTGTCCACCGTGAGTCTGGAGCTGGAGGGCAGGTGCGCCGGGGAGCTGGCGTGGGCTGCGGGGCCGGGCGGGCCCCTGTGTCCCCGGGGAGGCCCCTGACGCCCCAGAGTCGCTGCCTTGCTCCTCGGCGGCCCCCAGGGCTTGGGTTTCCAGGCCGCACCGGTCGGAGGAAGTGAATCCCGCGGCCCGGGTCAGCAGCCTGGGTCAGCAGCCCGGGTCAGCAGCCCGGGTCACCGCCCAAGTCTGATAAGTGCTGGGAGGCAGGTGCTGCCCGACGCAGGTCTGTAAGGAGGCGCAGTCACTGCTCACGCGGCGGGAGGGGCTCCGGGCTCTTACCTGTGAACCTCGGGAAGGCGTCAGGGGTCGTTCATCTTTCTGGTTTTGGACGTGCGTGTGTGTTCTTGTTTCCTGACTTTTACAAACATTTTTTGTTGGTTTCCTGTGACTTGACGTGCGCTCACCGGGGGTGCGGTTCCTAGACCTGCTTACCCGAGCCACCGGGCTGCGTCGTTACCTTGTGTTTTGAATATTTTCCAAATTAAAGCAGTTTTGTAGTGAACCACCGCCCTGACTCGGACTGAGCTCCTGCGCCGCGCGGGGCGGGGGTGGAGGGGGAGGGGGAGGGGAGCCTCCCGGGCCGCTGGGGCCCTCCACCCCCTCCCCCTCCCCGCCCGGGCGTCCGCAGGTCCCCTGCCCCGCCCTCCCTCCCAGGCCCCGCCCTCCCTCCCAGGCCCCGCCCTCCCTCCCAGGCCCCGCCCTCCCTCCCAGGCCCCGCCCTCCCTCCCAGGCCCCGCCCTCCCTCCCGGCCCCGCCCACCTCCCAAGCCCCGCCCACCTCCCAAGCCCCGCCCTCCCTCCCAGGCCCCGCCCCCACCTCCCGGCCCCGCCCCCATCTCCCAGGCCCCCGCCCTCCCCTCCCAAGCCCCGCCCCCCGCCCCGGGTCCTCGACGCCCCGAGGGCTCCTCCGTGGGAAGCGGAGTCCGGGGCCCCGCGAGCACCTGCGAGGCCTCCTTTCTCTGCTTGGAGCCGGCGCCGCCGGGGGGGGGGGGGCACCGGGCCTCCTCTCCCCGCCCCCAGACCTCCCCGCTGCTCGCGGGCCCACGGCTCCTGCTGCGTAGACCCGCGGAAGCCGCCCGGGGCCGCAGCTCGGCGCCCACCCCCTGCTGTTCACCTGGGCGCGCGGCGGGCGCCCGCGGACCGGGGGGGCGGGGGGCGGGGCGGGGCGGGGCCTGCCGCGCCCCCCCCACCCGGGAACGCCCGCGGCGGAACGCACCTCCCGCGCACTCGCGCTTCCCGGGGGGGGGGGGGGCGGAAGTGCGGGCCACGGGAGGGCGGAAGTGCGGGCCGGCGGGGCGGAAGCGCTCGTCAGGCCCCAGCCATGGCGGCGCTCGGCGGGCAGGTGAGGGGGCGCGGGCAGTCCCGCGGGCGGGGTCGGGAGGTGCGGGGCGGCGGGAGGCCGCGGCTCGGGGACGCCGGTCGGTGAAGCCGCTCCGCGGGCCGCGGCGCCAGGATGTGGCTTCGGGCCCGGAAGGGACGGACAGGCCGGGCGGCTGCGGACGCGAGCCCACCTCCCGACGAGCGCCCCCCGCCGCGTAGACCCCGACCCTTGAGGCGCGGCCACGCGGACGCGACACGCCGTGGTTTTCCCTCCCTGCGCCGCGGTCCGCGCGTCTCCCGCCCCCGCCCTCCTGACCCCTGACCCCCGCCCCGCGGCCTCCCCGCCCCCCGCCCTGACCCCTGACCCCCGCCCCGCGGAGCCTGCGCACGGCCGCCCGGTGCCCTCTACAGCGCGGGGCGGGAGCCGACCCCTGTCTCGGTCTCTCCCAGGTCCTCGGCGGGGCCCGCACCTGGGCCCGCACCTGGCCCCGCACCTGGGCCCGCACCTGGGCCGGCCTGGCCGCGCAGCCCCGCGGAGGGCAGAGAAGGGCCGCAGCGTCCCGCGGAGGGGGCCGCGGGGCTCGGGGCCCGGGCGCGCGGGGGGAGGTCGCGGGCGCCCTCCTGGCCATGGGCTTCAGCGACGCGCACGTCCGGGGGCTGCTCAGCGTGTGGCGGGGCGCGCGGCCTCGGCGGGTGCTGGACGTCGTTTCGGAGCTGATCCTCCTGGGCCTGAGCCCCGAGCACGTGTGCCTGGCGCTGAGGAGCAGCCCGCGCCTGCTGGACCTGCCCGCGGCGCACGCGCAGAGGCGCTCCGGCTACCTGCGGAGGCTCGGCCTCGGAGAAGGTACAGGAGGCCGGGGAGGCGCCGGGCGGCGGGTGGGCGGCGGGTGGGCCGGGCGGCGCCTGCGGTAGCTCGGGCTGCAGGACGGAAGCGGAGGCCCGATGGGGGTGCAGGTGCGGGCCGGTGACCGCCTCCGCGTACTGCGGATCCCCAGATGGCCGGACTCGGGGATCAGAGAGCCTGGCTTCCCCCACCGGGATTCACACCTCGGGGAGCCTGCGGCCTTCAGGGCAGCGGGGCTAGGAGCCCGTCAGGGCCTCGGGGACCCTTACACACTGTAACACAGGAGGGTCACTGGGCTTTTTTTTTTTTTTTTTTTTTTTTTCATTTTTTTAAAAAGATTTTATTTATTTGAGAGCGAGAGAAAACAAGTGGTAGGGGAGGGGGCAGGCAGAGGGAGAAGCAGGCTCCCCCCTGAGCAGGGAGTGGCGCGGGGTCTCCATCCCAGGACCCCGGGATGACAGCCTGAGCCAAAGGCAGACACTTAACCGACAGTCACGCAGGCGCCCCAGTGGGCTTCTTTTTCTTCTTCTTTTTACTGACTCCTACTGGGAAGATATTGTTGGGGGAAGATACTGTTGTTTGGGAACCGGTCTCAGAGGATCTCCGTTGGCCCCTTCACCAGAAGATAAGGAAGAGAGCGCCTTCTGTGTCCCCCCTGGCAGGTCACCTGTTGCGGCATAATCTAAAAGGCTGAGTGAGCCCGATACTTTATATACTGTGATTATGAATTAGAAAGCTCAGCGAGGCCTTCTGCTTCAGAGGGAAACTCTAAACTCCTAGAAGTCATCCTAGGCACGTTTCAGCGAGACAGCGAGTAGCTGACCTGTTAGAAAGATTGTAAATACTTTTTTAAATAAGTGATTTGAGGTTTCCGGGTACTGGATTTTGCCCACATCCCTGGGAAGACCACGGGCCCAGTTTGCCTGGGCGGCCTCAGTTACCAGTTGCCTCATGCGTTTGTTCAAGGGGCCTCTTTTGCTCGGTGTTGTGCGAGTGTGGATAAGAGATCTGAGGAATGCCGGTGGTGGGTGCTTCAGCGACTGCTGAAGCTGCTGGGAGCATCGGAAGCTGTCGCTCGTGGAGGAGAGCCTCCTTGCTCAGTTTTAAATGCTGGCGTGGGCGTGGCAAGCCCCTTGGTTTTCCGGAGTGCCCTGAAATCATGTACTTGCCCTTTCCTGTGTCTTGCAGGGAAACTGAAGACGCTGCTTCTCTGTTGCCCTGAAGTCTTCACCATGCACCAGAGGGACATTGAGAACATCGTGGGGGTTCTCAAGGACAAATGCCTTTTCACGGGACAACAGGTGACCAGGATTTTGCACAGATGCCCCTATGTTCTTCGGGAGGACCCTGGTGACCTCGAATACAAATTCCAGGTGAGGATGACTGGTGACTGGTAGGGGTTCGGGAAGTAAAAACGCATTGTTTGAATGTAGCGAGGGTGAGCTCCGTGGATGAGAAGCCTCAGGCACCCCGAGGGCGGTGGACGAGGTGGAAGGGTTAGAGCCCCTGCACACACCCTCCAGAGGGAATCCAGCTCTGGTCTTTCACTTCCTTACGGAAAACCTCTCCTACAGCGTTTCTGCCATTAATAATGAACAACCTGGTCCAAACGGGGCCTCTCCTTGAAATAGGTGGTTTTAAAAGAACTAAAGACTCTTTTTTTTGAACCTATTTTGCGTATTGATTTTAGTAGCATAATTGTGACAGTTGTCTTGTCTTTTGGTTAACAATTTTGACAGGTTGGGTTAGATTGCTAGATGTTTCTGGATATTTTGCCCATTCTTTCCATGCTCACAGTTTTTTTTTCCTGAGGAAAAAGAACTGAATTCATCCCACTTAACACTTCATTTTCTACTAAATTTTTTCAATATGAATTTGGAAATGCTTCGAAAACTCAGCCGTCACACCAGTGCTGGGCATCGTAGAGTGTCCTGGCACTGCTAGTTGGGCAGCTCTTTGTGAGTGCTTGAGTTGATTGTGGACGGTGGCAGGACAGACCGTAGGTAACTGTGTCTGTGTCTTCAGTATGCCTACTTTAGGATGGGGGTTAAACATGCGGACGTGGTGCGGACCGACTTCCTGCAGCACTCCATAACCAAGATCAAGCAGAGACATGTGTTCCTCGAGCGCCTAGGGCGGTACCAGACCCCTGATAAGAAGGGCCAGACACAGATCCCCAATCCTTTACTCAAGGACATTCTGAGAGTCTCAGAAGCTGAGTTTCTGGCCAGGACAGCCCATTCTTCTGCTGAGGAGTTTGAAGTTTTTAAGAAGCTCTTTGCTCGGGAGGAGGAAGAGGAGTCTGAGAGGCAGATGCCTGACATGCAGAGCTTAAGTCTAGAAGAGGAGGATGAGGAGGAGGAAGAAGAGGAGGATGAGGACGAGGAGGAGTGGCAGTAGGACTGGAATGAAGAGCCCACAGATAACAAAGAACATTACAATTTTTTAAAGCTTCTGAGAGCTTCACTTGGATCATCTCAGGTTATTTTTCCTTCTAAAACTGCCGTTCTGATGAAAACATTGTTATAAATCTCCTGAGACTGGATAGGAGCTGCATTAGGTTGATGTGTTGTCAGGTCTCTGTGGGGAGGGCCCTCTTCCCTCCTGCATGGGAGGCAGACTCTGAGCGGGCGAGCCCGGGGACTCGATACCTCAGCATGTGGTTTTGGTTTGTGGGGAATGGGGTTCCTCTGTCTGGTTCAGGAGTCGTCGTACGTTTTCTCTTAGGGACAAAGGTGAAATAGGAGCAGGCAGTGAGGTTTTAGTACATCATTGCACTTCATCCTATGAAAACAAGTAGCAGGTTTTCCACAAAAACACTCGTGTCTTTAATTCTCAAATGCTGCTTCATAGGCGCGTCCAGTGTGCAGCATCGTAAAGGAACGTGGTTAGTGACGTACGGTCTCGTTTTGCACGGCTTCCTAATGGCAGCCAAGTGTTGGAGTACTTCTCTCTCTCCTTGAAGAATAGGTCCTGGCTCTGACCTTGCAGGGAAGTTGGCCTTCACACCAGCTCGTGGCCAGTGGGCTGCGTGCACACATGCACATGAGTGTGCCGTCCAGTCCCCTCCCCACCGCCCATCACACAGATGCGGCTTCTGACACCAGAGGAGACAAGAGTCTTTGAGCGGGACGGGCCTGGTTTCGTGCAGGGAGCTCCCGTGCACCGTGGTGGTGGTGGGCGTCCCCTCGGGGAACCCGGTGGGCCTGAGGGGTGATTCGGGTGAGGGGGTGAATTTGACATTAGTCATCTCTGAGGTAGAGGCCCAGCCCTGACAGCGTGGGCTCTGTGAGGAGGCCTGGCGCACCCAGAAGGTCCCCAGCGGGGGGTGGCTGGCACATGGTTGACCGTGCAGGAAACATTTTTGGTGATTGTCCAAAATCCAGGTCTTGGCAGCATTTTAACAACATGGTAAAATTCCTGGTCCTTGGCCTTACTTTTCCCACAGAGACCGTGTAAGAATCCTGTCAGGTAGCAGTTCCCACCTGGAGCGATCGTGACCCCAGGGAACATCCAGCAACATCTGAGGACGTTTTTGGTTGTTAGGACTTAAGGGGGGTGCTGTTGGGACCCGGAGGCTGGAGGCTGGGCTGCCGCAAAACATCGTGCGGTGCACTGGACGGCCTTGAAACAACGGTCCAGCCAGAGATGCCAGCCGGAAGTGGCCTGAGGCCTGGTCCAGTAGAATGCAATTGTATGGATTCATGAGAACATCAGATTTGAAGCAGCCTTGCATTTATTTTGTTTCTTTAATTGAAAAGAAAGTACATAGCTGAGTTTTAAAGTTCGTTTCCCACGTGCACTAGAACGCCTGCTGGTAGGTTTGGGGCCTCAGCAGATGCTCTGTTTTCTCGGGGCTCTTGTTCGAGCACGACGGCAAAGAGAAAGACATTTTCTGCCAAAGAAAAGTAGCTCAGTAAATCCCTGCGCATTGGAGTGAGATGTCGAGGCAGGAGGAGTCCTGGCCAACGGAGGTGCTGGAGGCGGCTGGCCCTGCCGGGTGGGTTTGCTGGCAGGACAGCGGTGGGATAGGCGCAGGTCTCCTCATCCGCTTCCGTGGCAGCCCACACGCTGTGGGAAGGAAGGCTGTGTCTTTGCTGGTTTTCTTGGCCACAGGCAAGGTGACATGAAAATGAAGGCATTTTGCTCTGCCAGTGTTTTAACTTCTCTTCCATTTTGTGGCGTCCCAAGTGACCGGCACTTTCCCTGGAACCTAGGATGGGTGCTTGTGCCCAGTCGGGGACTAAGTAGAATTATAAACGTGCGTGATCAGAACGGCTAACTTAGCATCATGAGTGCTCCTTTCATTTTGATACGGAAATAAATTTCTGTGCACCTGAGAATTTTCTGATTGCATTATTATTAATTTCCCCGGGTAGAGTTTGAGTGTATGTTTGAGGAAGATGCCAGAGTTTTACAAAGGAACCGTGTGAAGAAAGCAGTGTCTCCTTTCAAATGTTTTCCAGGATGAATTGTAATTCCTTTAGCGTCAGGAAGTCTTTCACTAGATACCAAACTTGTGAGACAGCAAGGTGGGTTAATTGTAAGACAACAGCACCAAGCTCAGGATTCAGTAGACTGTTTTTTGTAGAAACACGTTTCTAAGTTAAAAACTGGAACACACTAGAGTCCACCTCATGACTGAGGGGCGTGAGGTTATAAACATCGTAGTAGAGAGTTTATCTACTTTTCCAGTGATATCACTTGACCTTGCCGCTTGCTAGTGATGCTGTAGCTTATACAGGTGCACGGTGACGGGTCCCGGCGACACAGCAGGCGTCAGCAGGACGTGTGCCCGGGCCTGGCTTTCTCTGGGCTCACCCAGGGTGGGAGCCCCAGACGCAGCCCGGCTGTCTTCTCCCAGTGGGCCTGGGGCACCGGTGCGTTCTGGAGTACAGTAGAGACTTCTGGAAATGACAGTTCCTCCTCCGGAAAATAACAGATTGTCTAATACACAGACATATGCACGCAAAACTTTAATAAAAATAAAAAGCCTATAATATACTCTAACTCTTCAGAAAATGTTTTTATAAAAGATGGAGGGAGCCCTCTCTGGCTGTGGTGCTGACTCGGGGCAGAGGCCGTGGCAGATGCAGGGGCCTGAGTTCCAGCTTCGTTCTGGGTCAGCTACGAAGGTGCTGCAAGTGACACGAGGCGGGCTTGGCACACTTGGTCTTAGTCTCTGCGCGGGGAGGAGGCGGGGCTCAGAGAGGCGTGCTGCAGGCACCGGCGGCAAGGCAGGGCAGCGTTCTGCTGGTAAAGCGGGAAATGTGTGAACAACCACGCGAGCCGCCAGCCTGGAACCGTGTTGACCGCGTCGTGGACAGCAAGGGATCTGCAGTAGGGTGGGCTCTGGCCTGCCCGGGGGCTGGTGTTCAGGCCCCGCGCGTGGGGGTGCCGCCTTGGCTTCCGGGCGGCTCAGGGCTCCAGTTCCTTGTCATCTGGGGGTGGCTCTCTCTGCACAAGGCTTGGGTGACCCGAACAGACCGGGGCTTGGCCACGTATGGCCCATGGGACCTGGGCCCCCAGTTTGTAAATACTGCTTTCCTGGAACACGGCCACACCCTCAGGTCAGGGCCTGGCCGCGGGGTCGTGCTGCCAACGCCGAGCTGACTGGTTGCCACAGAGACCGCTAGGTCCACAAAGCCAAAAATGGTCACTTTGAGAAAAAGTCGCAGGCGAAAAGTGTCTAGACTCCATCTTAGTATTAATTAACATTTTCTGTTCCGCAGTCTGGCCTGTGTGATGGGGCGCCAGCCTGCAGCGTATCAGCGCAAAGACTTTGCAGGAGGAGCCGGGCGGGGCGCCCAGAACTCGGCTTTCCCTGCCGTCTGGCCTCGCCGCCCGCCCTCGCTGGCACCGCTGGCTGGGCCGTGGAAGCCAGACAGCAGGTCGTCCTCAGTTTGATTGTTAGGTCTCCGGGGGGCGAATGGCCCTCCGACTGTGGGATCTGAGAACTGGTTCCCGGTGTTGCAGGAGCCTTGCCGGCTGGCAGCCTCGCTCATCCAGGGCCCGTGCGTGCGCTGTGGTTGCTCCCTGGCCGCAGCGCGCTATCCCCGTGGGAGACGGCAGCCGGGGTACGGAGCAGGCTGCTGCCAGCACCGCAGGACTTGGAGGTGATTTGGCCCAGAGGGTCTCCCCGGCGCGGCCAGGAAGGGAGGTGGGCTGGAGCCGGCTCTGCTTGGCCGTCTGTCTTCTAGATGCCAGAGGAGGGAAGCCGCAGAGGGGGCGGATGCGAGCCAGGACCTGTTTTTTCAGGGTGTCCTTTCAATCCAATTTTACAGCCCGTCTTCCTGGGCTTTGGGAGCTCGTGAGGTTGATGAAGTGTAACAAGAACATCCTGAATCCCTTGAAGAGAAAGAGAATGGGGCATGAGGCGACTGACACCTGCTCCTCTTTATAATGCAGCTTCCCCGTTCTCTTAGCAGCCCTTGGCCCCTGCACCTGCCCAGAGGACCCGCGGCCCCCGCCGCCCCCGCCTCAAGGGGGCGAGCTTCCCTCTCTACTGTGGCCGTGGACCGGAGGGAGGGAGGGAGGGAGGCGCGCTAGAAGCGCCATCTACGTGGCCCAGGCGGGGGCGGGGGCGGTGGGGGAATGTTTGGGCAGGGATGCGGCTGTTAGAGCCAAGAGCTGCTGGCTACTTCCCCTTCCCCTCCGTTTGGTGATGCCCTGGGATCCTTCCTCTGAAGGCCGGGCTGCCCCCTGTTACTCTGGACTGAAATGAATTCCCGATCAAGAACGGATATCCTCAAAGCTACTGTTTGGTAGTTGATAATGATTTGTTTTTATGGAGCTGGAATTGCTGAGTTTAAGAAGACTCGGGTGACTTGCTGTGATACCAGTATTTCCAACCCAAATTATGTTTGTGTCTTCTTACTCCCAGTGGTGAGTTGTTTACCAGCTGTGGAGCGTGTTTTGGATTTGTGTGTCCTGGGAGTATGAGTGGAGAGCGGAAGAGACAGGAGCTGAATGCAGGGGCTTCTGGAGAAGTCTGACCGGGATGGCTGCCGAGGCCACGATGGGCCGCAGATCCCAGCAGATCCCAGCAGATCCCAGCGCTGGTCTTCCCGCTGGCTGGGCCGTGCAAACACTCCCCCCGGTGCTGTCAGCCTACACCCAGGAAGCCCTTGTTGGTAAAGGCTCTTGGTAATGTTTCTCCTCCATCTCCTCAGCCCCGTAAGACAGCGTAGCCCTGTTCCTGACTCTGCCAGCTCCCCGGGTGCCTCGCTGTCCTCTCAACACCAGGGAAGTGGACTTTGAGGCTCACGTATGGAATGAGAGGAGTAAGCTGCCCTAGGGCCACGTTCCTCCAACGTTCAGGTGACCTCACTGTCAATAAGAAACTGCTCAGCGGGAGGCTGATTGTGGGCTGTAGGTGGGTCGCAGCGGTTCAGCCCAGTATTTCCCGTAATGAAGACACTGAAGAGTTGTGGGTGTGAAGTAAGTCCTGGATGGTGTTGAGTTGCCAGAAGACTTTGGGAAATCCCAGATTGAATGGGGATAGGGTTAGAGAGTTTCTTTGATTCCAGGATTCCAAGCGCTTAGGATTCCTGCATCCATTGGGAATTCCCCAGTGGGACAGTCTTCAGGATTTCCCCAAAGTTATGTGATCGAGGCCCCACACCACATTTTTTCTTTTGAGAGATTGCCGTTCTCAGGGTTTGGGAAACCCTCTCTTGAGCGCCTGCACTCCCATGTCTGTGCTTGGGGGGGGCCCTCTTGCCGTCCTCCCCTGCCCGCTCCTCCCCCGCTGCCCCCTCCAGCAGCCCCCTTGAGGGGCCAGGTGGTCATCCCCCTCTCTGGGTGCTCACCCCCGTCGCCACCTGCTGCTGCTGATGGGAAAGGGGTTCTCCCTTTGCTTGAGGTGAGTGAGATTTTCCCGCATGCCCAGACAGCCTCCTTTCCACCTGGAGGTGCATCTGTACCAGGTTTACGGCTATCCTGAGGCTTTAGATACTTTCTTTCCCTCCCGTTTTAACCCCTCGGGGAGTTCTGGAACTCCTGGTCTGGGAGTTCATAATAAAGAAGGCACAGCGGAGCTCCCCGAAGAGACAGCGCCTCTGGCTTCCAGCTCTGCCACGTGGTGGGGAACGTACCTGTGCCCTAAGATTTCTTCAGTGTTGGACTGTTACTGTGTTTCCTGAAATAGAGAAAGGTGGTTTATGAAAAAGAAAGTACCTGGAACCCACACTGCCTGCCGGTGTCTTGTCTGTGGCTCACATATATTCCATTTTGGGGAACACTGTTAGTGAGACACCGATGCAGAGATTAGCATTTTGGTCTGTGTGCATCCCCTTGGCCGGCAGTGAGTCACGGGGAGGGGAAGAGGGTGTAGAAGGAAAGTGGAAGAGATAGGTACTGCTGGGTCAAGCAGGTGTTGAATTGCATTCCCAGACACTTAGTAACCCAAGATCTAAGGGGTGTGGCCACCGATTGGCCTATGACTGGGGTGAGGGCTCTGCTGTTGGCAAGGCACCTAACGCACCCAGGCAGCATGTTAGGTAATCATTCCTGTGACTCTCTTGAGCCCTTTGGGGAAAGAACTGGCTGTGAGTGAATAAAAACTAGAGATTTACTGTATTTGTAGTCACATTCTTGCATCTGTCAATAATGTTCCATACTTCCCAATTCTAGTACCAGAGTGACCCCCAGTACCGACCATGTGACCCCCCCAGCACCCACTATGTGATTTCCCCAGCAGCACTGTGTGACCCCCACACCCACCATGTGACTTACCAGCACCCACTGTGTGACCTCTGCAGCACCCACCATGTGACCCCCCCAGCACCTACCATGTGACCCAGCCTCCAAGACCTACTGTGTGACACCCCCAGCACCCACTGTGTGATCTTCTCCCGCTCTCCCGATGTGACCCCCCCAGCACCCACCACGTGACTCCCCCAGCACCCACCAGGAGAGCCCCCCAGCACCTACTGTGTGACCTCCCCCCCGCTATGTGACCCCCCAGCACCCATTATGTGATCTCCCCCTGCCTCCCCCTATATGACCCTCCCAGCAGCCACCATGTGACTTTCCAGCCCCCACTGTGTGACCCCACGGCTCCCACCATGCCCAGCTCTACCAGTCTGTATGTGTTCAGGTGTACATGTATGTGCACAGTTTCTAAGCAGAACACGGCTGTGCAGGACTACATGTGTGGACACACAGACAAGACAGCCTGGCTCAGCCCGCAGGACTGTGGCACCCCACAGCGCTCAGTCCCCAGGGCCACCCTTGCCCCATTACCCTGTGAACTATAAGCAGGACACAGTGTGGGCCTCCTCCCTGGGATGGCACCTGTTTGGGGTCTTCTTGACGCTTGTGCTTTCACAGCTCTCTTTGAAGCAGATGTCCTGGTGCACTTTGTAGACTCTTTTATACCTGTGTCACAAGAAAGTTCTGTAAAGCCAGAAACTAGAGCAGAATGTTGCCCAGCTGCTTTGGCTCAGCTGCGCGCACCCACAGGTCCCCGTGCAGGTGTTTGAAAAGCCATTACTTTCTTAATAAAACTTGACCTCATGGGGATGTATTAAAAGGTCCAACATTGGGATCCCTGGGTGGCGTAGCGGTTTGGCACCTGCCTTCGGCCCAGGGCGCAATCCTGGAGACCCGGGATCGAATCCCACATCGGGCTCCCGGTGCATGGAGCCTGCTTCTCCCTCTGCCTGTGAATCTGCCTCTCTCTCTCTCTCTGACTATCATAAATAAATAAAAGAAAAAAAAATATTTAAAAAAAAAAAAGGTCCAACATTAAAGTCCTCTAATCTTAAAAAAAAAATTAACTTGACTGAGGTATCATTTACTTAAGATACATCCACGTTAAGTGTACATTTTGTGGAGTGTGGGCAAAATATTGTAATATTAAGAGATAAAATAAGAAATTTCAAGGACGTGTTGTGCTTGGGGCAGTCTGCTCAGTGCTGAAGCCTTGAGATCGTTCAAGCTCACTCTTCAGTCCTCTGGGTAGCTCTTGGGAGGGCTGAGAGCTTTGGAGGTGCAGGTGTTGGATGTGGGCAGTGTAGGCTTCTAGCCCTGCCTCCCATTTATTAACTAATGAGTCTACTCCGAGCATGTCTCTGGAACTGGGACTTCAGTTTTATGTGGAATGGGTATTATTCATACTACTTGCCTCATGAATTTGTAGATGGTAACGAATAGGAACGTGTTTTTATTCTTGTTAAAGCTCTCAAGCGTCAGAGCTGTTGAAAAGAGAGATCTAGGGAGTTTGATGGGCAAAGATCCAACTCAGTCTGGGAGAGCCCTTGAGATTTGACTTTGGTAAGACTTCCACTGTTGGCCATCAGGGAGTAACAGGGTCAGGAATTAATCCCCCAATATGAACAACCAGAGAATTGGACAAAATATGAGAAGCAGTTCTTTTCAGATGTTGGAAAGCCGTGCAAGACTGATTCTTGAGGGAGGAGAAACAAATGAAGTGAGCCCTGTGATCACCCTAGAATTCGGCTCAGAGGCCCTACATTACAGGGTGGTGGTAGGGGGAGGGTGTGGGATGGACACCAAGCTGGGGTCACACTGAGTTGAAGAGGCAGAGGCAGCTGGAGTCTGTAGGGCAGAGCACTGGGCAGGGGAGGAGCTACTGAGGCCTGGACGGGGCTCCCCGGGATGACTAAGCTGTGCACACAGAGGGTCGAACCCCATGAGGCTGCACGAGAACTACTGAGAAGCTGAGCAACTGAGACTAGAAGCTCCAGACAGGCCACAGCTTAGTAGTGGGGCAAAATTAACCCAGAATAAAGGTGAAACCACCCTAAAACAGGCTTCCAAAGGATCAAACTAAAAAGAGCCTCCTTGTGGGATGAAACTAAACATTCTGGGAAATACATACAGATAAAACTTAGCAGTAGGGACCGTAAAGTTTACAATGTGTCCAGCATCTAACCAAAATGATGAGAAAGCATCAAGAAAACATGACCCAGAAACAGCAACAGTAATTGAATAGAAAGACACCTGGAGGTGAGAGCAGAGGCGGGCACAGCAGACCAGGGCCTCAAAATACGTGTTATAGGTTTGTTCCTGCGCGTTTGGCGGTCTGAAGGAAGATAGAGACGATGAGAAGAGAAACGGAGGATCCAGGGTGGGACTCCGTGGGATCAGTGGCAGGTTAGACCATGCAGAGGACAGACCACAGGACTCAGGCTGTGGAATCAAGGCACAAAAAGGAGAGAGAAGGAAGTCTGGGAGAGAGGAGAGGCACCCCAGGACCCGTAGGTCGCGCCAGTCTGACACCTGAGTGGGCAGGGCTGCAGGAGAGAAGCAGAGGGACCTGAAGAACTAATGGCCCAGTTTCCAGATCTGATGAAAGCCAAGACCCCAGAGATAGAAGCTTCACAAACTCTTGTGAAGAGCAAAAACACTCACAACCCCGTCAAAGCACATGACAGTTCCCCAACAACAATGGTAAAGAAGAGACATCGGAGCAGCCACGGGGCTGGGCACTCGCACTCAGGGGTCAGAATGGGTGCAGCCACGCAAGTCAGGAGACAGGGAATGGCTGCTCTTGAGCGCCGAGAGAAAAACACCGACATCCGCCAGCAGTTCTATATTTGGCGAATATTTCCTCCAAAAATGGTGAAGCAGAACCCTTTTCAGACAGACAAGAGCAGAGAGGATTCATCGCCGGCCGAGTGTGCGAAATGTCACTGTGCGTTCTTGAGGCCAAGGCAAATGGTACCTGATGGTCTGGCCAGAGGAATGCCAGGTGCTGGGAATGGTAAACGGGAAGGAAGAACAAAAGACTTTTTACTCTCAACAGTTTTTAAGGAAGAAGATGCGCAGAAATGGCACCTCGTAAGGGGAAGGAAAAGAAGGAAGAACAGGTCGTCAGCCTTGGACCTCAAGTTGCTGAAGGAGAAAATGTGTTTGGTGTCTGCCACACATTTGCATCCTTCAATGACACTTTTGTCCATGTCACTGATCTTTCTGGCAAGGAAACCATCTGTCGCGTAACTGGTGGGATGAAGGTGAAGGCTGACCGAGGTGAGTCCTCTCCCTACGCTGCCATGTCGGCTGCCCAGGATGTAGCCCAGAGGTGCAAGGAGCTGGGCATCACTGCTCTCCACATCAAACTCCAAGCCACAGGAGGAAATAGAACCAAGACCCCTGGACCTGGGGCCCAGTCAGCCCTCAGAGCCCTTGCCCGCTCAGGAATGAAGATCGGGCAGATTGAGGATGGCACCCCCATCCCCTCCAATAGCACCCACAGGAAGGGGGGTCGCCGTGGTCACCGTCTGTGAACAGGATTCTTCAAACTATTTTCTGTTAATAAATGCCTTTGTGTAAGCTAAAAACAAAACAAAACAAACAGTTTTTAAGAAGGTAATTGTCTTTTGAGAGCAAACATACCGTATTGTGTGGCTCACAGACTGTGAGCAAGTGGAGCGTCTGGCTGTGAGCTCCGAGAGCGCAAGGGCAAGGGCAGCTTGCTGCTGCAGGAGCCCTCGGACGCTGAGCTTGCAGACCAGCAGTGAAGGGAGACTATGGGAGGCTGCAAAGGCGTATTGTCAACCCGCCAGCAGCCACTAAAGAGTTAAACCAGACACGTATGAGCAGTGAACCAACCGTGGCGCCAACTGGAAGCCTAAGAAAGAATTAACCTAAAGTAGGCGGGAGGAGAGAGAAAGGAAGCATGACGGGACTGGACACGTAGGAAGCACACGGCAGCAGGGCCGAATCAAACCCAACCGCGTCCGTCGTTATGGGAACATGTGAATGGTGTGTGCGGCCAATAAACCAGAGATGTCACACGGGGTGTAAAGCAACACCCCGCCACGTGCCAAGTACCAGGTGACTTTTGGACGCATCTGGATTAAGGGGAAAGTACGGAAAGCTGTTGACAGGCCCAGGTCTCCTGTCGTCAGGTACGTGGTCCTAGCAGGCCCCTGGCAGGCACTGGGGTCACTGGCACAGCTGGAGCATGGGGGACCCTGCAGCTGGGGCTGCCATCCCCACAGAACCCAAGTTCAGATGGGCTGTGCCCTCGGAGCCGTGCTCCGCTCTCTGCTGCTGCACATTCAGCCTGGCTTCGTGTCCAGGTTCAGATCAAGCGTCCTACCTGGCCTTCCCGTGCCCCTCCACAGCGACCTTCAGGCATGTAACCGAACGTCTCACCCCCCCGCTCAGCATCCTCAGGAGCTCCCCATTGCAAGACAGCACATGCCGGAGTCCTTCCAGGGGCCCCCAAAGCCCTGCGGGGACCCTCTGCCCTGCACAAACACCGCTCCCCCTGGCTGCCCTCCAGTCCCCCAGGGCCTCCTCGCTGCTCCTTAGGCAGACGTGCCTGAATTACACGGCCTTGGCAACTGATATTTTGAGTTTCTGGAAAGTTCTTCCCTCGGCTGTCCCTCACCCCCTTCCATCCCCCCAGCCCTGGCTCTCCCGGGCCCCTGCTCATCTCTTCCTTTTCCCTAGCCCTGACCACCTCCTAGAACACTACATAACATACTCCTTCTTCTAGTCCTGCCTCCCTCGTCTAGGATGTGAGGATCCCGAGGGCAGGACTTGGACCAGTTCTGTTCACTGGCACATGCTGAGGGTCTAGAACTGTGCCTGGCACACAGTAGGTGCTGGTAAGTATTTGTTGGCTAAATAGATGATACGTATGAACTCCAGAGTCAGCGTAAGCAGGAAAGGTCCTACGAGGTGAGCCAGGCAAACTCTCCCTCTACAGCCCATTTTATAGGTAGGGAAACTGAGGCATGAGTGTCATGACTTAGTGGCAGGATGGAGACTCGAATTGTCCTGTGCTGTTGCAGGTCTTCCCAGGGGCTCGGAGGCAGAGAGGAGAGGAACGTCCTTTCCTGGCATCGATGTCCGTGTGGCCCTGCCATCCAGTGAAGAGGGACCGATGCCCCTCGAGGGCACGGGAAGGGAAGGCACCGGGGCTCAGGAGCTGGGGGGCTGGCGCTCCAACAACTTATTCAGCTTCCCACCGTGTCACTTGGAGGGAATGGGTGCAAGCCCCGCGTGACCCTGACCCCTAGTGCTCCGCGGGCCGTGTGTGTGGGGGGTGAGCTGGACTCTGTGAAGTGCTTCTGACGTCAGGAACTTCCCACACGTGCGGAAAGCGGGAAGGAACTTACATGTGGTGACAGGCGCCTCCTTCCCAGACCGGCACGGCCTTGGTCTCTGAGAAGAGCCGGGTGCAGGGCCGGGGCACCTTCGTACATGCTGCCAGGACAAAGGCAGAGGGGTCACGGGGCGCCACGCTGAGCGGGGCTCATCCTGCACCTGCGGGAGCCCCCCGGGTGGCTCTCCCCTGGGGCTGGCTGTGGCCTCACCGGCCTGGGGTTGGTGCAGCTGCCGCAGGGGCGTCTGTCCGCCCGCGCCCCAGCTGCGGTCCTCTCCCGGGGAGGGAGGCCTGCACTCTTCCCCTCCTACCACCGTGTCTGGCCCCTGCACCCACCTCTGGCTGTGGGGTGTTCCACGTCTCTTGCTTTCTGGCTGCCCCCAGGCCCTCCGGTTTTCTGGGCAGCACCTTTCACCCTGGCATTGGGTGGTCACTGTCCTCAGTATCCCTCCCCAGGCGCTTGGAAGTCTGGGGCACCGAGGCTGGGCTCCTGTCCTGGCACCTCGAGGTTTGAGGTCCTCGGGCAAACCCGCCCTGGGCCTAGTGCGCCCATCACAGTCTGCTGTGACAGGTGCCTTGAGGCCCCGGTGGTCCCCACGGGAGGGAGCGGCCCCTGACTTACCGAGCTCACAGCGTCTGCCTTTGAACCCTGGGCTGCAGTCACAGCTGTGGGTGTCCACACCTGGCACGCAGGTGCCTCCATTCTGACAGGGGTTTTCTGAGCAGTTCCCAGGGGTGTCTGTGAACAGGCCACGAGCCGTTAGTTGCCGAGACCCCAGAAGAAGGCCTGTCAGCACTGCCATGTGGCTGCCTCCTGCCGTCCCCACACCGCTGGGCCCTAGGGGTGGTCCTGTCTCAGGTGGTCCGAGGGAGCAGAGGCAGGCAGGCAGGCTGGCCTCCGTAGGCTTGGTCCTGACCCCATTACCTCCAGGGAGGAGGAGCGACTCTGTGGGGACCCTCCGTCCTGAGCCACCACGTGCAGAAGAGACAGCCCTCAGCTTTGGTTGTGGTGGGCTCCCGCCGTCATCCAGAGAGGCTCCCAGCCCCAGCGGCCCCTGCTGCTGCCACCTGCGTGGGGTTCTTGCACTTGGGGCCAAGGCCTCTTGCTGACAGCCTGCTGGGAGCCCCCTCCTCGTCCCCAGTGCCTGTCCCATGTCCCCAGCCCCAGGCAGCCCTGTGCAGGACTCTGTGCTGGGGTCTGAGCCTGCGTCCTCACCGCGCTGCTGGCCACAAGAGGCAGGCCTGGCCTTCTCCCTTGGGGCTCACTCTGGCCTGTTTTCCCCTTAGCTTTGTCAAGCTATCTGTCGTTTTCGTATTTAACTTAAAAAATTGAGAAACACAAAAGAGTGAGATTTGTACACACCCACCATTTCCAGGACCAGAAGGCCCATCCCCTCCACGTCATCCCACGCCTCCTTCTCGAAACCTCCTCACGGATGGGTGCTCTCAGACCCTACGCCCCTCTGTCCCCTTCCTGGGCCTTTGGGGGTTCCCTCTGTTGGCTGGTTCTCCTCTATCCGCTCCATTCTCCCCCCACTCTCCCCTGACTGTACCCCGGGACTTGCCTTGTCTTTCCGTCTTTCCTGATGTGCTAAAGGTGAGTTGTCAGCTTTTAAAGAAATGTGTATTGTGAAAAATTTCAGACCTACAAAGTGTAGAGTATGGGGGTCCCATGTCCTGTCACTCTGCCTCACTGAGTATTGACATTTTGCCAATCTCCTTTAATTCATTCCCATTTCTCCGCGCCCTGTTCTCTCTTGTTCCAGAATTTCAAAGCAGGTCACAGAAATTGTTTGACCTGTAAATACAGCTGGTGTCTGATACGTACAGACTATAAACTTTTACACAAGCACAATGCTATTATTTCAAAGTCAGCGGTAGCTCCTTGGTGCCATAAGAAATTGCAATCCTTGTCCAGGTTTCCCCGGTCATCTTAAAAACATCACTTCCAGTTGGTCTGATCTAATCGGGATTCATAAGGACACAGTGCCTTGGTTTGAAACGTCTCTCTTTTAATCTATAAATTTTATCTTCTTCCCCTCTGCATTTATTTTTTTCCCCTTCTGCATTTATTAAATAAACCAGGTCATTTGTCCTGTAGAATCCCTGCCTGCATTTTATTTATTACTTTGTTGTGGCATTAACTCATCCCCCATCCCCACATTTCTGTACCGGCATTGTACCAGCATTTTCTGTGGATAGAGAGAGGGACTTCATAGGATTTGGGCTCAAGCAGTGTTTGTAGGACTGCTTCACCCTTCAGCCACTCCGGGAGGCATGTGAGGTCTCCACTGACGTGAGGGCTGCTCAGCGGTTTCGGTGTTGGCAAATTAATCCAGGAGAAATTTCTGATCGGCTCTGCTCCTGGCGTGAGCGGCCAGGTGATCTTGAGTCTGGACCCCAGATCCATCGTCTCACAAGGGCCGCACCTCACCTCGCCTGTCACTCCTCCACCTCCAGCCAGAAGGTCCTCAGTGAAGACCTGTTTTCCCCCCTTGCCCACCCCCTGGTCACCTTGAATTACAGTCCACCCAGGCAAGGCCAGACAAGTGTTTCCTTCCTGCCCTCTGTACACTTGCAAAGGAAGCGTTGGTCCCGGGCCAGCTCTAAAGGGACCAGCACGTTGTTCTCTCAGCTTCATCATAAACTCATAGATTCTTACGTATTTGGTGGATGGTGTGTGTGTGTCAGTCTGCTCCTGTCATTAGTCTTTTCCACGCTCCAGTTATCCAACTTCAGCCTGTGACAGCCTTTCAGGTTGCCCCCTGCGCCCTTTAGACACAATCTCAGTTGTTTTTGAAAGCTTGCTTGTTTTACACGTACATCCTGGGCACATTTTGTCCATATTCTGCTTCAGTCTTGGAATCAGCCACTTGTCAACGACCCCTGGTTCGTTTTATTGGGCATTTAGAACCCACAATCTGGGTGGCCAGGGTGCTCACTGCTCCTGGGGTCAGTGCTTGAGGCCTTTTCAGTAGACACACCAGGAACTTGGATTAAAAAATAAAAATAAACAAATTGTGAGTCTCTATCAACAGTTAAGGGAAACACAGGGGTGGGTTTTAATTCCTTGATTTTTAGAAAAATTTTAATTTTTAAAAGATTTCATTTATTTGAGAGAGAGAGAGAGAATGAGCACAGGGGGTGGGTAGAGGGGGACAGAGAAAGAAGCAGACCCAGGATCCTGAGGATCATGACCTGAGCCAAAGTCAGATGCTCAACTGACTGAGCCACCGAGGCGCCCCTTCCTGGATTTTATATTGTATCTCTTTACACTGAGAACCTTGGTGCCATTGATATAATTATTTTCATTATCCTACAATGTACATATAACAGTTCTAAAAAAAATAATAGTATTACTACTGACATTAAGAGCTTTGAGTGCAGCTTTAAATTTCTTGCAATTCTTGTAATAAGAATTCTTCTTTTCAGAATATATCCCTCTGGGAATGAATAGTTGGAAGGCAATTTTAAAAGATGACTTGAAATACCTTTTTCCTATGTAGTTACACCATCAACATGATAAACGTATTTCAGTTTGTTTTCAGTTTTTAGGTTTTGCTTTTTATGTAGGTCATGAAAAAATGTTTTTTCTTGATTCTAAAATCAAAACTGTGGAGATACATTCAGAGAAGTCTAGCATCCACCTCCATCCTTTTACTTCCTTGTTCTCATTCTTTCCTTTCTCAGTTAACCTTTTTATTAGTTTTATTTCTTTTTAAATATAAGAAAATAGGTATATTCATATTTCCCTTCCCCATGTTACTACACAAAAGAGGTACCTTAAACACTATTCTGCACATTCCATTTTAAAAACCGCTTTATTGAGATATGACTTATATACTATATAATTCACCAATTTTAGGTTCTTAGCATATTCAAAGATATGTGTATCCATCACAGTAGTCAATTTTAGAACGTTTTTATCATTTTGGAAACTCCATGCCCTTTAGCTGTCACCCCTCCCCCCATACCTCCACTCCCACCCCCAGTGCCAAGCAACCACTGACTTGCTTTCTGTCACTGTAGACTTTCTGGACTTTCATATGAATGTAGTCCTTTGTGCTAGCTTCTTTTACTTAGTATGATGTTTTCAAGGATTATCTCGTGTTGTAGCATGTGTCAGTACATCATATGATTGGATTATGTTCCATTGTGTGGATAGATCACATTTAAAAAAAGGTTTTATTTATTTGAGAGCGAGAGAGAGAGAGAGAGCGAGAGCGAGCGAGCACAAGCAGGGTGAGGGGCAAAGGGAAAACAGACTCGCCACTGAGCACAGAGACTGAAGTGGGGCTCCATCCCAGGACTCCAGGATCACGACCTGAGCCAAAGGCAGATGTTTCACTGACTGAGCCACCCAGGCACCCTAGACCACATTTTGTTTATCCATTCAACAGTTTGTGGATACTTTGGTTGTTTCCATCTTTTGGCAACGGCGTATACTGTTATTACGAACATTCATGTACAAGGCCCTCTGTGGGCATCTGTTTTCATTTCTCTTGGGTACATGCCTAGGAGTGGGATTTTCTGGGTTATAGGATAACTCTGTGTTTCATTCTTTGAGGAGCTACCAGCCGTTTTTAACCCCAAAGCACCTGTACCACTCTGCATTCCCACCAGCAGTGTTTGAGGTTCCAGCTTCTCCACATCCTCACCGTGCAAGGATGCTCGTTGCATCTTTTCATTCCAGCCATCCTCGTGGCTGTGAAGTGGCATCTCATTATGGTTTTCATAAGCATTTCCCTGAAGACTGATGATGTCAAACACCCTTTTCATGGACTTGTTGGCCATTTGTGTAGCATCCTTCGAGAAATAAGTATTCAGATTTTTTGCCTGTTTCTTTTTTTTTCTTTGCCTATTTCTTAATTTGGTTCTCTTTCTTTTATTCAGTTATATGAGTTCCTTATATATTTTAGATACAAATGCCTTTCAGGTATATGATTTGCAAATATTTTTCTCATTCTGTGGGTTGCCTTCTCACTCCTTAATGGCATTTATTTATTTATTTATTTATTTATTTATTTATTTATTTAATGGCATCCTTTGAAGCACAAAAAGCTTCACATTTTGAGGAAGTCTATTCTGTCTTTTTTTCTCATTTGTTGCTCATGGTTTTGGTGTCATATCTAAAATCTTTTGCCAATCCAAGGTCATGAAGACTTACTCCTGTTTTTTTTCTAAGAGTTTTATAGTTTTAGTTCTTAGATTTAGGTATTTGATCTATTTTGAGTTAATTTTGTATATGGTGTGAGGTAGGGGTCTGACTTCATCCTTTTGCATGTGGTTATCCAGTGTTCCCAGCACCATTTGTTAAAGACTGTTCTTTCTCCATTGAATGGTCTTGGCCCCTTGTTGAAATCAGTTGACCAGAGACGTGTGGGTTTATTTCTTGACTCTCAGTTCTATTTGATCATAAGTCTTTCCTTGTGCCAGTATTTCACTGACCTGATTACTGCTGCTTTGTAGTAAGTTTTGAAAATGCAGTGTCAAATAGGACATGAGATCTACACACTATAAACAATTGTCCAGAGATATTTTAGGACAACCTTACAGAACATGGCAGTGTGCAGGGGTATTTAGGACCTGTGAGCCCATGCCAGCAGTCCTCACTCTTTGTACCTGGGACAGTAGGCTGCAGAGCCTGACTAATAATTCATTCCATTCTTGGGCACCTGAAGCCTTACGCCTGCAGTTTGTGCAGCAGTGGGGTTTTTACCAGGGCACTGCCTACTGAATCCTGAGCTTATCGTGATACACATACACATTAAATAAAGATAGAGAAATGGCTGTTGTGAACAGGATGGGGAACAGAAATATGGCTGCAGTCTGGGGTGGTGGCAGTGGGTGCTCCTATGTGACAGTAAGTTGCAGAGTAAAGAAGTTTAAGTTCTGCCCTTGCCTGCTACCGCCCAGAGATAGAAACTGCCTGCTTCTCTCTCTGGTGTCCAGGGGATAAAACCAGGAGAGTTCCAAAGCCCTGCTGGCATGAGAATTTGAAGAAAACAGGAAGATTAGACTAGCCTCAGCGTCCACTCCAGATCCCCATGGTGGCAGGTTACAATCTTAGGGACCCTCCTCTTCTCCATGAGCTTCCCCTTGGAGCTCAAATGTGTGGCCCTAACCCGGAGAGATGCTTGATGAGGAAATGCCAATCAAGAGTGTTAATTGTGCTCTGTGGGTATCTAGGGCTCTCTGGGGATCCTACTTTCCATGAAAAAGAAGAGTGTAACAGCTTCCAGGGAAAATGAGCAGACACACTACAAGGAGACAAGAACAAGACTGACACCCACTGTCAGCAGTACTGCTCAGAAGAGGACAGGGCACTAATGTTTGAAGAGCTGAAGGTAGAGGACCTTTGAGCCACTCAGTTTACCCTTCAAGTGTGAGTGCTATACTAAGAGTATTTCCAGGCAGATGGGGCCTCAGAAATTTGGCCAGGTAAAGTACCAACAAGAACTCTGATGGGATAAGCTGATTATAAACTTTTCTAGAAATGTACAGGACCAAGGGCAGGTGGGCACTGCGGGACAGCGAGCCTTACCAAAGATAGGGCCGCTGAAATCCCTAGTGTTGGCTCCACGGAGTCCAAACATTGCAACAGAGCAGTGGACCCAGAGTCCACTTTGAATGAATGAACGAAAAGTGCTTGACCTTTCAGTATTCAAGAGATGGAAGTCCAGATCCCAAGGGGTGCACTTCACACCCATGCTGCTGGCACGACCTGGAACCCCAGCAAGGTAGGTTCTGGAGAGACTGGGTTCACCACGTGTCTTGATCGCAGATGGAAGGAGTGTAAACTGATGTCCTCACTTAGAAAACAACTTAGTGTTCTCTTGTGATTCGGGCTTCCACACATCCCAAGCCCCAGCGTTTGTACTCTCGCACATGTGCCAGAAGACGTGTGTAAGAACAGCATAGTGGCGCTTGCTGATAACAGCCAGACACAGGCGCTGTGTGAGCGGAGTGGACGAGGCCATGGTGAAGTCACCCACAGGCCAGATGCTCAGTGGGGAGAGTGAGCTGCGGCCACTCAACAGCACTGACCAGCCTCACTGCAGACGCGGGGTGAGCACACAAGTCGGGGCGGCTGTGCACAGCAGGTCAGTCAGCTTACAACAAAAAACCTGCAGCTGCTCAGACCCACGTGGATATGCGCTGAGATCCCTCCCCACCGCCCACCCTGCAGCAGAGCGAAGGGACTGTGAGTACAGAATCCAGGCTCCAGGCTAACTGGGGGGACCACAGCAAGATACAGGTTACGGGCTGGGTTCCAGATCTAAGGCCATCCTCGCAGCAGAAGCTAACTTACTAAATAGAAGGGGCTTGTCATGCACCCGTTACAGATGTAACAGGAACAAAAAAACATGATTCACTTTGTGCACCCAGGGGACCATTAATGATTTTTTTCCCTCTTTATCACCTAAAATCACTTCTGCCCTACCCCGGCCAGCCTGCATACCTCAGGGTAGCAAACACTGCAGACTGCAGTGACATCTGGGGCCAGTCTGGTGCCACCTTGACTCTTTCCTTCAGAAGGGAGCCAGGGCAGGTAATCACATCCACTAGTTCCTGAGCTTAGGAAATGAAACGTCTGATACTGGAAAGGGCTAACGTAACACGGAGCCTCTGAGGAAATGGGTGCTTTTCTCACTGAGGAAGCAACAGCAACATGTGTGTCCTCACTCTGAACCCCACCTTCACTAGCAGAATCACTGCCTGGCTACATCCGACTCAGTGCTCCCCAGAGCTGGCGGCAGCCCCGGGCCTCACCCCTGGACGGGAGCCTGCTCAACTGGGGCCGTAGTCGGGCCACCATGTCACCATGTGCCAACAGGCCCTCTGGCGTAGGCATTCGTGCAGGTGTCCTTGGGCAGCCTGGGGCAGGTCTGCAGGTGAGATGTGCCCTCGGGGGCATCCTGGGCACTTGGCTTACCCTTCGCGAGTCCCTGCCTTCCTTGGGGTCTGGCTGGCGGGTGAGCACAGTCTGAACCCCTGGGTCCCTGGGGAGGGACAGAGCCCCGGGGGTCAGAATGAGGAGGGAAGGCAGGGCCAGGGCCTGAGCGGTGTAAGGAACACGTGCCTGCTGGGGCTGCCCAGGGGGCAATGCCCTGTAAGAACGTCCTGCAGGAGCGCCCCGCACCCTGCAGGGCCGGGCCTCACCAGACAGGCCCATGCCCTGTGTCATCAGCAAGGCCTTGCTGGGTGGGCCTGCCCGGCGATACTCCATCTGGAGCACGCTCAGCGGCGCCGCTCCATGACTGCCACATCCTGCTGGACGTGCTCCTCTGTGGAGAGGCAGGGGGTGACCCAGCTCTATGTGGAGGGAAGGAGGGGCCATCTCCACAATGGAGGCCCAGTCCCTCCCGGGCAGACCTGGGTAGTTTGGGTGGGTGGGCTCCCCAGGCTGGTTCCCCGTGGCTCACCCCAGCCTGTCCAGGGTGGCGCACCTGGCTGTCCCTCGGGCAGCTCTATACCTCCCACGTCTTCATGACGGGTGCCTTCCCCTACCTGCTGGCCCTTCAGGCTCCCCCTGCCCCCCGGGTGCTTAGCTCTGAAAGTCCGCTCCTGCTGACTTACTTGCCACGTCCTTGTCGCTGCCATGTTCGGGCAGCTGGAGGGCCAGGCTGACCTGCTCAGGCACCTGCTTGGGGGCCTCCTCCGTGTTCTCAAGCTGCACCACAGCCGTGGGTTCTAGGAGAAATCAGAACGGCCCAGCGTGCTGACCCCACAGCCTGCTGCCTCGGGCCCAGGATTGTTCTTGGGCCACCTTCTCGAGCTGCGTCTCTCCCTGGGGGTATAGGGATTGTCATGCCGAGGGCTCGGTGTGGTGAGACCATGGTGCCCACTCACCTGCTGGCCGTCCCCACCCCGGGGGCACCGAGTCCCACGGGCCCAGCGCTGCTTCCAGTGGGACAGCTTTTCTCCAGGTAGGGACCAGCCCTGACCCTCCGCTGAACCTGAGCTGCTTTGGTGAAGGTCACCAGGGGCTGGGCTGAATGTCCTATCTGAGCCAGTGGCCCTGTCCCTCTGGGTGGCTGATGCTGGATTGTCCTTAGGGCCAAATTCCACTGTCCACTCTCCCACCCCCCACCCCTGCTTCCCAGGGGCTGTGTCACAGCCTCTCCCTGCATCTCCCCTCAGGCAGACCTTGCACTTGGCCAACCCTATATGCAAATCAGCTTCACTGCAGTGTCTCTGCCTGTGTGCCTGGGCTTCTACATCCGCTCCTGTGGCTTTAGGAGGGTGTCTGGTCACAGCCCAGCTTCCCAGACACCTGCCTGCTCCCCGTGTCCAGTGAGCCCCTCTGTTGCTCCTCTGTGGGTCTCTCGAACTGCAACGTCCCCACCCGCTCATCATCGACCCTTTACTTGCCTGGCCTGGGAATGCTGGTGTTGGTTGAAAAATCTCACTACGCTGGTGATTAAGGTCTGTTCCAGGGAATCATGAGAACAGGACCTGGTTTACAGGTGAGGACGAGGCCCAGGCTGCCCTGCCTCGGGTCCCGAGAGCCTTCAGGGCGGGGGCAGCCAGTGGGCATGTAGCTCCTGGCCTGCTGGGCCACAGTCTTGGGGGAGACGTGCCGCAGACAGATTCCTGGCCTACCCCTCCTGCTACACCACGCTGCCCGCTGGTCTGTCACAGGTGGTCCCCTTAGTCCAGGCCGAGCAGGATCTGAACCCGGGATCTCTTACTGTGACAGGAGGAGGTGTGGTCCTGGCTCCCTCTGGGTGGGGTCCTGCGCTTCTAGAAGCCCCCGGGCGAGGCTGGTGGTGCTGGTCCAAGGACCTCGCGTCCAGCAGCAGGGACTTAGGTGGTGCCGTGCTCTCCCGCTCCCTGCTCCCTAATCTGCACTGGGCCTCCTCGGACCTCCTTCTGACCCCGCACCCCAGAGCAGCCCGTGCTTCACCCCATTCCGCTGTGTGGGGAAGGCGCGTGAGCCCGTGAAGGTGTGAGGGCCTTGAGCTGCGCCGCGTCCCTGGTGGG
The DNA here is from genome assembly GCF_053574225.1 of Canis aureus. Classification (NCBI taxonomy): domain Eukaryota; kingdom Metazoa; phylum Chordata; class Mammalia; order Carnivora; family Canidae; genus Canis; species Canis aureus. The sequence goes on along the minus strand of NC_135634.1, from coordinate 52,033,597 downwards.
GGCGGTGGGAGGGGCCTCGTCCCTCATTGCACTGGGGACGGGGGCAGAAGACGGGGCAGCGAGGCCCCTGGGGCTGGCCGGGGCACTCACGCGATCTCACGGTGACCGATTTGCCAGGCGAGCCCCCAAACTTGGCACTCACTCGCCCTCTGCCGTCCACCAGCTCCGAGAACCTGCCGAGGGAGTCAGCACGGGTCACCGGGCGAGCGGGGGCCCGGACGGCGCGCTCCGGGGGATGGCCCAGGCCGCACCTGGGGGCCGGGGTCTGGGTTTCAGGCGCGTCGCGGTCACTGAGCAGGCGCAGCTCCGGCAGGCGCGCGGGCGGCGGTCTGTTCCGGAGCACCCGGGGATGCAGCCCCTCCCTGTGCCAGCGTCTGTCGGCGCCGTCCCTCGCGGCTGCAGGGGGTGGGAGGAGCGGCTGGCTGCCCGAGGCTGCGCCCGCCCGGTCCCTGGGACGGAGCCCTGCAGGCGGTGAGCGCAGCCCCAAGGCCCACGGCAGGCCCCGCTCCCTGCCCACCCCCTGCAGGCACGGCCTGGACCCGACAGGGCCTCGGAGAGGCTCCCAGGCCCCCGTGCCCGGGCGTCCCCGGCCCTAACTGTGCCTCCTGCGAGGGCCCGTGTGTCTGCCCTCGGGGGCTCTGTTCTGCCCCAGCCGCTGTCCACCTCCCTGCTCGCTCTTTTCACTTGTCACCCTCCCTGCAGCATCCGCGCCGGGGGAGCACCGTCTTCCACAGCACCTCGTCTGCAGGGTCGTGCGGGCCTCCCGCGCACTGGGGAGCAGACCACGTCCTCGGGGTGGCCCGGGGCTCCGCGCTCCTGAGCTGTTGGTCCCTGCCTCTCCCAGGCCTCCCCTCCCGGCCATCCTGGGCCTCTGAGACTGCACTGAGCCTGCACTGAGGCAACACTAACCGGCCGTGAGTCCTTCTTTCCCACCGATTTCCACACCCCACATTCTCCTGTGTTAGCACAGTCCTGCTTTGAGGCTGTCTGATGTCCCTGGGACAGTGTCGCCTGTGCCGGGTGCGGGTCCACACCCCAAGGAGGGCAGCCCAGGCTGCTGTCCTCCTGGGGGCCCGCAGTGAGCACCCGGGGATGGGCCGCCCTCACGGCCCCGACAGTCCTGGCCAGACCCCAGGCCTGGCCACGTGGCCGTCCCCTCCCCGCGGTCCCTGCAGCACTGTACGTACAGGTGATGATGTAGAGGTGGGCAGGGTCGCTGTGCAGCTGGTCGCCCTCTGCGCTCTGCACGGCGGTCACCGACAGCTGGTACCGCCGTCCTGGCATCAGGTCCCGCACTGTGTAGGATGTCAGCCTCCCGTTGGGGACATAGCGGCTCTTGGTGCTCTGGCTGGTGGTCACGTTGATGACGTACGCCTCCAGCAAGGTGTTTGGAGTGGGGGTGTCCCAGACCACATGGGCAGAGGTGGCTGTGACTCTGGCAGCCGTCAGGTTTGCTGGTGGCAGGGGCCCTGATAGGCACGGAGCGGGGGAGGGAGGTGAAAGGGGCCAGAGGGGTCTTGTGCTACCACCAGGTTTAAAGATCTGTTGAAGTCTCACGTGAAGCCCAGTTTGGTCATTATGGACAACCCTATAGTCCTAGAGGATGGCGTGGAGGGGCGTGGCAGCGGCTCGGGGGCAGCAGCACGTCCTCTGGCCCACAGGCACCCCAGAATGCTGCCTGGGAGCGCCCAGGGGCCCCTGCCTGCGCAGTCTGTCAGCGGGGTCACCTTTGGATTCCCTAAGCCTGGCCCTGTGCACCCTGCCCCGGGACAGAGAGGGAATGGCCAGGGTCCTAGCACCGGGCGTGAGGGCCAGGACTTGAGCCTGCCCTTGCCCCCCACCCCCCCGGGGCTGTCCGCAGTTGTGTGTGTGGACAGCACGCGCTCTGGGCCACTGTGCGTTGGGCTGGGAGGGGTGGTGAGGGCCAGGTCTCCTCCCCACGAGATACCATGAGGATCAGAGGGTGGACAGTGTGGGCAGTTGCCCACGTCCCCCTGGCCTCTGGCTTCTGAGCCGTGACGTCTGGGTGCTGTGTGAACACCCAAGCAGGGGGCTTCCTGGGCAGCCTGCTCCCCCTGCCGCCCGAGGGGGAGACACTTGGTAGGAGTGGGGCGGGGGGAGGTGAGAGCTCCCACAGGTCCCACGACCCGAGCTCACGCCGTTGTACTCACGGGTCCACACGTGCAGCGGGGCCGAGGCCAGGCTCTCGGTGGGAGGCTCGTGTCCCCCAAGCCCGCTGAGGGCAATCGCCCGGATGGCGTATCTCCTTCCTGGCAGCAGGGCCCTGCGGGACGGAGGCCACTGTGACTCCTTCCACGCAGGCGGGACATGGTGTGAGGCCCTGAGGGGGCCTCGCTGGCCTCCAGAAGGACCGGGGCTGGGGCTCCTCAGGGGCGAGCTCCTCCCTGGCCTGTCTAGCACAGGGCAAGCGGCAAGGACGGCCCACACCGGCCTGGGACGGCTCTGGTGCAGGGGCTGCTCCTCAGGCAGGAGAGCCCAGAGGAGGGCACTGGAAGTCACAGGGCAGAAGGGGGTCCACCCGCAGGCCCCCCCGCCCCGGCTGGCCCCCGGGAGGGCTCCCAGCACCCTCAGGGGTCAGAGGGCCCCGCCGCTGCCATCGCCCAAGCAGCGTGGTTCAGGCTGAGCACCCGAGTCTCCAGCGGGCAGAGGGACCCCGTGCACCGACCCCGGCGGGTACCCTGGGCGTTGCGGCTCCACAGACTCCCCCACACCGTGGCCTGTGTGAGCCCACGGGGAGGGCCCGGGAGCTCCCCCCTGCTCCCTGCTCCCCCCTCCCCTGGGCTGCACCAACCCCAGCAGGGGCACGGCCTCTACGGAGTCTGGGGGGCCCTCAAGGTCCCCGAGCTGGGTGGGCCCAGGGACCCTGCCTCCATCACCAAGTGCCCACCTAGGGCCTCAGGTGTTTTGTCACACTGCTCTTTGGCAGTAGGCAGGATGCTGACCAAGAAAGATCCCAGCAGGGGTGCCTGCCTGGGGGGCTCAGTGGTTGAGCGTCCACCTTGGGCTCAGGTCACGATCCTGGGGTCCTGGGATCGAGTCCTGTGCTGGGCTGCCCGCTCAGGGACAGCCTGCTTCTCCCTCTGCCTCTGTCTCTCCCTCTGCCGCTCCCCCCGCTTGGGCTCTCTGGCTCTCTCTGTGTCAAATAAATAAAACCTTAAAAAAAAAAAAGAAAAAGGGATCTCTGGGTGGCTCAGCGGTTTAGCGCCTGCCTTTGGCCCAGGGCGTGATCCTGGAGTCCCAGGATCAAGTCCCACATCGGGCTCCTGGCATGGAGCCTGCTTCTCCCTTCTCCTGTGTCTCTGCCTCCCTCTCTCTCTCTCTCTCTATGTCTACCATAAATAAATAAATAAATAAATAAATAAATAAATAAATAAATAAATCTTAAAAAAAAAAAAAAAAAAAGAAGTCACAGCAACCCTTAAAAGACAAAGCAAAGTCTCGCTTCCACCCAACAGGCATGCAAAACATGGTCTGGAAACATGCGGCTGTGGGGCGGCTCCAGTGCGGGGGGTGGAGGCCCTGCCCCTGCGGTACCAGCCTGGCAGACGCCTCCCCGACGCTGCGGCCTGTGCTGCTCTGGGCAGGACGTGGCCGGCCTCTCCCCCCACCCCCCGCCGCACCCCGTCTGCTGTCAGAGGCACCGGTGACCCCTCAGCTGGAGCTGCTTGTCTGCAGGCACCGGGCCCCCCACGGTGCTCCTCCTCGTCCCCCGTCTGCCAGCACCAACCCAAGTGGGTGGAGGCCGTGGAGGCCGAGCCTCCCCTGGAGGCCGTTCCAGCGTGGACTTCCATCCTCAGCCCCACCAATGACAGGTGGTCGTGTGAGTTGTATGTCCCTTGTAGTTTTGTTTGTATTTGATTTGTAATACTCAAGCGTAAGATGTTTTATGCCTCATTTAAGGTTTTGACATACGATTTAAACGACATAGATCTTTAAGGGGAGTGTAGGGGTGCCCGCGTCTCCCTTTCATAGGGGCCCCTGTGTGGCTCACCGGTGGCTTGGTCTGCCTGTCTGTGCAGGAGCCGCGACCCCCCTGCTTTGTGAGGGCCCTTTCCAACACCTGTCTGCAGCCCTGTGACAGGGCGGGATGGGCCTGGGCCGGGCAGGGCGCTCTGCTTGTCAGGGCGGGGCAGGTGCTCGGGCAGCTGCACCCCTGCTTCCCCAGGCAGGCTGGGCGGGCGGGAGTGGCAGGGGTGGGGCACAGGGTGAGGGAAGCCCCGGAGCCCCGAGGGAAGGGAAGGCCAGCCCTGTGCTCCTACCCGAACGTGAACTTGTCCACACTCTTGTCCAGGTCGGTGGACTGGTCCTCCTGGGCCTCAGGGTGCCGGATGGACAGGCGGACGCTGCTGACGGTAGCGTGACGGATCCTGTGCAGAGCCCACCGCACTGAGATGGCGCTGGCTGTCACATTGGTGACCTCGAGGCCCTCAACAGGGCGGGGTCCTGTGGGGCAACGGGCCCCTCAGCTGATGCTGGCACCTCCTCATCTCCAGGGGAGGGCAGGGGCTTGAGACGAGGAGACAGGGCTCAGGAAGGGTGCTGGGGGGTCTCCGAGAGGGGGGCCCTAGCGAGGCACCGGCCCACCTGGGCTTGCTGGCGGCAGCCTCCAGCCGCAGCAGACTACTCAATGGGACGGACTCCTGCCGGGGATGAGGGGTGCCGCGGGCTCCCCAGAGGCCTGCGGTCCCTGTTTGGCCAGGCAGTGGGGCCAGGCCCTTGGGACACACATGGGCCCTGGGACCTCCTCCTTTCCCCTGGCTGTTTTGGGTGCGTTGACAGTGAACACGTGGGCGACGCTGGGGCCTACGGAGGACAGAGGCTGGGACAGTCCTGGGCTACATGGGGAAGGGTCTGGGTAGGCCACGGGAGCCGGGAGGGGAGCCCGGGCCATAGGGCGGCGGTCCGCCTCCCACCCTGGTTTCCTGGGGAGACCACGCTCTGACGGCGGAGGGGGAGGGACGCCACTTCTTCCTAAAGCCAAGCTCAGGCGGAGCACAGTGTGTCCCACGGGCCTGCTCAGCTCGTCCTGCTGGCCCAGGGGCATTCTCAGGGCCTCTTGGCCGTCCTTCCCCACCACACACCTGTCCTGAGCTTCTTACCTCCCCTCTCACTGGGCGCTCAGGGTCCCTGGGTCAGCGTCTGGCTCTGGCCAGCAGGCGACACTAGGCGCCATCCTTCCTCCCCCACTGAGCTCCTCTCCGTGCCTCCCTCCTTACGCAGCCTGAGTCCCCGCTGGTGGGTCAGCTGACTGGCTGCACGGTGCCCCGTGGCTGGCCCTGCCTGCCTGCTCTGACCTGTGCCCGCAGCCGGTGTGGCGGGAGCGGGACCCCGTGTGCTGGCCACACTCTGACCCCCGACTGGCTGCCCTCCCGGGCCCTCAGTGCTGCCCCGGGGACCACTGCCCCGTCCGTGTGCCTTCCTCCAGCCTCCAGCACCCCTGTCACAGTCTCCCAGGGTCCCTGGCCTCTGCCCACCACTGGCTTCTCCCTCTGGAGGACCGGGCCCTCCCCCGTAGGTCCCAGAGCAGACAAGCCCGTGAAGGCCCCAGGGGCTCCCTAGGACCATGCGTCCACCTCCTGTGCAGCAGCACCGCCAGGACCCCGTCCCCCCACCCCTCAGAGTCGTTGCCTTCCCCTCAGCGTGTTGAGGTGACCCCTGGGCCCCTTGCCTGTCCCTTCAGCAGCGCCCGACGTGGGCCGGCCCTTGCAGGTGCCTCCCAGGGAGCTCGCTCCACCCCCCACCTCACTCCTGAGCCGCGGTGCCTCTCCAGGAGGCAGCAGCACACCCAGGTGGGCACTCACGTGTGCGGGTGAGCAGCAGCACCGGCCTGCTGATGTCGTTCTTGTTGTTGGCATTGCGTTTGACCGAGAACACGGAGATGTTGTAGGCTCTGCCGGCCGCCAGGGCCCGCAGCTGGTGCGAGGAGCGGCTCCGGTCCACGAAGTCTGTGCGGCGGTAGGCACCGTCCGAGGAAGTATAGGTGACCGCGTAGCCGTCCAGCATCTGCCTGGCGGCCTGGCCTTCAGGTGGACGCCAGGAGATGGAGACCCCACTCTCTTCCACTCGCTCCACCTTGAGGGCCGTTGGTGGGAAGAGCTCTTCAGGGTTTCAGTCGAGAACAAGGGAAGGGGGTGGTCAGCTGTCAGCCGTGGAAGCCTGGCCCACGTCAGACGTCTCACCTGGTGGTTCTCGGGCCTGCAGCCCCGGGGCAGAGGGGAGCAACTGCTGGTGGGGAGCCTGCTCCTGTTGCCCACAAAGCACCTCTTCACTTGGTCTCTGGCCAGAGCCTCCTGGGGGGTCTCAGGTGTGTGGGGACAGGTGACCGCCTTTACCGTCCTGGGGGTGGGGTGTCTCAAGTGTGTGCACACAGGTAACTATGCTTCCTGGGGGGCTATATGCCCCTCCCTGCTTCTTAGGGAGAGCCTGGGTAGGCGGCTACCTGGGCGCCCTGCCCTCGGGGGTGGTCAGCACTTCGGCCTGTCCCCTGGGGTTCTGTGCACCCTCGGGGATAAGGGGAGGCCCTGCCCCGACGTTGGCACCTTTGCCACCTCACCTTTGGCGCAGTCCTTGCCCGTGTAGCCCACTTTGCAGGTGCAGCTGTGGGACCCGTTGCTGGCCAAGCAGTAGCCGCGGCCCCCACAGGGGCTGGAGAAGCAGGGGTCACTCACTGGGGAAGAAGAGGGTATTAGTGAACACTGGGCCCAGCGGGACCCTTGCTCTCAGGAGCAACACGCCCTTCCTGTGTGGGTGTGTCTGGGGTGGATGTGGGTGGCACCATCACAGGCAGCGATCTGGGGGTGATGGAGGGGCCGCCCTCTGAGGGGCGATGTGGGGCTTGCCAGAGGCCCACCCCGAGGCTGGGCATGTGTGCCTTTCTGTGTGAGCCAGGCATCCCACCGCTCCAAGGTAGCCTGGCCGGCGGTGACTCACGGGTGGGGGCAGGATGAGCACAGTGCTGGCCCCTCCTGGGGGGCAGCAGGCAGCCAGGCGGCCAAGGGCACCAGCCTTCCGCAGGCTCCCCTGCATGGGGGCTCTGGCACCGAGGGGACCTGAACTCCCCTGTGGAGCTGCGGGAAGCCCTGGCGAACAGTCACCGCCGCAGCCACTGACCTTGGTCCTCGGGGTGTGCCCGCACCCACCCCGAGCTGCGCAGTGAGACTCCGTGGCTGCACACCGTCCCCACCGTCCCCACCGTGCTCTGCCCTGGCTCCCAGGCCCTGCAGTCCCTGGGCCGAGGCCTCACCCCCAGCGCAGCCTTCACGGCCCCGCAGCGGAGTGCCGCACGCCCAGCCCATGTTGGGGCTAGAACAGGACGTGCCCCCAGGACACCCGTCCTAGGAGGAGGGCTGAGACCAGCAGATGGAAGAGTGGCAGGTCCTGCGAAGGAGGAAGGGGGTGGGGGAGTTCCCAGGTGTAAGGAGAGGGGGCGCCGGGATGGGAGGGGGCTGCAGTGAGCTTGGCTTGGCTTGGCCGGGCGCCCGCCCGCCGCTCCTGGGTGAGGTGAGGCCACTGGAGGGGCGAGTGCGGGCGTGGGCAGCTGGCATCAGGGGACCCAGCAGAAGCCAGGGGCCCCCGGAGCTGGAGCCAGGCTTGCCACCTGCCTCCCTACCTGTCTCGCAGTGGTAGCCGAAGAAGCCCTCCGGGCAGACGCACAGGTAGGCCCCGCCACCGTTCTCGCACCGGCCTCCGTGCTGGCAGGGGCTGGAGTGGCACGCATCCACCTCTGGAGAACACCCAGAGAGTCGGCCAGAGCCGCAAGGGGGTGTCTGGGGGAGGGAGGAGAGGACAGCGGGAAGAAGGGAAGGGGATCGAGGAGAGATGCAGGGGGCGGGGCGGGGGTGCCGGGGAAATGCCCCTCCGCCTCTGAGCTCCCCCCACCCCGCTCCCTCCCTCTGGGCGGCTTGTCCAGCTGGGCCAGGGGTGCAGCCTCTTCCCTCTGCATCTCAGTGGCCCAGGGTCTATGCTTGTTGAAAACAGGTATGTCCAGGGCATCAGGAGCGTGGGTGAGGGCCCAGCCACTCGGGGACCCACCCAAGCACAGCCCTACCTGTCTCGCAGTGGACTCCAGTGAAGCCCGCAGGGCACTGGCACACAAAGGCCCCCGGGAGGTCCCTGCAGGAGCCTCCGTTTCTGCAGGGCTGCGCTTGGCACTCGTCTGTCTCTGCAGAGACAGGGGCACTTCTTCGCCTCTGCAGAGACAGGACAGGAGGCTGCACGGCCCTGCGTGGGCCCTGCGTGGGCTCTGCGAGGACCTCTGAGGCCTCCATAGCCCCCGGGATTTCACTTGTGCCCTGAGGCTTCAGCCTGACCCCTACCCTCCCCACCCTCCCCATCGTCTGCCCGACAAAGGCCCCACCTCCAGATCACCCCAGCATTTCACTGCCCAGGTTTCTGGCGGCCTGGCCCTCCCCGGGGCATCATCGCTGTCTCCAGGTGTAGAGCCCTACCCAGGTGAGTGGGGTCACTGGCTTGTCCACCAGCGTGCCCCGCAGGCCTCCCCTCCCTCTGGTGGCTTGGAGCATAGGGCCAGGAGTCCGGGCTGTGACTGCCTCCACCCCAACTTGTCTGCCCCTAGGCAGAGGCTGCAGAAGGCAGGAGGAGGTCAGTGTCTCTGGGGAGGTGGAGCCTGAGATGTCCCTAATCAGGGCAGGCTCAGCACCGCCTGGGGTGGGGTGGGGGCGGCTGGAGCTGCGCCCTGCAGTCTTGCCCAGCGCACAGGGGGCTCAGGCACGGCTGGGATAGGCAGTCATCACCTTCCAGTGGGGAGCCCAGATGCGCAGTCACCAGGAGAGACCCCAGGAACACAGCGGAGGCAGGGGCGGGGGCCCAGTGAGCGGCTTCAAGCCAAATAAGATGGACACAAGCTAGGTTTGTTCTGGGGAGCCGGACACAATCCTGCAGCACCCCTCGGAGCTTGGAGTGGCCGAGATAGGGCAGGGCACCCTGGAGAGGAAGCGGTGGGAGGGCCCAGCACCGGGGCTGCTCATCATGACCCTGAGGGCCCCAGAGGCCGAGCAGGACCAACTCCAGGGGTGTCGCAGCCGCTGCTCCTACACAGCAACCACCAAGGAAACCAGTGCCTTTCCCCTGGGGTCCGAGCCCTTCATTCTAGAGTATTTGCCACGGGCTCATTTTCCGCTTTAAACTGGGAGTTGTGCTCTGGAATTCAGTACGTTCAATTTAGAAAAGTTTAATTTTAAAGCTTAAAGGTAACTGAGTAAATGAATGGTGGTGAGTAATGACCCCCAGGAGCCAGAATGCTCACTGGCTCATCTGGTCACGGGCACTTTCCCAGCCCCTGTGATGGGGATTTCCGGGGTTATGATCTCTTTGCCTCCTTGGTATTTTGATTGTTATGAATTACCTAAACAATGTATGGTTTTGTTTTTGCTATTTATGAATTTTAGTAATAGGATATTATGATCTATGTCCCCGTCTCTCAAAGTCGTGTTGATGGGGTTTCTCCATGGTGCGTGGGTCTCTGTGGGTCACTGCTGTGAACATGACAGTAGTAGAATCCACAGTGTGACTGGACCATCTTCTATCCGTTCTTGGCTTTGGTGGGCATTTGGGTTGGTCTTAGACTTTCTTGTTACTATTTTCAAAAAGACTTCTATTTCCTTTCATAGCTCCTGGTATAAATGGGCACATTTTCTTAGATTTGAACCTAGAAGGGGAATCTCTGGGACACAGTGCATGGTCAACTGGACCAGCAGATTACCAAACCCTTTTCAAAGCATCTGTATCAAGTTACACTCCGGCTAGCAATTTATAAGAAACCCCGTTGATCCCCATTACCACCAGTAGATGGCTTTTTAGACTTCTGCAGTTTTGTCGGCTGAATGTACCTCACTGTTCTTTTGATTTGCATTTCACTGATTACTAATATTTCTCTTTATTTTTGTTGGCTTTATTATCTCCTCTTCTGTGAAAGGCCTACTCATGTGTTTTGCCAATTTTCCTATTGGAGTGATGATTCTTTTCTTATTGATTCATGGAGTTCTTTATACTCAAAACCAGTCACATATATATGAATATATACATATATATGTATATATGACTGGTTATATGAATATATGTATATATATTTTCCTAGTTTGTACCTTATATCCCACTTTCTTCCTTAGGGCTGATGATTTTAAGTTTCTAATTCTTATATAGTCAAATTTGTACATTTCTTTCTTTGATAGTTAGTGATTTTTTTTTTTTGTGGCTTAAAAAATCTTTCCTTATCTCAAGGCCAAAAAGATACCTATATTTTCCATATAAAATGTTATAGTTTTATTTTTTATTTTTTTTGTTTTTTAATTTTATAGTTTTAGAAAAACATTTAAGTTCTTAATCTGGAACGAATTCTTATGTGTAGTCAAAAGTACAGAACAAGGTAATATTTTTCTGGATGTATAACCATTTTATTCCAGCTGTCGTAAAGACGGTCTCATATGTTCTTTTAGAAGTTTATAGTTTTAGCTTTTACATTTATATGTATGATTTGTTTCACACATATAAACATTTATATTTTTGATTCTATTATACATAATATTGTTCATTTTATTTTATTTTCCAGGTGTTTACTGCTAGACTATGAAAATATTAAGGTTCTATATATTGTCCCTGTCCTGGGACTCACTTAAATTTGCTTAAGTTTTTTTTGTAGAATCTCTTAGGTTTTCCGATGTGCATGACCATGTAATCTTCCTTCCAGTAGATGTGACTTTTGTTTCCTTTTATTGTCTGTGGCCCTGTCTGGGACGTCCAGGACAATGCAGGAAGGAACCAGTGAAATGGACACATTGCCTTATTACCAATTATAGCAGTACGTTACATGAAGTATTTTGTTGGCTGCTGTTTCATGGATACTCTTCATCAGGTTAAAGACCTTCCCTTCTATCTACTCTTAGTTTATTATGAGTTTTAAATAGTAGTTGAATATTTTCAAATGATTTTTTTGCATCTGTTGAAATGATCGTATGGTTTTCTCCTTTATATCCTTATAATTACTGATTTTCAAGTGTTAAACCAACCTGTATTCTTGAGATAAATCCCAGTTGGTCATGATACGTTATCCATTTTATGTAATAATGGGTTTGACTTAGTAATACTTTGTTAGGATTCTTATGTCTATGTTCGTGAGGAATATTAGTCTATAATTTCATTTTTCCTTTCTTTCTTTTTTTAAGTAGGCTCTGCACCCAGTGTGGAGCCCAATGTGGGTTGGACTCCTGACCCTGAGATCAAGACGTGAGCTGAGATCAAGAGTTGGTGCTTAACCACCTGAACCACCCTAATTTCATTAGAAAAAAAATAACATCTCTGTCTTGTTTTGGTATCAAAGCAATACTAGTCTCAAAATGAATCGATAAGCGCTCTTCCTCCTTTATTTTCGGAAGAAGCTTGTATAAGGTTAGTTTCTTTTCTTCAGTGTTTGATAGAATTCATCAGTGAAGTAATCCTGTCTTGCCATTTTCTTTCAGAAGGTTTTTATTTAGAAATTAAAATTCTTTAATAGATATGGGGCTATTCATATTTTCTGTTTTTTCTTCTGTATATTTCTGGTAATTTGTGTCTTGCAAGGTATTTATCCCTTTTCTTTAAGTTGCTAGATACATTGGCCTCAAGTGGTTCATGGTGTCTCTTCCTTGTCCTTTAAATGGTGGCAGGATCCTTAGTGATGTCTTCTCTTTCATTCTGATATGGCTAATTTCTCTTTTTTAAAATTTCTTGTTAGTCTAACTAGAAGTTTATCAATTTTTTTGAACTTTTCAAGGAACCAGCTTTAGCTTTTGGTTTCATTGATTTTCACTGAATATGTCTTTTATAATTACATGTTCTAATTGTTGATATATTAAAATGCAATTTTGTTATAATAACCTGTATCCACTAAACATTACATTTCCTATCATTTTCAGTAATTTGCTTCTAGATTAAAGACAACCATATCAGCTACAAATACTGACCTTCTTATTTCTACTTTCATAGTTTCATGATTTTAATTTCTTTTTCTTACTTTACTGCATTGGCTAGTACTTCCAATGTAATATTGATGAGTTTTAGTGACAGTGGGCATCCTTGTCCCCATTGCTTGTAAGAGAGAGAGAGGTGGGTAGGGTTTAGAGGAAGAGTGAGAGAGAGGGAATCTTAAGTGGGCTTCATGCCCCAGTGTGGAGCCCAACATGGGGCTTGATCTCACAACCCTGAGGTCGTGACCTGATCTAAAATCAAGAATTGGGCTCTTAACCAGCTGAGCCACTCAGGCTCTCCTGCTTGTCCCCAGTTTTAAGAGGAATGTCTTTCTGTTTAGGATAATATTTATTTGAAGTTTGAGTAGAGGGGCACAGTAAAACTGCCTCAGAGGCTGATTTCCTTCCCACTGTTGGTAGCTCAGCATGACTGAGTCAGATCCACAGAAGCACAGGCATTGAATTCCAGATCCTGTTTCTGTATTACAAGGATCAGGAGACTCATTGTTCCACAGCTCTCTTGATGTAGCCTGTACTTTCTCTATAAATGTGTGAAGTGTTATTGCTTGGCTACACAAAGTGTGACTAGTCTGGCGCTGCCTGGCCTAAAGCACACCTCTCTGTGGGATGATGCATCCTTCAGGGATTATGTGGGCTCTGCTGGTTCTCCTTTTTAAATTTTTCCTCCAATAAATCCTATATATTTTATACCACATGGTACTAGATATGTGTATGTGCATGTGTATGTATGTGTGATGTTATTTTTATCCGGTAAGGAAGTACGTTTTCATTCCTTATTTGGTGAGAATTTATTTCACAAAGGGTATAAATTTTGTCAAATGCTTATTCATTTATTGAGATACTTATATGCGTTTTCTCCTTCAATTGGTTAATATAGCAGGTTTTCCTAATATCAAACTATTCTTGCAACAATTTAGCTTGATATTGGTATATATAGTCTTTACAGACCATTGAATTTCTGCATCTATACTCATGTTTAACACATCCGTAATTTTACTTTCTCCAACTGTCCATATCTGGTGTTGGTATCAAGGTTATACCAGCCTCACAGAATAGTTTGGCACATATTCTTTATTTTCTATTCTTTGGAAGAGCCTGTATAATGCTACAATGATCTGTTTCTTGGCAATTGGTAGAATTTACCTGTAACATTGGTCCTGGAGTTTCTTTGTGGGGAAAAGTGCTTTAACTACTGCTTCAATTCCTTTAGACATTTATAGGATTATGTAGACTTTCTAAATTTCCTTGAGTCATTTTTAGTAAGTTATATTTTTCTGCGAGTATTATGTCCATTTCTCCTAAGGTTTCGAATTTACTTGTATAGACTAGTTGATAGTATTCTCATTATCTTTTTAATCTCTGCTATATCTGCTATATCTATGTCACCTTTTTAATTTATAAGGCTTTTTATTTGTGCCCTTTATTTTTCTTGATCAGTTGATATATGTTTGTCGCTTTCCATAGGCTTTTCAAAGAACTAATTTTGGTGTTCTCTGTACTTTTAATGTATGTTTTGTTAATTATGGCTCTTATTTGTGTTGCCTTTTTTTTTTACTTTCTTTGTATTGGTAGTTTTTCTTTTCCTAGCATCTGAACTCAGACATTTAATTCATTAATTTTTGAATTTTTCCAACTATGCACTTAAAGTTCCCATGAAGCACTGCTTTTGCTATATCACACAAGTTTTTATATGGAAAATAATCATTAACATTCATTTAAAAATTTGTCACTGTTCATATTTCTTCTTTGATCCATAAGCTATTTCAAAGTATCTTTAAAAATAACTAAACATGAAGATTTAAAATTTATCTTCCTGTTAATAACTTTGGTTTTTTCTGTGTGTTCAGAGAATAAATTAGTTTAAATTGTTAGTTGCATTTTTCAAATCTTTTTGTGATTTTTTTTTTTTTCTTCTTAACCTGAATTGAGAGGTGGCTCATGTCGGGCTCCCTGCATGGAGCCTGCTTCTCCCTCTGCCTGTGTCTGTGCCTCTCTCTCTCTCTCTATCTCTCATGAGTGAATAAATAAAATCTTTTTTTTTTTAATAAAATCTTTTCTTAAAAAAAGAGAGAGGTGGCTCAGAATTTCCTAGTATAATGGCAAATCTGTTAGTTTCTTCCTGTAGTCTGTTAATTTTTGTTTTATATATATTTACATTTTTGTATTAGATGCTTGAATGTTTATAATGATCTTCTTGGTGAATTGAATCAATTATCATTGAAAGAGACCCTCTCATCCTTAATGATGTGTTCCATCATACAGTCTGTTTTGGCTGATAATAGTGCAACTAAACCAGCTTTATTTTGATCTGTATTCACCTGATATTTTTTCCATACTTTTACTTTGTCTTATGTTCTTATCATTTAGGAATATTTCTTTTAAGAGAGGATAGCTTGTTTTTTTTTAAAGACTTATTTATTTATTTTAAGGAGAGGGAGGGAGCGGGGCAGAGGGATTTGGAGAGATAGAATCTCAAGCAGACTCCCCCATGAGTGTGGAGCCTGATGTGGGGCTTACTCTCACAACCCTGAGATCACAACCAGAGCCAAAACCAAGAGTTGGATGCTTAACCAACTGAGCCACCCAGGTGTCCCTAGCTTGTTTTGTTTTGTAATAAATCTGGCAATCTGTCTTTTACTTGGAGAATTTAGCTCATTTATATTTGTCTGCATTTTTCTATCATAATCTTAACTGCCACATTTTTTTTCTGTGTTTTTTTTCTCTCCTTTTAGAGAGTTACAAACTTTCCTACAATATTTAATAATTCTCCCTTCTCTTATTGCTTATGGAATATTCTAGGTTTTTTAAAAAGATTTTATTTATTCATGAGAGACACAGAGAAAGAGGCAGAGACACAGGCAGAGGGAGAAGCAGGCTCCATGCAGGGAGCCCAATGCGGGACTCGATCCTGGAAATCCAGGATCATGCCCTGAGCTGAAGGCAGACGCTCAACCACTGAGCTACCCGGGCACCCCAGGAATGTTCTAGTTTTATGTTACTATCCAAATATTATCTCCAAAAAAAGACCATTTTTTGATAAATCTCTGAAGCTGTGTTTGCAAAAGTGTATTTTTTATTAGGTCTCACATTTGAATAATTGGACTGGTTAAAAATTTTTAGGTCTTAAGTTTATTTACTTCAATATTTATCTGGCTTGGTATTTACTGAGCTTCTTGGATTTGTGGGTTGATTTATTTCTTCATTTTTAGAAAATAATCATTATCTCTTCAAATGTTTCTTTTGCCTATTGTGCCCTCTCTTTCTGGGACTCCAATTATGTGCTTGTTTGTTTGATATTTTCCACAGATTTCTTTTGCTCCATTGTTTTAAAAAATTCATTCATAAATAATTTGTCATCCATTTCTTCTTTCTGATCTTTGAGTAATTTTGTTGAGTTGTCCTTGAGTTCTGTGACATTTTCTTCTGTTGTATCCCATTTTATTGACAAGCCTATCCAATTTACTCTTCATTTTAGATGTCGTTTTTCTATTTTGTTATTTTAAAAAATCTTCTTTCCTTTGCTCAAATTTTCTATTCTCTCATTCATTTTGCTTCTCTTTAACATATATATAATGGCTATTTTAAAGTCCTTATCAGCTAATCCAAACAGGCGGGTCATCTGTAGGTCTGTTTCTATTGACTGTTTCTTCTTGAGATTATATGTTATAATTTCTTGCTCCTTGGGACACACTGTATACAAGAACAGAGACCAAAGTAGAACATACCTACCCCTCGGATGGGCATGCTCTACTCTGTGTCAAGCAACTAACCTGAGCAGCTGTTCTCTGATATCATCTGGAGGTGAGCTGGGCTGGGCCTGGTGTGCAGTGCTCATTAATGCTAATTCGTGATTGGTTTTAGATGCTTGATGGTTGGAACAGACCTCTCCCCTGGGCGGACTGGGGAATCTCAGCCTTGTGAGGATATGAAATCTCTTTGCTTTCCAGTCCAGCCCCTGGCTTCCCCTGCACTTAGTAAAAATCCTGTGGGGGAGAATTGGTGGGTGCTGAGCTCTTGCTCCACACTCCAGCCCATCACGCTTGCTCACATAATCATCAAAAGCTTAGCTGGATTTCTGGAGGTACTCAAAGTGCTCTGTCCACAGTGGATTTGCTCCTGGGTTGACAGCAGCCATCGGTTTTTCTCGCCTAGGAAGGGCACACTCAGCAATCTGATAGGTTAAATGATATGATTTTCCTTGATGTTACGGTGAAAGTGATGGTGTTCTGTGACTGTCTGCATTCTCACTGAATGGGTCTCCTCAGTATTTAACATCTGTCATTTCACTACCTTACATCTGATGTCCCTGTTGAGAAGTCTGGTGCCAATGGGATTCTTTTTCCTTTGAAGATTCTTGTTCCTTTTTTCCCTAGACAGTTTAAGAATTTCTTTGTTTGTCTCCGATAGTCTTAAATTTTGCTATAATGTACTAATGTTCCTCTTTTCTCGTTTGATGTTCTGGGACCCTTTCAGCCTATGGTGCTTTATCTGTCCTGGGAACTGAGCTCCACAGTGCCTCAGACATTTCATTCTGTTTTTATTTTTCTCTCATCTCGGACTCCTGTTACCCCAGTGTTGGCATTCCTACTTCTGTCCTGCACTGTGCCTACGTTTCATTCACACACACCTCTCTGCTTCTTTGTGGGAAGATTCTTCAAACTGGTCTTTAGCTCATTAACTTAGCCTTCACCTATATCCATTTATAAATTGTGTCTGTTATTTTAACTGTTCTAGTTTTTCAGTCCTCTTTTCCTCTCTCTTCTGTTAAAAATGATTTACTGACCCTGTTTTTTTATGACCAGTGCCATGTTTCCTTCCATCTATCTGTCATGCTTATTTATATGCTCACCCTCCTTCTATACTTCCGTTCCCAATAGTATATATTGTTTGGATGTTATTATTACTATCCTTGGAGAGGGGTGGGCTTGGGTAGATTGGAGGGCACGAAAGACACCGGGGCTGGGCAGCCCCCACCTGTCTTCCAGAATCAGAATTCCTCACCTGTGTAGGGCCGCACAGCTCAGGCTTTGCTGGGTATGGGACAGAGCAGCATTATGTGCCCCACCCATTTCTGGGTGCTTTCAGGGTCCCTGAGCTACTTGGTTTAAAAATCCTTGTTTTGTGAAAAATGTGTTAACATCACACAGATTTTCCGGTGAACAGACTTATGGATGCTTAGGCTTCTTGCAGTATGTCTGCAGTTGTGTCAGTGGCCCTGCGTCTACAGGGGCATCAGTCAGAGGGGGCCCTGCCTCAGGCCACGCACCTGGCACACATGGGAGCCTGAGGCGATGCTCCCTGAAGCAGCATCCTCAAAGGGCTACGGGGCTTCTGGGGGCCTTGTGCAAATCGAGAGTCTGCTTCCCTGGGTGTGGGTAGGACTGGGGGCCAGGGACAGGCCCTGCATCCTGCTCTGCCTCTTGAGGACCGTGCCCTTGGGCTGCCTCCTGGCCTCTGATGCTTCATCTGCAGGGTGGGCATGTGGGCTGGATGCCCCACTCTGAGGACAGTCCAGAACGGAGCTGGCACTAGCCCTCACCACCTTCATCACAGAGTCATGGCCTCACTTTGTGGGGGACCGGGGGAGGGCCAGGGTCAGAACTGCAGCCCCGGTGCTCCTCTGAGTGGCCCTAGTGAGGACGGTGTGCACCCCACCGGCTCTGCCCGCCTGCCCACCCGCCCTGTCCCAGAGGGCCTGCAGATCACCGTGGCACTGTGGAGGTTCACTCCAGACGCCCTGTGGCTGGCAGATGCGGACGGGGTTGGGAGAGCTCAGGCTGTAGCCTTGGTCACACTTGTACAGGGCCACCGAGCCCAGCCGAGTGCCGTTGAAGCGCAGCGTGGCATGTTTCACCTCCGCTGGGGGGCCACAGTCCACCTCTGCAAGGACACAGAAGCCCTGTCCAGCGCTGAGAGGCGCCTGCCTGGGGCCCCTCCCTCGGGGCTGCCCTCTGCCCCACCAGGCTGCAGGGCCTGCGACCCCTGCTCCCTGCACAGCCCTCCCAGAGTGAAAGTGCCCTGACTTCCAGGCCTGGCTGCGCATCGGGTTTCTCCTCCTTTCCCCTCCCTCCGTTCAGCTCCCTGTCTGGCCCCGCTCTGCCCTCCTGGGATTAGGAAGAAGTGCCCTCCACCCCAGCGCCCAGCCCTCTCACCTGCCTGGCACCGGCGTCCTGTGTACCCTGCTCGGCAGCGGCAGGAGAAATCCGTGCCCAGGTCCTCACAGGTGCCCCCATTCATGCAGGGGCTCCGGAAGCAGGGGGAGGGGGCTGTAGGACACAAGGGATCACCGTGGCTGTGTCCTCCCTGAAGACCTGCAGGCTTCGTGGGAACTCTGCCTTCCACTCTTCCGAAGCAGGGCCACCCCTGCCCACCTGGTCCAGCCCACCGGCTCC
This sequence comes from Canis aureus, assembly GCF_053574225.1. NCBI lineage: Eukaryota > Metazoa > Chordata > Mammalia > Carnivora > Canidae > Canis > Canis aureus. The sequence goes on along the minus strand of NC_135634.1, from coordinate 52,015,203 downwards.
AGCCCACCTTACCTATCTCGCAGTGCCGCCCAGAGAAGCCTGGGGGACAGTCACACTTGTATTTGCCAATGTAGTGGAAGCAGGTGCCGCCGTTGTGACAGGGGCCCGAGGCACAGGAGTCTGGCTTCCCTGGAAACAAAAGGCCCCCGTGGAAGTCAGGTGTCACGCACGCACCCACCACCCAGGGCTCCTCCCCTGATCCTCCTACGTCCCGCAGCTGGTGCGCCCTCTGGGGGTGCTGGAGACAAGCAGACGCCGGCGGCGGGGGGCCGCACCGATCTCGCAGTGCCTCCCGGTGAAGCGGTAGGGGCAGCTGCAGTGGTACTCGCTGCCCGCCTCCCTGCACGTGCCCCCGTTCCGGCAGGGTCCCGAGCTGCACAGGCGTGGCCGGGCTGTGGGAACAAGGACAGGGGGAGACAGGAGCGGGTGAACAGGGCCTGCCTCCCGGCCCTGGGGCACCCGTGACGCCCTACTCCCGTCTTCTCAGCCCGCGGGGCCCTCTGGCCACTCATCCCTGTCTGCCCCAGGCCCTGGGGACCCGGGAGCCCTTCCGGGTGCAGCAGACAGCGCAGCCCTCCTTCCTGCATGGCAGGGAGCCCCTTCGAGGTTTCTGTGCCCCTGTGGCATCGGTGCATCTTCCCAGGGCCCTGGGGGTCACGTGCCCGCGCTTGAGGAGTCTACACATTTAAAGGCCAGTGTGGGGCGGCTGGTGTGCCCCTCCACGCTGAGGACTGGCGCCTTCACAGGCCCACGGGGGGCTTCGGCCCCTCAGCCTCCTGGACATCTCTGAGCAGGAGGGCGCCTCCCCACGCCCCCACCCTGCAGGGCCTCGCAGGCTGCAGGTCCAAGTTCCAGCCCCCACCACCCGGAGCAGCCCCCCCGGGTCCCCGCTTTGGGGGCCTTTGTTGAAGACGCAGGACCTCGGCCGCAGGCGCAGGGAACCAAGCAGCAGCAGGGCTTCTCTTTGGAAACCCTCTCCTCCTCCTGCGGGGTGGAGGTGGGGGGGCGGGGGGTTCCGGGGAACAGGGCAGCAGGGACCTGCCCTTGGGGCCCCTTCCAGGTTCCCAGACGAGCGCGGGGTCCAGGGGCCGTGGGCGGCCAGGGGCTGAGCTCCAGGCCAGGCCCTGCGGGAGGGGTGCCGCTGCCCACCCTGAGCCCCGCGGCGGAGCGTGGGAGCCGCGTTCCCGGGGCGAAAGTCCGCGAGGGTGTGTGCGTGACATGCTGACTTTCGCCAAGTTCAGTTACATCTGATGAGGTACTAACGACTATTTTGAAGATCAAGGACTCAATAAAATCCATTTGGGAAAACGCTGGGCGGGAAATGAAGCCTGTTCTGAGGAAAACCGAGTGGTGCCCCGGAGGCCACGGAGCAGCAGCACTAGCAAGACAAGCAGCTCCACGCTGGCACCACACGCAGAAGCTGGGCGGCCAGCCGTCAGGGTGAGCGGGCCCTCTCTGCCCTGCCCCGCCCCGCCCTCCCCTGCCCTGCCACCCACCTTTCTCGCAGTGCCTGCCATGGAACCCTCGGGGGCACTCGCAAGTGTAGGTGTCCTCATGGGCGTCACAGGAGCCTCCGTTGAAGCAGGGATCTGAGTCGCAGGGTGACGGCAGTGCTGCGGGGGCAGAGGGTGGTCACCCTGACATCTCAGCGGGAACCAAGGCCACTTAAAATATACTCTGGGGGGGGGGAGGTCTTGATTCTTCACACCAGGCTCTAAGGCCCTTCCTGGAAATTCTTTTATTCTCAATTTTTCCAGACTTCATCCTGCCTCTCCTATGAGCTAGGACTGAGCCGTAGTGCCCGGGGGTCTTGGTACCAGCACCTCCATCATCAGTGTATTATACATAATGTAATGCACACTCACAAATACACAGTCGTAAGTATTTAATCACGCAGACTTAGACATGTGTGAAGCTAGGGGCTCAGGGGAGAGCTTGAACACGTCCAGAGGTGCTTTCCCAGCTGTGAGCTCCTGCGGCGGAGGGGTGGACAGCCCACATTACAGAGGACGACCCCAGGACAGGTGCACCACCCACGGGGGCTCTTGAGGGCCCGTGGGGCAGCCCACACCTCTGCGTGCTTTGCCCCTGTGTTCTCCTAACGCCCTCCCTGGCTTCTGCGCAGGCCTGTGCCCACAGCGTCCCCGCCCCCACACTCACGGTGGCTGGCGTTGTGGTCAGTGTGGCAGACGCAGAGGTAGCTCCCACCGTACTCCATGCAGTAGCCCCCATCGGGGCACTGGGTGTTCATGTTGCAAGGCGTGGCTGTGACTTCTGCAGGGAAGGAAGAGGCCCGTTCGTCTTCCTGGGGACTTCTCATCCTTGAGAAGCATCAGGCGGCCCCGCCAGGGTGGCCAGGTTCAGGCACTCTTGTGGCCGGCCCCCTCCTGGGGTGGGAGTGGGGGATCACGGGACCGCTGGTTAAGGGTCTGGATCTATGGTTTGGGCCCAGACCCCAGCCACCACCTCTCCTCTGTTCTGGGGATTTTCAGGGGCAGGGCAGGAAGCGTGCCCCACTGCAGCCCTGGGCACTTACCAAATTCACAGAGGAGCCCAAAGAAGCCTGGGGGGCACTGGCAGAGGGTAGTGTTGGCACCCAGGCATCTGCCACCGTTACGGCACTCACAGTGGTCAGGGGTTCCTGCCGTAGACCGAGGGGGGAAGCTCCGATGTGGGGTGTGGAGCATCAGGGCCCTCCTGCTGCTGACCCTGCCCTGCTCCCGGCTACCATCACATGAACACGGCTGTGCACACACGCTCTCTCTCTTCCCCCCACCACACACCCCCAGCAGCCTTCTGTACGCACCACCCACCGGAGGGCCCTGCCCGGGACCGCTGCTCTGGCAGCCCCGGCCCAGACTCACTCTCCCTGCAGTCGGGGCCGGTGAAGCCCTGGGGGCACTCGCACACGTAGCCCTCATCTGCGTCCACGCAGGTGCCCCCATTCTGGCACGGGGCTGAGAGGCAGGCCTCTGGCACTGGGTGGCTTCCTGCAAGAAACACAGAAGTCACCAGAGGCTGCTCCAGAGAGCATGGGGCTCCTCGCCCAGGCCCCACAGCACTCAGTTCTGCATGTTAGTGCGATGTAAGCCCGAGGCCCACTATCTAGAAACTGATTTCTAGCTGCCCCTCACCATCTGAACCCCTTCTGTGGAGCAGAAGGCAAAGCAAAAGGATGGAGACCCCACGGTGTGCACCAGAGGGCCCAGCTAAGACCAGGGGCCTCCAAGCAAGTGCTTCTAATCCAGCATCTATGTTGGTACCATGGTTGGAGTTTTCCAGATACAGTTTTTGTGGATTTCCAGGTTAACTACTATAATCAGGGGATACAGTCCCTTCAACCGATTGAGCTTTATTTTATGTCCTACAGGATGGTCTGTCATGGTGGGTGCTCCATGCGACCTTGGAAAGGATGTGGCTGTCACTTAGGTCAGGTGGGCTGACGGTGCTGCTTGCGTCTTGGAGGTCCCTACTGATCCCCGTGATGAGAGCGGCGGGTTGGAACCACCGCCTGCAGCCACAGATCTATTTCTGCCTGCTTTCCCTGCATGCATTTTGATGCATGTTCATAGGTGCACGTACATCAGAACTGCTGTGCCTGTTTGGTGACTTCACCTTCGTCATAAAAGACCCCTCTGTTCCTGGCAGTATTCCTTATTCTAGAGTTTAATCAGTTTGCTGTGAATATAACCGCTCTGACTTCTCTTGGTCGGTGTTTGTCAACCTATTCCATTTCATTGTTTAGGTGTTCGATTTCTTCATGTGGTTCAGGATTTATCTTTTAAATAATACATGGCAAAATCGACTTTTGCTCGCTGTCCACTTCTGTGAAATTTTTTTTTTATTGGTGTTCAATTTACTAACATACAGAATAACCCCCAGTGCCCGTCACCCATTCACTCCCACCCCCCGCCCTCCTCCCCTTCCAACACCCCTAGTTCGTTTCCCAGAGTTAGCAGTCTTTACGTTCTGTCTCCCTTTCTGATACTTCTGTGAATTTTAACATAGACTAGATTTGTGCTGCCCCCACCAGTCAGGACACAGAACATTCCATTACCGCAAATACTCCCCTGTATCTTTTCACGGCCACAGGCTCCCTCCCCTCCTGAACCCCGGGCAACTACTGACCCCTTCATCACTGCAGCTTTGTTGCTTTAAGAACACCAGAAGTGGGAGATTACACACGAACGGCATGTGATCCTTGAGGCTGGTTCGGTCACTCAGCAGAAGGCCTCCAGGGTCCGTCTAAGTTGTGTGATTGGCAGTCACGCGTCCCACCAACAGGGAAGGACGCTTGCGTTCTTAGGTTTGGTGGCTGTGCACAGGCGTGCTGCATACACTTGTGCATTTCGTGTGAATAGAAGTTGTCATTTCTGTAGGGTTAATAGCTAGGAATGGGATTGCTGGACCATATCAGAAGTGTATGTTCAACTTTATGCAAAGCTGCCAAGCTGTTTTCACAGTGGCTAAACCATTTGGCATCACCACCAAAAATATGTGAGTGTTCCCACGGCTCTGTGTCCTCACCAGTCAGCACTTTTTATTTTAGCCACTCTGGTAGGTATGTGGTGCTTTCTCATCGTGGCTTTAATTTGCAACTCACCAGTGGCTAACGATAATGACAAATGACTGCATTTGTTCATCTGCTTCTTTGCCTCCCAGATAGCCTTTCTGGTTATGTGTCTGTTTAGATCTTTTGTCTGTGCTTTGGTTGGTTGGTTTCTGACAGTTGAGCGTGGAGAGTTCTTTATGTGTTCCAGAGGCCAGCCCTTTGTCAGACGGGAGTGCTTGCAGGACCTCTGGAAGCACGCAGCCTGTCTTCGCGTCCTCCTGACCGTGTCTTTCCCAGAGCTGCGTGTGTCCTTCTGATGAGGCCCACTTCTTCTGTTTTCGTTTGCTGGAGAGTGCTTTCATGTCTTATCTAAGCACTGTTCCTGTGGCCGCAGGTCACACAGGTTTTTCTCCCATGTTTTCTTCCAAGAATGCTGTGGTTTTATGTTTTCCATTCAGGTCTCTGGTTCGTTCTGACCTAACCTTGTTCAGGGTGTGAGGCTGAAGTTGAAGCTCAGTCTGTACATGAGAATGTCTGACGGTCCCAATACCATTTGTTGAAAAGATCATCCTTTCTCCACTGAATTGCTTTCACACCTTAAAAAAAAAAAAAAACCTGGCTGTATTGGTGTGGGTCTAATTCTGGATCCTCTCTGCTGTTCCACGTATGTATGCACCCGTCCCTTTGCCAATCCCACAGGGGCTTGATCACTGTGGCTGTATAGTAAGTCTTAACACTAAGTAGTGTAATTCCTCAAAAGTTAATTTTTTAAAATTGTTTTGGCTATCTCAATTCCTTTGCCTTTGCATATAAATTTTAGAACCAGCTTGTCCAAAGCTACAGAAAACTCTGTTGAAACTTTGATTGGAATTGTATTAAATCGACTGATCAATCTGGGGAGAGCTGACATATTTACTATGTTGAGTCTTCCAGTCCATGAACGTGGGATGTCCTTCCGTTTACTCAGATCAGCAGACAAGTCCTGTACATGTTTTGTTAGATTTATACCTAAGTCTTTCAGTTTGGGGGAAAGCTATTATAAGTGGTATTGTTTTTACTATTTTGGATCAGATTACAATGCCCAATGTAGGGAACTCAGGAGATCACAGATGATTGTAGGGTTGTGGCCCTGAGATCCCCCTCTCTGCCACCTCCCCATGGTTTCCAGTGCTCTGGGCTGGCCTTTTCAGTCCTCTGGCAAGAGAGCTGGGGCTTTTATTGCCTCACACTACTAGTTTGTTCCTGTGAGTGCACTCATGTCTGGGCCAGGTAGTGGATGGACAGAGAGGAGGAGAAACAATGGGAGTTGCCCAGCTCTGTGGAGCCATAGGACCTCCAACTGGAGAGGAAGCTTCCTCTGGTCAGTTTGGGCCCCTCAGGGACCTCCACCCCCCCACCTTTGCTGCTACTGTTGGTCCTGCTTCTTGAGACCGACTAGTGGCTGCTTTTGGAGCTCTTTCCATCCATCTGATGCTCACTTCTGATCTGGGAGCTGCTTTGAGTCCAGGCAGGGGGGACACTGGAGGAAGAAAATGGTGAACTCACCACTGGTTCTGTGGTGCTTTGAAGCTTGGTCATCTTCCCCAATCCACCTACTATTTATTTTTCAGAGTCCTCAGATAGCTACTCCATGCCTTCTGTCCAGGATTTATGGCTGCATTCAGTGGGAAACACAAGGTAGGGACGGTATGCTTACTCTATCTTACCCAAAACCAGAAACCCATTCCAATTTTCAAATTATTTTCAACTTATCTGTGTCTTTATGTTTAGAGTAGGTTTCTTGTAGACAATTTATAGTTGGGTCTTGCTTTTCAATTCAGTTATACAATATCTGCCTTTTAATTGGTATGTTCAACCATTTCACATGTTAATGTAACTATCAGGATAATTAAACCTACCATGTTGCTCTTGGTTATCATTTGTCCCAATTATTCTTTATTCCTTTTTTCTTCTTTTTCCTGCCTTCTGGATGGAGTGTTTTCAGGATTCCATTTTATTTCCATCTCTGGTTTATTGGCTATGACTCTTCATTATTATTTTTACTTGTTCCTCTGGGTTCATAATGTGTATCTTTAACTTATTGTAGTCTACCTTCAAACGATATTATACCATTTCATATATAATGTAAGGACATTACTATATTATTCCCATCTCTCTCTTCCTATCCTTTATGCTAGACATTGATAAACTATGGCTTGCAGACCAAACCTTGCCTGCCACACGCATTTTAAAAAATAAAGTTTCATTGGAGCACAGCTATACCCAATCTATGGCTGGCTGCTTTGGCATTGCACTGGCAGAGGTGAATGTCTGTAATCACACGGCTCATAAACCCAAAAATATTGAGACGCCTGGGGGGCTCAGCAGTTGAGCATCTGCCTTCAGCTCAGGGCGTGATCCCGGGCGGGGTCTGGGGATCAAGTCCCACATCGAGCTCCCCACAGGGAGCCTGCTTCTCCCTCTGCCTGTGTCTCTGCCTCTCTCTGTGTCTCTCATGAATAAATAAAATCTTGAAAAAAAGCCAAAAATATTAATATCTAGCCCTTTGCAGAAAAAGCTTGCACATTCTGCTTTAAGCTATTGAGGTCATACATTTTATTTCTATAAATGTTATAAACCCCATAACATATTGTTATTTTTTGTGTTAAAATTATCTTTAAAGAGATTAAAAAGTAAGAAGAAAAGCATTTTACAGGCATACCTTGGAGATATTGTGGGTTTGGTTCCAGACCACTGTAATACAGCGGATACGGCAATAAAATGAGTCAAATGAATTTTCTGGTTTCCCAGTGCCTATAAAAGTTATGTTAACACTACACTGGAGTCTATTAAGTGTGTAATAGCATCATGTCTAAGAAAATGTGTACACCTTAATTAAAAAACACTTTGCTAAAAATTGGTAATCATCATCTGAGATTTAGTGAGTTGTAATCACTGACCACAGATCACCATAACAAATAGAACCATAATTTAAAACTTTGAAATAGGGATGCTTGGGTGGCTCAGCAGTTGAGCGTCTTCCTTCAGCTCAGGGCGTGACCCTGGGGCTCGGGATTGAGTCCCACATGGGGTTCCCTGCAGGGAGCCTGCTTCTCCCTCTGCCTCTCTCTTTCTGTGTCTCTCACGAATAAATAAATAAAATCTAAAAAAATTTTTTTTAAATATTGCAGAATTACCAAAAAGTGATACAGAGATACAAAGTGAACAAATGCTATTAGAAAAAATGGCCCCACTGGTCTCACTTGATGCAGGGGTGCCACAAAGCTTCAATTTGTAAAGAACACAGTATCAGTCAAGTGCAATAAATGAGGTCTGCCTGTACATTTACCCAGGTATTTACCATGCAGAGCTCTTCATTCATTTGTATAGTTCTGGATTTTCATCTGGTGCCATTTTTCTTCAGTCTGAGGAATTTCCTTTAATGTTTTTTTTAAAATAAGATATGCTGGTGATGAATAATTGTGTTTTCACTGTTTGAAAAATATCTTAATTTCACCTTAATTTTTGAAAGCTAATTTTCCTGTGTATATGCTACAAGGTTGATAGTGCACTGTCTTTGGGCTTGCATTGTTTCTGATGAGAAGTCTGTTATCATTCTCCTCTCCTGTATATATTGTGTCTTGTTTTCTCCCTCTGGCTGCTTTTCGGATTTTTTTGTTGTTATTGTTACTGGGTTTTCAATACTTTGATTATGATGTGCTTCATGTGATTTTCTTCATGCTTTTCTTGGATATGTGGATTTTAATTTTCATCAAATTTAGAAAACATTTGGCTATTATTTCCTCATTCTTTTTCTGTGCCCCTCTGGCCCCCTCTCTCCCTCTGGAACTCTACAGGTACACACACCAGGCAGACTATGTCCCACAGGTCACTGAAGAGATGGTCTTGGTTGCAGTCTCTCTACCTCCTTTGCTGCTTGTTGGGTTGTTTCTGACTTCAAGTTCACTGATCTTTCCTTCTACAGTGTCTAACCTGTTGTTAGTCTACCCAGTGTATTTTTTAAATTGACATTTTATGTTTTTTAATCTCTCGAAGTTTCTTTTCTTCTCTCTTCTACTTCTCACTGTGTCCTTTTTCCTCAACAGTCTTGAGCACATGGAGCATGTTCACGGTAGATGATTAAACATGCAGATCTGCTAATTTCATCATCTCTGCCATCTGTGTCTATTGATCTATTTTTCTCCTGGATGTGGGTCATATATTCTTGATTCTTAGTACATCTGATAATTTTTGGTTGGGTATTTTGAAGCCCTGGATTCTGTTTTATACCTTTAAATAGTACAGATTTGGTTCTGGTATATGGTTAAATTACTTGGGATTGTTTTGATCCTTTCAGACTTTCCTTTATATTTGTTAGGACAGGTCAGATTAGCCTTTGGTCCAGCATTTATTTATCCATATCAGCAAGATGGTATCCTTGTACCCCAGTACAAGGTGGTACTGAGGACTCTACTCTGCCTTAGCCGTTGGTGTGAGGAGCTCTGCGTGTACTCTGGCTGTAGAGAAGAGAATTATTCCCAGCCTTGTTTGAGTTCCAGGGATTGTGTGACTCAGCACTTCCAGTGGTTCTTTCCTCAGCCTCCTGGATTTCACCCCAACTGTGCTGACTGAAGAGGCCAGGGGTGCCTCTGCAGGTCTTCAGAGCTCCTTGCACTCTGCCCAGTCCTTTTTAGTAACTCCATCCTTTCTGGAATTCTCCCCACGAATGGCAGCTACCAAACTAGACTCTCTGTCTCTGTGGCCCAGAGACTCAGAGGAACTGCTGGAGTCTGGACCCCCTTGCTGCACGGTGACCTGGGAACTTCCTACAGGCAGACTTGGGGGCAGTGGTAGAGAGCACTTCATTTCGGTCCCTCCTCCCAGGGGTAGCAGTTCTGTGATGCCTGTTGTCCAGTGGCTGAAAACAGCTGTTTCATATATTTTATCTGGTTTCTTAGTTGTTGATGGTGAGGGAAATTCCCAGAACAGTCAGTCTTTCTTGGCCAGAAGCAGAAGAATGGATACTATTTTTAGAAATTATCTCCAAATTTTGGCCAACTTCCTGTTGAATCTGGTTAGAATGTCAAAACTGGCATCTTGTAATATGAATAATAAGCTTATATTGGGGATGGAAGCGTCAGTTCTGTTGTTTCTTGTTGTTTACTTTCATTTGCCTTCTTCTTCCTGTACAAGATGTGGTTTCTTTGCAAAATCTTTTGAAAACACTAATCTATTTTCTAACATGAGTTTAGTTAAATATACAGATATTTAGATAACAATCTGGGCGAGGTGAACTGTGACCCGTTACAGTGATTTTAAGCAACCAAACAGGTGAGGGTGCTGCTCTCCCCTCCTCCCCTCTGCACTACAGAGCCCACCCTCTCCTTAGGACACGGCCTGGCCTCTGTGTGGCCCTCTGACCAAAGACTAATGGAGGGCACAGCACCCATCTATATCTTACTTATGGGTAAAATTTAATTTCCTTCTTAACATTTTAAAGTGAAACTAAATCTGACAGCTTGTGTTGAGCATCTCCCTGGGGAGCAGCTGCCCATGCCCTGGACTTTGTTTGCTATCTTGGGCACAGGGGCTGAGCGGTCATGGCAATGTCAGATGTTAACAACCTCAATTTATTCTGTAGGTTATAAAATCTAGTTGGTCTTTTAATTGATCTACCAAGTCATCGCCAACATTTAAAATATGAAATAGAAACTAGCAGAATTCATCACATGTAACAAAAGTCAGTTTTCTTGCCAACTCATGGGCTCGTTCCCTTCCACGGCGAGGGGTCTGCTGTAGGAAAGAGGATGTTAAAAGGCCCAGAATGTCCTGAGCAGGAAGAAGGGCCTTGAGAGTGTGGCCATCTTGCCCGCATCCTATAGATGGAGACAGTAGGAGGCACGCACGGGCGGCAGCTCAGGGGACAGGGCAGCACAGGCAGGGCTGGGGAGACGACCCCCGGGACAGGAGTGGGGCTGAGCTGCTCAGCGAGGGCCAGGGGCCGGGTGACCGCGCCGTCACTGGGGGCTGCGGGCAAGGGCCGGTACCTGTCTCGCAGCGAGCTCCCTCGAAGGGCTCTGTGCACAGGCAGGTGAAGTTCCCCACGAGGTCAACACACGAGCCCCCGTTGAGGCACGGGCCGGAGGCACATTCGTCCACATCTGGGGGCAGCGGAGGCGGGAGCTTGGCTTGAGCCAGCCTCTGACTCCCGGGCACCTTCCCACCCCCCGGGGCCGGCCCCTCACCCGTCTCGCAGGCCTCGCCCGTGTAGCCAGCCTGGCACAGGCACACTGCCAAGCCCTGCTCTGCCTGGCACCGGCCGCCGTTCTCGCACGCCTTGGCATCGCATGGAGACAGTGCTGTGAGGACAGAGGCGTGGAAGGTGTCGGACCTCCGGCTGGGCCCCTGGGGTCTCCTGCTGATCCCCGCTCGGGAGGGTGTCAGGCTCCGCGGGGCCTGGCCGGCCGCCCCCACCCAGCAGCCCGCGCCCGGCCGCACAGGGTCTGTTTCAGCAGATCCAGGCCGGAAGGGGGCTGTGTGCGCTGGCTGGGGGCGCCGGGGTGAGGGGGATCTTGCTCTCAGCTCCCAGCACAGAGTGCGATTCTGGAGCACTGGCTGCAGGGATTGCTCCCGGCCCAGCAGAGGGATACAGCCTGCGATGGGTCTTGAAGGGGGTGTGGTGTGCAGAGGTGCCGGAGGGCCTGGATGGCCCTGAGGTGACACCGTTGTGGGGGAGGTGACCTGTCTTGCTGCAGGGCTAGGTGAGGTGCAAAGGTACTCAGTCCCCATCAGGTGGGAGTGAGCTGAGGTGGAGCGTGCCTCTGGCCACTTTCACCCAGGATGCTGGCCGCTAGACTCCCTGGTGGCTGCTGGCCCGTGAGCCCCCAGGGGGGTGGGGGGACAGCACATTCCCCAAAACAACTCTCAGTATAGGAGCCGAAGGGATCCTCAGAGCATGTGGCCCTCCCTGGACTCATGGGGGTCAGTGGGAGGAAGGAGAGAGGACGTGTGGAGGTGCTCTGGTGGCCACAGCACCAGGTGACCCCCCTCTCCTGGATCCTGACTCCACCAAAGAGCAGGGTTGGGCACCTGTGGGGAGGAGGTGCTCAAGGTGAGCAGCACACATGTCCCTGCCTGGATGCTGCTGGGTGTCCCTGCTGTTGTGTGGCCTGGGGGCTGAGGTGGTCCTGAGACCAGCGAGCATCGGTGGGGACCTGGGACCTGTCGGTGTCATCATAGTGGCCATGAGGAGCCCAAGGCGCAAGGCTACTGGCTCCAGGCCCAGGTCCTCCTAGGAGCTTCACCGGGCCCAGATGTGTGCAGATACAGTGGAGGCACAACTTTAAAACATTTTTTTGTGGCTAGAAGTCGCTCTTGGAAATGGTTCTTCTAGATTGAGAGACTCCTGTAGGACTGTTATTCTACACACTTGATGGAACGATGTCTCATACATGTTTCTCAACAATGGTTACACATCAGCCAGTGTACCTCGGGGAATGGGCGGGTGTGCGGGGCTCTCTTTGTTGGGCTCCCCTAGCAGCTTCCCACAGTGAGACCGGGCGCAGCGGTGGGGGCCCACCTTTCTCCAGCCAGGGCGAGGAGGCCCAGAGATGTGCTGGCTGAGGGGCAGGTACAGGAGGCTGGGAATCTGCCAGCACTGCTTCCAAAGAGCCATGCTCAGAAGTGGGTACAGAGCGGGGTGCAACTGGAGGGTCTCAGGAAGGACCCCAACCCGTGCCGAGGCTGAGACCCCGGGGGCTGGAGAGAAGCAGCCTCCACTCCTGTTGGGAGCTACTGGGGCTTGGGGTTCAGGCGGCACAGACAGGGTGGGGTGGGGACTGTGCTCTTCGGCACCCTGGAAGCCTCCACATTCCCATCAAGCCAGTCCAGAGCTGAGGGGGCAGTGACGGCCCCAATCGCATGGGGGTGGCTCTCACCCACGTCCCGTGGCCAGGCTGGAACCGGGCACTGGCCTGTTCTAAGGCACCACCCCTGGTCTGAACACCAGGGCCCAGGAGGCCTGAGTGCTGTGGTCAGGGCTCCTGCCACACGCATGAGATGGGCTTTCCTCTAGAGTCTGGGCTCCTGCCCCCATGGGCCTCTCCAGGATCCCACGCCTACTGCCAGGCCCTCTGGATGCGGACCCAGCGTTCCCATGAGGCTGACCACACTCCCCGGTCGGCCGGGACCATTTCGATCTGCCGCCAGTGGGGCCATAGGGCCCGGGCACGTCCTCTTACCTGTCTCACAGGTGGGTCCCCCGAAGCTGGCCGGGCACTGGCAGCTGAAGCTGTTGACGCCATGTGTGCAGGTCCCGCCATTCTGACATGGGTGGGAAGCACATTCGTTCACGTCTGGAAAACAGGGCAGGCTGGGGCCTCAGTGGAGGAAGCCCGGTCGGGCAGGATCTGCCTGGACCCCTCGCTTCCAAGGTGGTCGGCCCAGAAGGGGCAGCTGTAGCACCCGCCCCCGTGCTCACCATCGGGGAGCCACCCGCACCATGGGGACAGAGACCCTTGACCTTGGGCCCTCGGGGCCACCGGCTGTGCCTGCAGTGTAAACTCACCTAGGTGACATCTCCTCCCCGTGAAGCCTGAGAGGCAGGAGCAGGTGTAGGAGGGGTTGCCTGTGACGCAGTCATCAATGCACTTGCCGCCGTTGAGGCAGGGGCGCAGGGCCAGGCACACGGATGCTGTGGGCAGAGGAAGGAGCGCGCCGTCCCTTCCCTCCCCTGACCCCAAGGGCCCGTCTCTGAGGACTGCCGTGCGGTCTGCTGGCAGCCCCGCATCCGTGGCCAGCTTCCCATGTCTCCTCGGGTGCCCAGTGTCCCTGCATGTCCTGCGACATTTAGATTCCCGAGCGGTGACTCCGGCTTCCCAAGGAGGGCAGGCTTCCCTAGCGCCCGTCATACCCACAGCACCTTCCTATCCCTTTCATCCGTCAACTTCCATATTTGTCTGAGGAAATAAGACACAGACCCAAGGGTGCCCAGCGCCACAGGAAGATGTGGGTGCGCCTCATGGGCAGGACGCCCGCAGACATGGAAGAGGGGGGCCCCGTGGGAACCAGGGGTGGTGGGCGGCGGTCTCTCGGACCCTCTTGGGGAGATGCAGTCTGGTCTCAGCGCTGCCACCACCGCTTACGGACACGCACGCCCAGCCGCCCCTCCGGGTGTCCCCGCGTGTAAACCAGGGGCTGGCCTCGGAGCCGTGGGAGTCAGGGTTTCTCACATCCTGGCCTCCTGGCCAGGCAGGGCGTCCAGCAGTGCCCGAGGGCCCCCCAGTGTCCTGCCTGGGCCCTCCAGGACGGGCAGCCCAAGAGCTCAGGCCAGGGCGCCCTGCCCCTCCGGAGAAGTGAGGCCCCTGAAATTTGCAATTAAGCAGCATCAATTGGCAGGTGACTAGAGCACCCCAAGGCCTCGGGTCTCCTGGTACCGGGAGGGCCCCGGGAGATCTGGCGTGGCCTCAGGGGGCAGGGGCCCTCCGGGAAGGACCCTGTGGCCCAGAGCGCCATCAGGGCAGAGGCGCCCTGCTGCATAGCCTTCCACTGACTTGGCCACACGGTCACTCAGCCGGCCGGCGCCTGGCTACACCCTGCAGCGTGAGCCGTTTCTGGACCCGCCTTTCTCAGAAGCTGGGTTTCCAGATGTGGACGCACTGCCTCTGAGGGGCAAACCTACCCTCCCTCCCTGGCATAGCCACTATGGGGGCCCCATCTCCTGGGCCTGCGGTGTGGGGAAGCCGTGGGCCTCCTGGGGGCGTTGTGTGCACCAGTTTGAAGGCCCAGCAGTGCCTCTCCTCCACCCACTCCCCCCAGAAGCCTGGGATAGCGGGAGAAGCACGTCCGCGTGGGAAGGGATCCGCAGGGGACTGGCCAGACCCCCTCCCGGGGATCCTGTGTCCCAGGGGCTCCCAGCCTGCAGCCTTGGTAGGGGGCACGGGCCTGCCCACAGCTACACCCACACCTGCAGCCGCCTGCTCAGACGTGCATGCACACCGCACAGGTGTCTGCTCACAGCAGCCCGCGTCTGCACTCCTGCCTTGATCCTCAACCACAACCAAGTCCCTGGCTGCAGGGACATGACCAGCAACCAGACCTGTCTGCCCGCACAGACGCAATGGTGTCCCCCCCGCCCCCGCACCACCGCCGCCCAGAGTCCAGGTGGGCAGAGCCTGGCCTGGGGCTGCTGGGGGACTTGCATTCTTGGCTGTCCTGCCTGCCACCTTGGGGGAGGCGCAAGTGACTGGCTCCCTGGCTCCCCGGCCGTGGGTCCCGCATTCCCAGAGTGCAGAGTCCATGAGTGGGTGGGCTGGGGTTCCCGGGCACCTCTCACGGAGGCATCACCCCTAGTCCTTGGTGAGCCTTTCCGCCCAGGGAGGGGTGCACGCCTGCCCTCCCTGGCCATCTGGATAGGCTCCGCCCGCTGGCTTGGCTCTCAGGGATTGGGTGAGCCGAGCAGTGGACAAGAGGGCCCTCCCGTGGCCCCAGTCTCCTCGTGGGTGGGAGTGGAGTCCGCAGGACGGTCCCCACACCGTCCTCACTGTGGCCCTTGTGGGGCTGTGGTTAACTCTGCAGAGGGCTAAATCACGCATTTGACCCCCCCCCTGCGTTTGCAAGCATGAGGTTTCAGGAGGGTCTGGCTTCCCGCAGGGCCGCACAGCCGGAGGGGCCGGGACCACCCTCCGCCCCATGGACCCGCCCGCCGTGCGCTGCGCCTTCCGAGCCTTCCGCTCCCTCTAGGCGGGTAGATGCCCTGGCTAGACCAGCTAGGAGACAAGCGCCAAATCCCACGGAGCAGCACCACTTGGCAAATGGGGGGAAAGGGTGAAAAGGGCTCCTGCCTTCCAGGTGGTCCCGGGGACACTGGAGACTGGACGGCGGCCCCGCCCCAGCCCCCCGCCCCGATGCAGGTGGGAGAGAATGAGCGGAGGGCGTCCACACCTGGCCCCGAGGAGGGGCGCCCCGGCTCTTCCGCCTTGCGCCCCGAACCTCGGTCTCCCGCAGATTCCTCAACAGAGCTGGGGCCCCAAAGCCTCCCCGGGAAGAGGCGGGGCTGGGGGCGAGCCGGTATCTGGCCAGGTTCATGGCTGGGGGAGAGGGGTCGGGAGGCCTTGCCCTCCTGGCCAGCAGCCTGCCCGCTCCCAGCGTCCCTGCAGCCCCAGCAGTGCCCAGCCCCGGCCTCCCGCCCCCAGGGTCCGCCCCCTCTCGTCATGCCACCCCAGCCCCCACAGCGCTGAGCCGCTGGCTCCATCCTCTTACTTGTATGGCTGCAGCCCCCCACGCGCACCTGGGCATCATCGATTCTGAACGCCCAGCGCCCGGGCACGCCCACGTTGGTGGTGGTCTCCACATCGGCCATGTCCGCCGTGCGGGAGCCGGGGATGCTGAAGTAGCGCCTCCCGTCACCCGCATTGAAGCCGGCCTGGGGGTGGGGAGAGTGGGGGCAGGTCGGGCTGGTTTGCAGGTCTCGCTAAATTTCCGGAGACCTGCCTCCCCCGCGGTGGCCAGGTGGAAGAGGTCATGTGGATGTCAGCCTTGTAACCCCGGAGCTTCACAGGTTTGGGGGCATCTGTACCACCCTCCCCGTTGGCCCTGACCTGATCAGCAACCTCCCAGCCAGGACCTGACCCCAGCCAGCCATTCCTCCAGCCACCCACCTTGTTGGACCCTGGCATGCTCCCCTCACACACACCTGCAGGGGCTCACCCCCCAATCTCTTGGCTCCCAGGGGGACCAGGGGCAGGTGTGTGAGCTCAGAAGAAAGTGGACGGCTAGGAAGGAGACGGGGGCATTCCCATCACGAGGGAGCACTCGCTGGCCACGGTCCCATGGGCCACAGGCCAGGCCAGACCCCAGGATGGTTAGCACGCACAGAGCCAGGGGCCCTTCTGGCTCGGCTGCAGCTGGCCCCGGGAGGACAGGGCAGTGTGGGTCAGGACAAAGGTGCCTCTGACCTGAGGATGTTTCTGTGAGTCTGGCCTGGGACTGGCATCAGAACACTTCACACTGGCCTCTGCAGAGTCGGGGGGGGGTCTCCCTGCCTGATGAGCTCATGACAGTTGTGGCAGTGGGGAGCCGGGCCCCTACCTGGGCTGCGATGCCCCCCAGGCCAGTGGAGTCGCCCCCACTGCTGGCGTGTGTGCCCGTGGTCCACGTGATGGACTCATAGTTGAAGATGGTGAAGGAGAACTTGCCGTCCGTGATAAGCACGGTCTGGAACGTGTTGACCTGCCAAGGAGGGAGGCCTGAACAGGGTTCTGCGCTCGCTCGTCCGTGCTGCAAGGGCCTGCCCCCTTCAGCACGGTCCACATCCCCTGGCCCCTCCTCTGTCTTCCCAACTGGATGGCCAGCCATCTGCCACTGAGCCGATGGCCTTGACCTCATGCCCCACTGTCCCTAGTGCCTGAGGCCCCGGCACAGGCCAGGATCCCTGACAGCTGTCACCTGGTGAGATATGCTGAAGGGCCCTGAGGACCCACGGACGCCAGGGACACAGGGCTTAGTGCTTACTGGGTCAGATCCACAAAACTGTCCCGTGTGAAACAAAAAATGTAAAGAGGGAAAGATAAAACGAGGAAACAAGGAAAAGCAGTTTTAGTGAATTTTGTTTTTCATGTTGTCATCTTCCATGAAGATGTTATTGAGTAGTGTACGTATGAGACGTCATTTCAGATTGAGCAAAGGGTGGGATCGTTTAAGAAGTGATCTCGGGACAAACAGGAAACTGAAAAATAATAAAATTAGAGCGTTCCATCCCTCGTGAAAAGAAATCCCGCATCAAGTAAGTTTGTGAATGGAACCATCAGAGCCATAGAGGAAGAAGACCTAAGGGGGCTGTAGAGATGCTTCGATCGAGGAAGGGCTTTAAGCGTGACATTTGTTAACTGCAAAAGCCAAGAAGGAGATTTATATACTTGACTTCAGAAACTTCTGCACGTAAAAAAGTGCCGTGAGGTCAAACTGCACGGCCAACAGCAAAGTGGAGACGGTACTTATGACCCAGGCGGCAGTTGGAGCTGTTGGTATCCTTAATTCAAGCGGAACTTCTACAGGTTGGCAGGAGCAAGACGGAAGAGATGACGGGGGTTGGCCGAGGTGATGGGAACAGACGCATCACAGCAGGGTGCAGCCGGCGACCACAGAGGACAGCAGCGCTGGCCACCAAGGAGGCGGAAGGACGGAGAGGAGCCTCCCTGTGTGCGCAGCGGCGGCAGGGGAGGAGCACGCGGTAGGGCCAAGCCAGAGCCCTGCGGGCAGCGGCCTCCCCCCGGAGCCCCGGCCCGGGCACGGCCCCCAGCTGGCGAGGCCCCGCAGTGCCCACCCCTGGGCGCCCTGCCGTGGGTGCCGCCCACCCCTGGGCTGGCCTGCAGGTGTTCACGGTGGGACACCATTGGCTCTGCCCTTTACTTATTTAGCAGTGAACCACAGGGAGACTGAGGGCGCCCCTTGGGGGGCAAACCTGGAGCTCCCGGTCTGGAGACAGCTGGACGCCGGGGCCCTGAGGCGGGCTGATGGGACCGCCGAGCGGCGGGGAGGTGCGCTGGTGGGGGTCCAGCGTGCGGGGAGGAGCTTCACCCTCCCTCCCCGGGGGGCCTGCTCCGAGGCGCTGTGGGGAGGAGGCCCTTCCCGGCCTCCCCTCCCACCGTACGGACCAGCTTCCAGCCCAGACTCACGAGTGGGTCCCCGTCCGGGGGTTCCCATGTCGCCCGGATAAGCATTTTGCAGCCCACATCTCGGGGCCTGCGGACAGGCGTTAGGGTTTCCTCCGTGGGCGGAGGGGAAGGAAATACCCAGGTGGCCGCAGAGGCCAGAGTGGCTTCTAGGGTGATGAACAAGAAGGCAGAAGACGAGGGAGGTGCTTCACGGCAGCGATCTGTCGGCAGCCGCCTTACCCAGTCTCTCTCTCTGTTACCAGCATGTTTTTCTTACAACTTGACGATAAGAAAAACAAAACTGACAAACTATCTGTGGGCTACGCACGAATAGTTCACCAGCGGAAACATGCATTCGTCGCAGTGTTTACAGAAGAAGCCCGTCTTTCCCTGTTCTTTCCCTAGCCACCGCCTTCCTCCTTTTAAGAACTTCCACAGTGCACGCCCGGCCGGCCGGAGGGCTGCCTCGCTGGCTGGCGCTGTCCCTCTCATCTAGGCTGCTGGAGGACCCAGGCTTGGCGAGCCACCCGCACCGATTTCCTCGGCCGTCACTGCCGGGGACCCCGGCCGCACCTGCGATGACCGCGGGGCGCTCGCACCCCTACCCCTGCATCAAGGCCTCACCTGCCCCACCCGCTGCCCAGCCCTGTGCATGGCCGGGAACGCAGGCCCTGCCCTCGGCTGCTCTGCCTCTCCCCTGTGACCCCGAGGGCACACTTGACACATCTGTCCCTCAGGGCTGCTCTGAGCCACCACAGTCCTCCAGCTCCAGGGCCCCATGTGGCTGAACTGCCACCCTCTGGCTGGCACAGCAGCCTCAGGGAGAGTTCCTCCCCCTGCTTCTTCTGTGTATGGAGAGTGTGCCCCAAGGGAGAGATGTGTCCCCAGTGCCTTTGTTGTTTGGTGTTATCGCAGAATGAAGGATAAAGCAAATGGTTTCCAGGAGGGCTGGGGAAGGTCAAGGCTCTGTCGTCCTCCAACCTGCCTCCGTGACCCTGGGAGAGTGACCCCCATCCCTGAGCAGTTTTTCCTCTCAGGCATGGACCAGTGGTTACGTCTGACCCCCCTCAGCAAGGTGGGGCCACTTTGGGAAGACTCTGGGCCCAGGTGGACACCCTCCCTGCCCCAGGACGAAAAACTCACAGGGGAAGAGGCGCTGCCTCCAAAGAAGGTCACGCGGTACCAGGTGGCTATGAAAACCCAGGTAGCAGAGAAGTCCGGGAGCTCAGGGAAGTATCGCCTGACATCCTCTGTGGCTCTGCGCAGCGTAGCCGGGTCAGTGGCCTCCCGGTAGTACACGTCACCCGCACGTCGATTGTCCACATCTGCCCAGAAGGCTGCCACCACGCAGCGGTCCTTGGCGATGGGAAAGGCCACTGGGGTAAACTGAGAGACCTCCTTCAGGAAGGAGATGATCCCGTTATTGTTCACCTGTCAGAAAGTCAGAGAGGGGACCTCTGGGCACCTAGGGGTGGCAGGTGGGCCCGGTGGCCTCCCCTGCCTGACCCACCAGGCACCCCCTCCAAGGGGAGCTGGACTTGAGCGGGGCATCCCCAGGATGGCCGGACAGTTCCTGGCCCTTGATATAGGACGCCTGGGCCTGCTCCATCCCCTTGAAGACAGGCTGTGTGCCCAGGGGACAGGCTCTGACCTGTTTGCTGCACCTGATGCCCTGCAGAGTGCCCAGACCTGGGGTCGGGCACGTGGGGTACTCAGGGCCTGGGTCCCACTTTAATCAGGGACCTTGGGAGAGCACAGCGGAGTCCTAGCCTCCGAGCCAGCTCTGGACAGGTGAGTAGGCAGCATGTGAGGAGGTAGTGCCCAAAAAGCAGAGCTGGGGATGGGCAGGAGCCAGTGTGGCCAGAAGAGGCTGGAAGGGCCTTGGTGGCTGGGCTGGGGGGCCGGTGCTCAGGACTCCAGACAGTGAGGAGCCCCAGCAGGCTCCTGAGCAGAAGAAGGGGAGCAGCATCTCTGTGGTAAGACGGAACTGATCCCAGTGCTGATTCCTGCCACCCAGTTAGCTGTGCAACCATGAGGCAGGTTAGCCTTGCCTCTCTGTGCTCTGGATTTTTACCTATGAGATGGTGATAACACAAGTTCTGGACTAGGTTTAAGGTGGCTCCCAATGGGTAGTTTTCCAAGGTTCCAGGCAGAAGCAAAGAAAACCCTCTCTGGTGGAAGATGGCATCATCTTAGGCCTCAAGCCATTTGTATAAATAATTTTTCAAATACAAAACCCAAGACACAGTCAAATCAGGCACACAAGGAAGCAAGATGCCACCAAGAATAAGCAATGAGAGAAACACCAGATATCAGAATTATCAAACAAAGACTATAAAATAGCCAAGTTTACCGTGTTCCAAGAAAATGCAAGCTTTAAATTTTGTCAGAATAGTCAAAATAATGTTGGAAAAGAGGAACAGAAGTGGAAGACTTATACTTCCTGTTTCAAAACTTAGCACAAAGCTATAGTAGTCAAAACAGTGCGGCACTGGCATAGATAGAAAGATAGAATAGGATGCCTAGAAGTAAACCATCACAAATATGGTCAAATGATTGTTATCAAGAGTGTCAAGACCAATAGAGATAAGACAGTCTTTTCAACACATGGTGCTGGGAAAAACGGATATCTACATGTAAAAGATGAAGTTGGACTTTTACCTAACAGCATATACAAAAATTAAATATAAAAGGGTTGAAGGCCTAAACATGAAAACATAGGCTAAAAGCTTCATGACATTGGCTTTGGCAGTAATTTCTTGGATACAACACCAATGGTGCAGACAACAACAACAAAAAACCCAGGAAAACTGGAGTTCATAAAAATTAAAAAGTATTTTTTGCATCAAAAGACACTATCAGCAGAATAAAAGGCACCCCACAGAGTGGGAGAAAATATTTGCAAATCATTAGGCTAATAAGGGATTAATATCCTAAATATATAGAGAACTCCCACAACCCAACAACAACAAGGACCTGATTTAAAATGGGTAAAAGTCTTCAATAAACGTTTTCCAGAGAAGATATACCAATGGCCAATAAGCCCGTGAAAAGATGCTCAACATAACTAATCACTAGGGAAATGCAAACCCAAGCCACAGTGAGCTCCACTTCACACCCATCAGGAGATGGCTACTATCAAAAAACAGAAAAGAACAAGTGTAGGCAAGGATATGGAAAAACTGGAACCTTCGTGCACTGCTGATAGAAGTGCAGAATGGGACAGTCATTGAGAACAGTTGGCAGTTTCTCAAAAGATTGCAAAGAGAATTACCATATGATCCAGAAATTCTACTTCTGGGTATATGTCTGTATTCGTCTGCTAGGACTGCCTTAACAAAATATCAGGCTGAGTGGCTTAAACAACAAATTTGTGTTCTTGTAGTTCTAGAGCTAGACATCCAAGATGAAGGGGCCATCAGAGTTGGTTTCTAGTGAGGCCTCTCTTGGCTTGTAGATGGCTTCCTCCTTGCTGTGTCTCCACGTGGCCTTTCCTCTGTGCACACATGAAGAGGGAGAGAGCTCCCTGGTGTTTCTGTCTCTTATTATCAGATTAAGGCCCCACCACTATAACCTCATATAATTTAATTACCTCCATAAAGACTCTATCTCCAAATACAATCACAGTGTGTGGGGGGGTAGGAATTCAAAAGATGAATTTTGGGTGGCAACACAATTCATCCACAGCAATATCCAAAAGTAATTGAAGGCAGGGTCTTCAACAGATATTTGTACACCCATATTCATAGCAGCATTATGCATGACAGCCCAAAGGTAGAAGCAACCCAAGTTCCACTAGTATATGAATGAGTAAGCAAATGTGGTCTCTCTACAATGGAGTATGATTCAGCCTTAAAAAAAGAAATTCTGACATGTGCTACAACATGGATGAACCCTGAGAACATTATGCTCAGTGAAATAAGCCAGTCACAAAGAGACTAATGCTGTGATTTCACTTATATGAGGGACCTAGAGTAGTCATATTCACAGAGAGTAGAATGGGAGTGGCCAGAGGCTGGGGGCAGAGAACGCGGGGGCATCTGATGGGGATAGAATTTCAGTTTTACCAGATAAAAGGAGTCTGGAGGTGGACGATGGTGATGACTGCACAACATGAATGTCCTTAATACCACTGAACTGTACATTTAAAAATGGTTAAGGAGGTAATTTTTATATTATGTGTATTGTTCATTAAAAAAGTGATTTAAAAAAGGGCTGGGGGCTTCTGCCTGGCTGGCTCAGTTAGTAGAGCATGCAACTCTTGATCTCGGGGTCATGAGTTCGAGCCCCATGTTGGGTGTGGAGGTTACTTTAAATAAGTATTTTTTACAAAAGGGCTGGGATAAAAAAATCACCAGGGATGAAAATTATCTTTTAAAAAAAACATTTTAAAGAACTAGATAGAAATTCTAGCACTTAAACTAACAGCAAATTAAGAACTAAATAGGGATCCCCAGGTGACTCAGTGGTTTAGCGCCTGCCTTTGGCCCAGGGCATGATCCTGGAGTCCCGGGATCATGTCCCACGTCGAGCTCCCTGCATGGAGCCTGCTTCTCCCTCTGCCTGTGTCTCTCCTCTCTCTCTCTGTGTCTCTCATGAATAAATAAATAAATAAATAAATCTTTAGAAAAAAAAAAAAGGGGATCCCTGGGTGGCGCAGCGGTTTGGCGCCTGCCTTTGGCCTGGGGCGTGATCCTGGAGACCCGGGATCGAATCCCACATCGGGCTCCCGGTGCATGGAGCCTGCTTCTCCCTCTGCCTGTGTATCTGCCTCTCTGTCTCTCTCTGTGTGACTATCATGAATAAATAAATAAAATCTTTAAAAAAAAAAAGAAAAAAGAAAAAAAAAAGAACTAAGTAGATTTAAGAGCAGATTTGAAGTAATTGAAGAAAGAATTAGTGAACTGGAAGAGAGGTCAGAAGAAACTGGAATTTAGAGCAGAGGCAGAAAGTTGGAGAGTAGAGAAGAAAAAATAAGACTTATGTGAAGCAGTAGGATGGTCAAATAAATGTATGGTTTGGCTTACCAGAGGGTAAGGAGCTACAAAGGCAATGACTGAGAATTTCTAGAACTGATGAAAGACACTAGGCTACATGTTCAACAGTCCCAGTGATTCCCTAGCTGGAAAAATAAAACAACAAATGACTGTTGGAAATAAAAACAAAAACAAAAACAAAAAAACAAAACAAAACAAAAAACAATGACGAGACAATTGTAAAAGGAGAAAACATATAAATTACCATCAGGGGCTTTACAAGTGAAGTGACAGTGGATTTTTCACGAGCAGTGATGGGAACTAGTAAACAGTGGGGTCATCTCTTTAATATGCTGATCTTAAGAAAATAATTGCTAACACAATCTTATACCGAGATAAAGTATCTTTTATTACTGGAGGCAAAATAAAGATAATTCAGATAAATAATAAGTAAATAGTAACTAAATAGCAGACACATATGAAAGAAATTCAAGTCAAAGGGAAACTTAAAGTCAGAGATGCAAGAAGGAAAACGGGGCAAGGAAGGTGATATTGACTCAATGTCTGTGTCTCCCCAAAATTCTTATGTTGAAATCTGACCTCCACTGTGATGTCATTAGGAAGTGGGACCTGTGGGAGGAGATTAGGTCATGAGGGTGGAGCCCCCATGGAGGAGATTACAAAAGAGAGCCCAGAGAGCTCTCTCTGTCCTTCTGATGTGTGAGGACACAGCATAGAGATGGCTATTAACCAGGAAGTGGTTCTTCACCAGACACTAAATCTGCCAGCCCCTTGATCTTGGATTTCCCAGCCTTCAGAACTGTGAGAAATAAATGTTTGTTGTTTAAACCACCCAGTCGATGGCAGATTAAAACAGAAGTTATGAGAATAAATCTAAATGAACATTGACTCTATAAGGGAATAATATAAATAAAACTTTGTGTAATTGTATAAAAAAATCTCTGGAATTAAAATTCCTGATAATAGCCTATAAATTGGGAGAGTATTAAAGTGTTTCAAACTCACTGTAGTTTCCAGGAAAAGGATGAAGGCATTAGTTAACTTATTAGTGAATATTGTACTACCTAGGATAGTCACCAAAAGAATAGAAACAGTGTATATAGTTCTAACTGATAGAGAGGATGTGAGTGGATGAATAGAATACTTGACATATAAGATGTCAAAAAAGGGGAGAGAAGGAAATATAAAGCACGTGGAACAAATAGCAGGGAAGGTGGTAGATTGAAACAAACTCCATCAGTAATGGATTAACTGAAAATGAATTAGGTGTTCCAGTTGAAATATATACTATCCAAATACCAACCAAAGGAAGCCTATAGTTTATAGTCGTATTATTATCAAGCAAAATAGATCATAAGCCAAAAAGTATAGCTAGAGACAAAGAGGACCACTTCATAACTGTTTAATAATAAATAATAAACAATTTTGCATTTTTATATATCTATTAAGGTTTCAACATATATAAGTGAAACACTGACAAAAGGAAATAGGTCAATTCATAATCATAATGGAACATTTTAACATACCTTTTCTAGTAAAATAGATTAGGCAGACAAAATAATCTGTCAGAATACAGAAAAGTTGAGCAATGCAACTAATGAGTGACCTAATAACACAAATAGAATATTATTTTAAAAATTTACCATATGCTGACCACATAGCAAGTGTCAACAAATTTCAAATGATTGCAAAAAATACAGAGTTTGTTCTCTGGCCACAGTGCAATTATACTAAACATGTTTACCCTCAAAAGGTAGGAGATTTCTATGTTTATAGAAATTAAGAAATGTAAGTAACTTTGGACTGAAAGACAAGTGCTATTTAGCAGACACTTGTGAGGGTATGGTACAAGCAGAACTTAAATGGGAATTTGTAAACTTTGTGTGCTTGTCTTAGGATGTATACTTAGTGAATAAACCCAAAATTTAGTAAATAATCCACATACAGTAAATAAACTGAAAAGGAAAAAAAAGAACAGGGGAAGAGAAAAATAAAAAATTAAGAGCACAAGTAAATGAACTAGAAAACAAACACTGAAAAAGACAAACTAAACCCAAAACTTGGCTTGTTTAACCTGCTAGTAAAATAGAAAAATTTCTGGTGGAATTGGTTAAGTAAGTAAGAGAAGGTATCAGTTGCTACCATCAGGACTGAGAAAGAATATATAACTTCATACTCTGACACTGTCAAAAAAGAGAAGAGGATATTATAAGTGCCTTTATAATAACCGTAAATTCAAAATTTTATTTATTTTTATTTTTTTAAAGATTTTATTTATTTATTCATAGAGACAGAGAGAGAGAGAGGCAGAGGGAGAAGCGGGCATCATACAGAGAGCCCCACAAGGGACCCGATCCAGGGTCTCCAGGATCACATTCTGGGCTGCAGGCGGCGCTAAACCGCTGCGCCACTGGGGCTGCCCCATAAATTCAAAATTTTAGACGAAATGGAAAAATTTATAGAAAAATGCAGCTTACCAAAAATAAAGGAGGAAGGGATATTAGCCTAGCAGAGTAATGATGTTCTGGAAGAGGAAGGACAAGGGTTTCCATGGACTGGGTCGGAGGAAACTGAGAAGACTCCCCAGGATCCTGGCAGATGATGTCCTCCACAAGTGGGGTGTTGGGTGAGTAGGGGGTGGGAAGTGAAGGTGCCCACTGTTTTACTATTAATAGAAGATGAACAGTGAGACGTAGGCTTGAAACAAACCATCTGATCATAGCTGTGGTTGTTGTTAGCATGACTATGGGCAGCAGCCCTCTAGGGCCCCGGTGAAAAAGCAGAAGGGCCCTGATGCCTGAGTCAAAAGATTCCCAAAGCTGAAATAAATCAATGATTCCAGCAATGAAAATTCAGAGGTTTTTTTTTGGGGGGGGGGTGTTTTTTTTTTTGTTTTTTTTTTTAGGATTTAGTTTTGAGGGGACCAGAAACACTGAAAGTCCATTTGGTTGAGCTGGGTGAGTGGCAAATGCAAAGCCTTGCTTATTGGTGCAGTCACTTCTGCTGTGTCCTTGTATCCTTGCTTCCTCTTCCATCCTGACTTCAGCTGCTTTAAGAAAAAAGCCAAGTGTGGCAGGGGACTTGAGAGAGGGGAAGGACTCAAACTTTTACAGCCCTGTTGGTTACAGGTCCCCGGTTCTTTAGGGGAAGGTGGTGCCAGGTGCAGAGGTGGCTGAAGGCTCAGAGGGCCGTGGGGCGAAACCTTGGTGACGTTTACGCAACAGAAAGAAAGGGGTCCCAGGAAAATGAAACGACATCCATTCTGGAAAGGAAGCGAAGCTGCCTCTGTTTCAGATGATATGACCTATTAAATAGAAAATACCAAGGAATCCACCAAAAGAACTATTTGAATCGATCAGTGATTTCAGCAGGTTACAGAACACAAGATAAATATAGAAGTATTAATTGTATTTCTATACGGTACCATGAATGACCCAAAATGAAATTGAGAAAACGATTCCATTTGTAGTGGCATCCGAAGTGAATAAAATACTTATGCATTAATTTAACCAAGGAGGCACAAGACTTGTACACTAAAAACTACAAAATAGGGCTGTTGGGGTGGCTCAGCCAGTTACGTGTCTGCCTTCAGGTCAGGTCATGATGATGAAGTGCTGCATTAGGTTCAGCTCAGCCGGGAGCCTGCTTCTCCCTCTTCCCTATGCTTGTGCTCTCTCTCTCTCTTTCAAGTAAGTAAATAAATAAAATCTTAAAAAACAACAACAACAAAAAAAAAACTACAAAATATTGTTGAAAGAAATTAAGACCTAAATAAATGGAAAAATAGCTCATACTCACGAACCAGATACCATAACACTGGTAATGTTGTTAAGGTGGCATTATTCTCAACTGACTCATAAAAATCAATGTCTTACATAGGAGCAGCAAACAAGGGGCATTTGAAATCAAAAACAAATCTGTTGATGGTAGTACTCCCCAAAGTGAAATACTTAGCTACACTTAATGGAATCTGTACAAAAATCTATACAAAACTCCGATGAAAAAGACCTGAGAAAAACTAAATAATGGAGAGCTATTTCATGGCTGTGGATAAGAAGACTCGATGTGTCCAAATGTCAGTTCTACTTGGTCTATTTATTCAGCGCAATCTCAATCAAAATACCCGCAAAGGTCTTGTGGAGATCAACCAAATGATTCTGAAGTTTACCTGGAGAGGCAAAAGGCCCAGAAGAGCCAACACGATATCGAAGGAGAACAACATTAGAGGACTTACACTACCTGACTTCAGGACTCAGTATAAAGCTACAGTAATCAAGACAGTGTGGCACTGGTGATCGAAGAGACGAATAGGCCAATGGAACGGAACAGGGAGCCCAGGAGTGGACCCCCATCAATATAGTCAACCGGGGACACCTGGGGGCTCACCGGTTGAGCATGTGCCTTTTGCTCAGGTCGTGACCCCGGGATCCTGGGATCGAGTCCCGCATCGGGCTCCCTGGATGGAGCCTGCTTCTCCCTCTGCCTGTGTCTGCCTCTCTCTCAGTCTCTCATGGATAAATAAAATCTTAAAAAAAAATACAGTCAACTGGTCTTTGACAAAGGAACAAAGGCAGTACAATGGAGCAAAGCAAATCTTCTCAACAAATGATACTGCCACAACTGGGCATCTACACACACACACACACACACACACACACAGTGGATCACAGACCTTACTCTCCTCACAAAATTTAACTCAAAATAGATCATAGGCCCAAATGCAAAGCACAAAGCCTTAAAACTCTCACAGGTTTACATAAGAGAAATCTAAATGACCTTGAGTTTGGTGAAGACTTTTTATTTTTTATTTTTTTAAAGATTTTATTCATTTATTCATGATAGAGAGAGAGAGAGAGAGGCAGAGACACAGGCAGAGGGAGAAGCAGGCTCCATGCCAGGGAGCCTGACGCGGGACTCGATCCCAGGACTCCAGGATTGCGCCCTGGGCCAAAGGCAGGCGCCAAACCGCTGAGCCACCCAGGGATCCCCCGGTGAAGACTTTTTAGATATAACACCACAGGCATGATCCATGAAAGAAATAGCTGATTAACTGGGCTTTGCCGAAATTAAAAACTTCTGCTCTGTGAAAGATAGTATCTAAGAGATTGAGAAGACAAATCACAAAATGGACTTACGGGGTGAGAAAACATCTGCAAAGGGCATATCTGATAAAGATTATTGTCCCAAAATATGCAAAGAACTCTTAAAACTCAATGATAACAACAAAACAACCTGATCAAAATATGGGCCAAAGACCTTAGCAGACGCCTCACCCAAGAATATATACAGATGTCAAATAAGCACATGAAGAGATGCTCCACATCATAGGTTACCAGGGAAATTCAAATTTATTTTATATATATTTTATATATATATTTTTTTATATATTTTATATATATATTTTTATATATTATATATTTTAAATATTTTATTTACTTACTCATGAGAGACACACAGAGAGGCAGAGACACAGGCAGAAGGAGAAGCAGGCTCCCTGCAGAGAGCCCGATGTGGGACTTGATCCCAGGACCCTGGGATCATGACCTGAGCCAGAGGCAGACACTCAACCAGTGAGCCATCCAACCGCCCCAGGAAATTCAAATTTTAAAAATGAGATACCACTATACCTCTATTAGAATGGCCAAAATCCAGAACACTGACACTATCAAATGTGGCTGAGGATGCGGAACAACAGGAACTCTCATTCATGGCTGGTGAGAATGCAAAATGGCACAGCCACCTTGGAAGACAGTTTGACAGTTTCTCAGAAAATAAAACATACTCTTCTAGGATCCAGCAATTGCACTTCTTAGTATTTAACTAAAGGAGTTGAAAACATGTCCATAGAGAAGCGTGCCACACTGATGCTTATAGCAACGTCATTCACGATTGCCCAAACTTGGAGATAAGCAAGGTGTCCTTCAGTGGGTGAATGGGTAAACTGTGGTCCTTCCAGACGGTGGAATATTAGTCAGTGTTAAAACGAAATGAGCTTTCAAGTCGTGAAAAGAAATGGAAAAACTGGAAGCCAATCTGAAAGGTCTATACATTGTGTGATGCCAACTCTATGATGTTCTGGAAAAGGCAACACTATGGAGACAGTGAAAAGATCAGTGGTTGCCAGGAGTGAGGCGGGGGTGGGGGGTGGGAGGGATGAAGAGGTGAAGCACAGAGGATGTTTAGGGCAGTGAAAATCTCCGTATGATACCATATGGACGGGTCCAAGTCATTGCACACCTGTCCACACCCATAGAGGGCACACCACTGAGAGTGAGCCCTAATGTGAACCATGGGTTTTGGGTGATGATGATATGTTAATATAGACTCGTTGATTGTGACAAAGGTACCACCGTGGTGGGGAAGGTTGATAATAGGGAGGCTGTGCATGTGGCGGCACAGAAGATATATGGGGAATCTCTGTATTTTCCTATCGATTTTGCTGTGAACTTAAAACTCTTCTGGAAAAAAAAATGAAGTCTAAAAAAAAAAAAAAAAGACAACCCAATAGGAAATGGGCAAAGGCCTTGAATAGTGAATAGGCTTTTTTTCAAAGAAGATACACAAATGACATGCAAAGATGCTCAGCCTCATTAACCATCAGGGCAATGCAGATCAAAGCCGCAGCCGGACACTGTGTCACACCCATAGGATGGCTGGCGTGAAAACAGGTAGCCAGTCACAGGTGTTGGAGAGGATGTAAAGAAACCAGAGCCCTTGGGGACTGTCGGTGGGATGCAACATAGTGCAGCCACTTTGGAAAAGTCTGGCAGTTCCTCAGATGGTTAAACAGCATAACTGTGCATCAGCCATTCCGTGCCAGGGGTATACCCACGTCTACCCAAGAGAACTGAAAACACGTCTGTGCAGAAATGTGCACAGCGTTACAGTAGCCCAAGAGTGGAGCCAACCCGTGTGTCTACCTACCAATGCACGGATAAACGGAATATTGTTCTGC
This sequence comes from Canis aureus, assembly GCF_053574225.1. Lineage (NCBI taxonomy): Eukaryota > Metazoa > Chordata > Mammalia > Carnivora > Canidae > Canis > Canis aureus. The sequence continues at coordinate 51,985,068 of NC_135634.1, read as the reverse complement.
CATAAAAAGGAACGGAGGGACGCCTGGGTGGCTCCGCGTTGCACTTCTCCCTTCAGCTCAGGGCATGACCCGGGTCCCGGGATCGAGTCCCACATCGGGCTCCCCGCAGGGAGCCTGCTTCTCCCTCTGCCTGTGTCTCTGCCTCTCTCTGTGTCTCTCATGAATAAGTGAATCTATTTATAAAACCAAAAAGGAATGGAATTCGGATCCGGGCCACAATGTGAATGAGCTTTGAAAACATTTCCTCAGGCCAAAGCAGCCCGACGGCCGCCCGAGCGGCTGCACTTGTGGGCCACAATCGCCGCGGGGAGTCCCAGAAAGCAGCGGGCCGGTGGCCGCCTCGGTCAGGCCAGGGCCAGGGCGGACGGTGACCCGGGCAGGAGACGGGCCGAGTGCACGACGCCGAGGGTGTGAGAAGCCTTCGAGTCGTAAGAGCGAAGCGTGAGCTGTGAGCGGCGGCCGCGGAGCGCGGGGAGGCAGGCCCCGGACCTCGGGGGTGCGCAGGGGTCTCCCCGAGGAGGGCAGGGGCCCGCCTCACGCGCGGGGCTCCCACGGGCCGCTGGGGGTCGGGGCTGCAGGGACCCAGCATGGGGGGGTCCGCGTCCTTTCAGGGCCCCGCGACCCCGCCCCTGCTCTCGTGGGGACCACCGGAGGCCCGGAGCCGCCGCGCAGCCACGGCGCACATTTGGGGTGGCAGGGGGCGCAGATGCTAGGGCGTCGGGGGAAGGCGGTCAGCGCCTGGGGACGCTCTGCGGAGGGGCCGGGGGACCACCCGCCGTCTCGGTCATGCACGCCGCTCCTTTGTTTCGTTTCCACAGCCCTTTAAACACCCAAGCCACATGCCAAGCTCGCAGGCCAGCCGCAGACCCTGGGCCAGGGTACCAGGTCCCGTGCCCACTGCGGCCCAGCCGGGTTGGAGCCGGGCTCTGGGGGAGCAGGGGAGCTGGGCGCCCCGGGGACCCCCGCCTACCGCCGCCCACGCTTGGGGCCGGCCACCGTGGACACACACCGCCAGGGTACAGTCTGGGTCACTTGGGGGCCACAGGGGCGGGCCTTCCTGATGGGACGCACGGGGACAGGCCACCGCCAGGACCCGGCGAAAGGACAGGCCTCGCTGTGGTGGCGCTGGAAGCCCCAGGCTGCCCGGTTGGTCTCCCATGGAAGCCGCTCGCTCTCCGCCTTGCTGGGAAGGACCGCTGACCCCTCCCTGGCCCCGCGGGGGGGTCTCATGACCCGCCTTGACCACCTGCTCGGGCCCTAGCACTACAGGGACTTCCCTGACAGGGACGCGCCCTCTGTGTCGCAGGCTACCGCGCAGCGCAAGTGCCCAGCGGCCGTCCCACGCTCCCCACCACCCAGGGGCAGCTGGCATCACCTTGGGGCAGCTTCCCCAGACTCCACCCCAGAGACCGCGGCCTCTGCCGCCCGGTGGCCCTGGCCTGCGCACCTCCTGCGCACCTGGGCCAGTCCGTGTGCTCACTGAATCCCCGGCCGGGCCCCGCCTCCCCTCGGCTGCCCTGGGGGACGGCCAGGATGGAAGGCGGGGACTGAGAAGGGCTCGTGTAGGCCTGTTTCCCCGCTCGTGGGCACGCTGGTGCGCCTCCGTCTCCCCTGACCCCACATAGGCCAGCCCCGGTGTGTGCGTCTAGCAGGTGCAGCCCGACCGAAGGGGCCTCGGGGCTCGAGCTAAACTCCGGCTCAGCCACCTGGATTTTCTTGTTGGACCAACATGCTCCTAAGTCATGGGGACACAGGTCGGTTGGTTGAGGGTGCTGCTCACCGTCCTCTCCGGTGGTGCACGGGGCCCCAGGGGGGCGTAATGGGTGCGTATAATTCTACTCAAGTGTCTCTGCTGCTTTTGCTCCTGAACCCTGCCAGTGGATGTCTGTGTGTGGGCAGGGCAAGGGGGTGAGCGGTAGGGATGGGCACACCGTGGAGGGGGACACTCCCTGGTGCCGGGCAGGGACCACCTGGGGGTCTGGGCGTCGGGAAGCGTGATGGTGCTTCACCCCCAGATCAGCGCCTGGCAGGGCCCCTGTAGGCTCCCTGCATCAGGCAGCACCTGTGCCTGCGAACCGGCCCTGCGCTGGGCTTACGTCCCTGTCGGGCACTAGAAAATGAAAAAGCTCCTGGGACGTGGCCTGTCACGAGCGACTCTGCTGTGCCTGACACAAAACGTGGACCCCTGCCCGTCACGTCTAAACACACGGATGGCACAGCCTCGTTTCAGATGCAGGTTCACGCTTGGCCCTGGGGTATGTTCCGGGGGGGGGGAGCACGGCTGCAGACACTCCGGGGCTCGGCCCACAGACCTCAACCAGACCCATGCGGCAGAGATCCAAGTCCAGTTAGCGCCAGATCTCAAGTGGCCTGTGCCCCTTGGGTCGTATGTCTGCACGGGGGTGGGGGCTGAGCCTCGACTGTCCACGGGGGTGAGGGCGGGGGGGGTCTACCGGAGGGCGAGGGGGCTGAGAGCCGGAAGCTTCCTGGTGAAACCCTAATGGGAGTCACCGTTTGGCCCATTTGCTGCCTCTGTAACTGTCCGTAGTGGCGTCAGGGATTAGCAGGGCAGTCTGGCCGCCTTGTGTGGGTCACGATGGACAATAGCCTGGCCTTCGGCGGCGTCCTGCTGAAGTAGTCCCCCCCGCCTCCCTGGAACCAGTGCACAGTGGGCTGCGCCTGCAGCTTGGGGGCAAGGCCGAGGTCTACACCGCAGGACCTCACGTTGCTGCTGGGAGCCTTAGTCAGGTGCGCCGGGAGGCGAATGGCACGGATGGTCCTGGCCTCCGTGGTCCCACTAGTCGAGTGATCTGCCTCGGGTCCTGAGGGCCCTGTGTGTTCGCGGGCCGTGCCAAGAAGGCGGGCCTCTGTCTGCTTTCCTGGGCCGCATCTCGGGGCGGAGTTTGCAGAGATCAGCCTGGGGAGATGCAGTGCTGTGTCCCTGCGGACAGAGGGCAGGCTTCCCCACGCTCCGTGTTTCTTGGCCATGACACAAGCCCATGCGGGGGGTGGGTGCCCTCTGCTGCCCTGGGGGACGTGGGGAGTGAGGGGCGCCCGTGCAGATGGCTGGGGTCTCCGGCCAGCACCCCCAAATCCGTAACAGGCTAACATGAGCCAGTGACGAGGGTACAGCCAATCCCCGACTTCCACAGTTTCATGGTAACAACCTTGAAATTGTACATAAAATGGAAATTTTCCTAGAAAAACACAATTTGCCAAACGTGAGGAGAGTTAGAGAATCTATTTTTTACATAATTATCAAGGACACTGAACCGGCACCAACTCCCCCAGGGACACTCTAGCTCCAGATGGCACTTCCAGTGAGTTCCAGCAAACATGCGAGGAACAACTCCAGAAATACTTCAGCCCTTCTGGCTGCAAGAGTCCATTTCATGAGACTGGCACCATCGCGGTTCCCAAGTCAACAAGGCCCGTACGTGCACCAACAGCAGGCCAGTCTCACTGACGCAGCAAGTTGCCAAAATCTTCAATAAATTGGCAAACTGAACCCAGCAATACATAAATAAGCTAAACAGTTCATTACTACCAAGCTGCATTTTTTGAAGATTTATTTACTTATTTTAGAGACAGAATGAGAGAGAGAGAGAGCACGCGCGCATGAATGGGGGGAGGGGCAGAGCACCACGCTGAGGGTGGACCCCACCGTGGGACTCAATCTCCTGACCCTGAGACCAAGACCTACTGAAGCTAAGAGTTGGGTGCTTAACCGACTGAGCCACCTAAGCACCCCCACGTTGCATTTTTGTTAGGCATACCAGCTAGGCTTTACATTAGAAAACCAAGTAATGTAATTAATTTAAACAATCAATTTAACAGATTAAGGGAGAAAGATCACACGGTCATCTTCCTAGGTGCAGACACGGCATTTAATACAAGTCAGCATCCACTTGTGATAAAAACTCTCAGAATGCTGGGAATCTAACGGAACACCCTGGATCTGATAAAGGGTGTCCTCACCAGAAACGAGAACAAACACTGTGTTCGATGGTGAAATAGGGAGATTTCTTTTTGAGATTGGGAATAGGATAAGGATCCTGCCAACACCATTTCCACTGGACAATGCAGCGGAGACCTGAGCCAACACAGCAAGGCAAAGAGAAAAAAAAATGAATCAAGAAGTAAAAAGATTAGGCAGGGAGGAAGAGGAACACAGCTGCTGTGAGTTGTGTACAATATGAACGTGGATGTAGAAAATCGGAAAGAATCCCCAGATAATTTAGTAAAACTAATAAGAGGCTCCGTTCGGTTGTTACGTATAAAATCAGAAACTGTAAAAAATCAACCGTGATTCTGTATGCCGGCAATAAGCAGAAATAAAGACACCATTTACAACAGTACAAAAAAATCAAGTCCTTAGGAACAAATTTAACAAAGATGCACAAGTCTTCTCTGTAATCAATTCTAAAGATTTAAATTTTTTAAAATTTACTTCAGAGAGAGAAGAGCTAGAGAGAGAGAGCACAAGAGGGGGGAGCAGCAGAGGCAGAGGGAGAAGCAGGCTCCCCGCTGGGCCGGGAGCCCAGGTCCCCGGGATCATGATTGGAGCCAAAGGCAGACGCTCAGCCCCCGAGCCCCCCGGGCGCCCTCTAGTCAATTCTAAACCTTGACTGAAAACACTAAAGACATAAAAAAATACAAGAAAGAAAGAAAACACTAAGGACAACCTGAACAAATACAGAAGCACATGTTCCTGGATTGTGGGACTCGGTGTTGCAAAGATGCCCGCTCCCCCCCTTGCATCCGTATACTCAACGCAGCCTCAAAAAAAAAAAAAAAAAAAAAATCCCAACTGGTACGTGTGTGTCTGTGACTTGATAAACCGATTCCAAATCTTACATGAAAACGCAACACCAGGAATGTCGGAGACCCTCTCTCGAAGAGCAAGACAGATGGAAGTGCTGTGACAGACACGGGAGCTCCCAGGGCACCGAGGTCACAGAGCTGGCAGCACCCCCAACCCCCCGCCCCCCGCCCCCCGCCACGTAGGACACTCGTTAGGCGGCAGGGGTGCTGTGGAGCTGCGCTCTCGCTTCCTAGGATGGGTCCTGGGCCTTCCACCTGCGCCCCACGCAGGGCCCAGCTCCAGGCGTGTTCCACACTCGTGAGTGAGGAAACTACTCAGCAATAACACTGTTGGAGGAAATAGTCCTGACTTTCAGGGAGTGACTTTTTTTTTAAAGATTTTATTTATTTATTCATGGGAGCCATAGAGAGCGAGGCAGAGACGCAGGGAGAGGAAGAAGCAGCTCCCTGCGCGGAGCCCGATGCAGGATTTGATCCCAGGACCCCGGGGTCACGGCCTGAGCCGAAGGCAGACGCTCAACCGCTGAGCCACCGGGGCGAACCTTGGGGGGTGGTTTTTAAAATAAGCCTAACCATAAAAAACAGGGACCGCACACACACTCTGTTACACTGAAATCGGGAACGTGTGTTGGCCCAAAGGTGCCGGTCAGGAGGGTGCAGGAAGGCACAGAACGGGGACGGAAATTTACAGGGCTTGTGACCTGGGTGTGCCACATGCTCCCACAGACCCCCAGGAAGAGGGTCAGTGTAGACAAGAGGGGAATCCAGTGCAGGGCCAACGCGAGCTGTGTTCGGCCTCGTTGATAAAGGAGGAGGTTAGAACCACGGTAGCACGCCTGGAGGCCGCCACCAGGACAGGTGCAGCCCACGGCCAACGGTCTCGCTCCGTGCGAACGTGCACTCGCGCGTGCCCAGGTCCATGTTCCAGAATTTTCATAAGCAGCATCGTTAAGATTAGCCTTAAACTAGGAACTCCAGATGCCCGCCACAGCCAAGCGGATGCGCGACTGTGGCCTCCTCACATAGTCACACAGCGAGGACGACCCGAGGCGCTGCGGCAGACGCGGGTGGGCGGCCCCAGCACGGTTTGGTGCCAGGGGACGAACCCTGTGTGCTGCCATCCGACGGAGTTTGCAAACGACCGTCCTCGGGGTGCACGCTGAGGGGCGGCGCAGGCGGGCGAGGGTGTCAGCACGAGGGCTCGGGGGCGCCGGGGCTGGTGTAACCCGGGGGGCCACCGAGGCTTGCACTGCATTTGTCCCTTTGCCTTGGGTGGGCTGGGCCGAGGCCGGGCGGGGGCACCTGCGGGTGGGAGCGGCCTGCCCTGCCCTCCCTGCACCCCTGAGCTGCACCCCCCCCACCCCGCGCCTGCACACAGACCACTGAGTCCGCCTCCTGCTTTGAAGTCCGGCCCAGGTGGGCGGCGTGTGCAGAGGCCTCCGGCCTGCCCCGCCGGCTGCTGCTGCCCTGCCCGCCCCGGCCGCGGGCCTGGAGCCCAGGGGTCCAGGAAGGAGGCAGAACAAGCCGGCCTTGTTTCGCTGCCAGGGCGGGGCAGGCCCGGAGCTCGGCCCAGGAGGCGGCGGCCCGGGCGGACCAGGCGGGCCTGGCAGGCGCTCTCACCTGGCCGGGCCGCTGGGCTTCCTTCAGCCGGATGCGAGCATCTGCACGTCCCGTGGGGCTCGGGGGGGTGGGGCAGTAGGCTGGCCCGAGGGCTGGGCGTCCCGACCCAGAGCGGAGCTGGGGCCCGGGGATCCTCGGGGCGGCCCTGTGCTCCCCGCACCAGGGTCCCTCTCCTCCTTCGGGCCGGGACAAGCGCCACTTCCTGCGAGATACCTCTTTCACTGTTCATTTTCCTACGTGCGGCAAGTAGCACTTTATAAAACGTGTGACGCGGACGTGGGAATGAGGAGGAAGGATGAGACCCGGAGTCCCTGTCAGAGGCCCCCCGTGACCAGCGTGTCCTAGCTGAGCGACGGAGGTTTAATCCCCAACCGGGACTAACACAAGTGGGGCCCCACCTGCGCGCTGTTGGCCCCGACCTCCCCGCCCTTGGCCTGGGTGTTTGCTGGGCTCGGAGCAGCCCCCTGTGCCCGCCGCTGGCCCTGGGGACCTGAGGCCAGCGTGGGGGACCCGCCAGGGAGAGCCCAGCGCAGGGAGGAAGGAGGGGCAGCTTGTGCCGATTCGCAGGCCTGTGGCCGGGCCCCTCCCCGCGGGCTCCCCAGCCGGGCCTGGGGGTCCGTCGGCCCCTCCCACACAGGTGCTGCCTCTCCGTGTCCAGGCACCCGCCGGACAAGGCTGCCTCCGGTGTCCCCGCCCCGGGTGGGACTGGCTCACAGGCCGCCTCGTGAGGCCCGTGTGCTGGACGGAACCGGCTGCAGGGGTGGGTGGCCGGCAGCTGCGGCCTCCACGCCCTGCCTGCACCCCCACTCCCGGTGGGCGCCGGAGGCCTGCGGTCAGTCGGCGGAGGGCGTGCTCAGTGCTGAGCGGCCTGATGGTCCTCGGGGAGGCCCCGAAGCCACACGCAGCAGGAGCTGCGGTGACCCTGGGAACTGCGGGGTGGCCCTGGGGTGCAGGGAGAGGGGCACAGGCCCGTGTGCGTGTGTGCTCGTGTGGGAGTGTATGTGTGTGAGGGTGTGCGTGTATGCTTGTTCAGGTATGTGTGCACCAGTGTGGGGCATGAGTGTATGTATGGCGTGTATATGATGAGTGCGTGTGTAAGATGGGTGTGCATGAGCGTGCATGAAGGTGTGTGTGTGTGTAAGTGTGTGCATGGGTATGAGGGTGTGTAAGTGATGAGTGTGTATGACGGTGCCTGTATGTATGTGGGTGAGCGTGTGTGAAGGTGTGCATGTGTATGAGTGTGTGAGTGTGTGATGCTGTCTGAAGGACTGTGGGTACGGACGCGCGTGTGCGGGCGGTGTGCGGGCTGGCCAGAGGGTGCCCCGTTTTCCTGCGCGGCCAGGCGGCCCCCACGGGCCAGGAGCAGCACGGAGGGATGGCGGAGGGACGGCGCTGGTGGCATTTCCGACTTGGAGAAAACCAGGAAAGAGCAGAAATGTCCCGGAGGGTCTGTCGGGGGCAGTGTCCGGCGGCAGCGCATGACATGTGTCTGCGGGTCCCCGAGCTGGGCGCCCGAGGGCGTGCCCTGCCACCCTGGCCGGTGGAGGTGGGGGGGCGGGCGGGCCTGGGGGGACCCCGCGGCCACGGCACCCCAGCTCTGCAAACAGCACATCCGAGCGGGCGGGGCCTCGGTTCCTGCTTTGACTCCTCTGCCAAGAATAAAACAATAAAGCCCCTGAGGCCTTTTATAAGCTTGTTTTGAAAAATGTAGGCATGTTTTTTATTTCCTGGCAGCTTTCTGGGTAATTAGGATTCCTCCCACGGCCCGGTGGGGGGCTGGAGTGGGCGGCGGGGCTCCCGGGCCAGGTCGGCCAGCCCTGGGGAGCTAGGAAGGGGGGAGGCTGGCTCTGGGCTGAGCGCGGGGAGGGAGCCGGTGGGGCAGGCCTCAGGAAGCGGCCTGGGGCGGGAGGACAGGAGGGAGGACGGGAGGGAGGACAGAGGACAGGACGGAGCACAGCAGATGGGGGCAGGGAGCCGCCGCAGGGCCATCCTGGGGGCGCAGAGGGGGCTCAGCCCCCTGGGCTGCGGGCGGGAAGGCGGGCTAGTGCTGGCCGAGCCCCCAGGCCCTCTGGGCCACGAGCCCCAGGCTGGCGCCCCCGGTGCCCCCTCAGCCCTGCTCCCCGCGGCCACCCCTGGGCTCCACCCCCCCACCCCCCCCCACTGCTGCCTCCGGGTCTGGCACCTGTGCCTACGTGCTCTGTCCCTCCTGCTGTCCCCTCCGCCCTCCCCGTGTGCACGGGGGCCTCTGCCTCCCCTCCCCAGCTCCCTGCAGGCCCCGGCCCTGCCTCCCTGTGGGACACAGCCCCCCACCCCAGCCCAGTCCCCCGCCCCTCAGACAGAGGCGCCTCTCAGCCTCGCCGCATCCCTGCAGCCACCGTGGGGTCCGCTGCCACCCACAGCGGGAGAGGCCCCCGCATGCGAGCCCACCCGCCACGACGCCCAGACCCTCCCTTCCAGGGGCCGCAGTGGCTCCTCTGGGACCCCAGCCCCTACCCCAGGGCCCGTCCCCAGCACGCCTGCCCGCTGCCTGTGCCCAGGCCTCCAAGGCCCTGAGGGCGCCCCCGGCTCCCGCGTAGCCCCGACCCGCTCACGGGCGGCGTGGCCCTGGGCTGCCCCTCGGCGCGGAGGGCCTGGGCTCAGGGGCCCAAGTGGGGCCGGTGCCGCTCTCGCTCCTCCCGCCCGCGCAGCCTGCACCGACTCCGGGACCTGCTGACCCCGGGGCTGGGGACCCCCGACCGCGCTCCCAGCTCCGCGGCCCCCTGTCCTGCCCCCGCCCCACCCCCATCAGCCCTCAGACCACAGGGACGCCTCATGTGGCCCGGAAGCCAGGAGCACCTGTGTCTGGGGCCCCGCTGGGGTGGCTGGTCCTGGCCAGCCCAGTACCCGTAAATGGGGGGCAGGGTCAGGAAGGGCTGGGCCACCCATGGGCGGGAGGGCAGGTCAGTGGGTGCCCACAGGAGGAACAGCACTGCCCAGGTGGAGCCCTGGACAGGTACCAGCGGCACCTGGTGAAAATGCTGATTCCGGGGCCTGTGCAGGCCTTTGGCCTCAGATCCCCTGGGAGGGCCCAGGGATCTACATCTCTCCCATGCCCCCAGGGGACCCGGCAGCAGCCCTGGGGGCCCCCGGTTCTGGACGGCTGCTGGGGGATCTTCACCCAGGTGCCAGTGATGATGCCCTTTGGGGTGGCAGGGGGCAGTGGGGGGGTGGGGGACAGCAGGGGGTAGTAGGGGGCAGTGGGGGGCAGTGAGGGGCAACAAGGGGCAGTGAGGTGCAGCAGGGGTCAGCGAGGGGCAGCAGGGGGCGAGGAGCAGGGGGCAGCGGGGGTCAGTGAGGGGCAGCGGGGGGGCAGCGAGGGGCAGCGGGGGGCAATGACGAGCAGCGGAGGGCAGAGGGGGCAGCGAGGGGCAGCAGGAGGCGATGGGCAGCAGGGTTCAGCGAGGGGCAGCAGGGGTCAGCGAGGGGCAGCGGGGGGCAGCAGGGGGCAGTGATGGGCAGTGGGGGGCACGTCTCTTCAGAGCGAGTCAGGCCACCTGGAGGAATGTATCGTGGGGAAGGGACAGGATGGGGGACCGCGTGGAGGTGCGGCCGGGGCGCCCCTGTGCCAGAGCCCCAGTGATTCATGGGAGGCGCTGAAGCCACCCGCTCCGTGGACACCGACGGAGTGACCGCTCTGAATGACGACGCGGCCGCGGGACGGGATCCTGTCCCTCAGGGCAGTGACTACGGACGGAATCGGGCCTTGCTTGGTGGCAGCCCCAGGTGGTGGCAGGAGCATGCTGGGCCTGCGTGACGTGAGCGTCAGGAGGGGCTGGAGGCGCCCGTGTCCTGCGGTGGGGTCGGGGACGCGTCACCACAGTGAGCGGGACCGGACGAGGGTGCAGCACCTGGGAGCGGAGGCCCCCGGGAGGCTGGGGGCCCGGGGACTAAACAGCCATGATTCATGTTGGGGGGCGGGGATCTCACGTAGCGTCTGCACCGGGCGGGCAGCCGGCGGGTGGTGCCCCCCGTGACCTGGGCCTACACCAGGGGTCGGCGCCCTCCCCGGCCCCCCCCCCCCCCGCGATGATTCACCGGCGCGGTCCACACACGGCTGCGCGGGGGGCCGGGCTGGGGGGGCCGCTCACCGCTGCCCCGACCTGCTACGGAGGGGCCGGGGAGGTTCCCAGGTGGCCTCCGGGGGCCAGGTGCCGTCCCACCAGGAGGACATTCGGGCAGTGGCTCTGCTGCGACAGACGCCGCCCGGGCGGAGGGCCAGAGCGCAGCCGGCCGCGTCCTCCTGCCCCAGCCTGTCGCACCCCTGCGCGGATCTGCCCGGGGCGCGCCCTCCCCTCTGGCGGACTGGCGGCCTCCGCAGTGTCTCCCGAGCCGGCGGACGGCGAGGGGCAGACCGGAACCCCCCCCCCCCCCCCCCCGCAAGGACACGCTGTTGGAGGCGCACAGGGCCCAGGTGACGGCACGAGGCTGGCGTGGTGCTCGCTGCTCCCCGCGCCCCTCTGTAGCACGGGCTCGCTGCCGACTTCCCCCAGGGCCTCCCCCCCCTCCACTTCCCCCTTTATCTGATGGAGTAAAACCTATTACTAGTAACCATTCTTCTAACGCTGGGATTGTCCCACTGTGGCCAGAGGGCCCCGCTGGTGGCCTCGGCGGCCTCCGGGCACGTCTGACTCGGGCATGTGGTTGATGTCCGGGCTCTGTTTGCACTTTTCCCACCAGGGTTCATGTCATCCCGAAGAGCCCTCGTCCCTTCCAGGGAGACGTCTGGCAACCAGGTCTGAGCACTCGGGGTGCTCGGTGCCACAGGGCCTCCCAGCCAGGAAGCACGTACGCTGTGCGCACGCGCACACACGCACAGGTGCCATGTCACAAGACACAGATGCGTATACACGCACCGTGAGTTCACACTAACGCGTCCACAGGCGGGAGGCGGACACCGAACAAGGAAACAACCAGGTGGGGTAGAGGCGGCACAGGGGAGAGTTGGGGGAACGCCTCGTCGGGGGCTGCCCAGGAGACCTGCATGTGTGGGGAACACCCCTGGGAGCAGGAACAGCAAGTGCCACCACCGAGCATGGCCCGTGTGCGTGGCGGGGGCAGAGCCACCCACCTCAGGGCGGGGGGCCCGCAGGGGCTGAGGGAGACGTGAGTCTCCTTCACGCTTGGCAGGGCTCCGTCTGCCGCCCTACGGACAGGCTCGAGGGGAGGGCCAGACGAAGGCCAGAGAGGGGGCACCCACAGGCATCCAGGCGTGTGGGGACGGTGGCCGCACCCAGGGCTGTGGCCGTGCCAGGCTGGGAAGTGGGAGGTGTTGCCCAGGCCCCGACAATGAGGGGACGGTGGGTCCAGGGAGGCAGCAGGCCTTGGGTTTGAGATGCGACAGTTAGGAGGCAGCTGCACACGGTGGCCTAAAGGCCCTGAATCTGCATTCCGAGGCTCAGTTTCCCCATCGGCCCTCTGGTAGTCCAGGTGCAGGCCCCGGGTGGGCACGGGAGGCCCTGGCCAGGCCACGCGCCTTGGGACAAACAGCGTCCTTCTGTGCCCGGCTGTAATCATCACCCGGCCCCTCCGAGGTGTCCGGCCCTGCCCCCGGAGCCCCAGTGTCTCGCCCTCAGGGAGAAGGCGCAGCAGCGCGCCCGCCGCGTCCACACGGCAAGTGTTTTTCCAACGTTCTCTTTGTTTCAGGAAAAAGCTCTTAGGGAGATATATGTTTTGTTAGCGGCCGTCATGTTCGTTTCTGATGAAACTATTTGTTTTCCTAGCAGATCTTTCCACGGTAGAGCCGTCTCTCCCAGTGGTTTTGGCAACAGTAGACGTTTGCGGTCAGGCCATTAAAGAGGGTCAACCATTTTAATAATATTTTCACCTGTGACTTTGATGGGAAGGCTGAGCCTGGCCCAGATGCCTACGGAACATTGTGACGGCGTTCCGTTACAACGGTGCCAACCCGGGCTGTGCCATTTCTAGGACACGTGGGCCTGCTGTGGCCTCCGCGGACCCCGCGCGCAGCTCTGGGCTGTCCCCCACGTGCTGCGGGAAGCCGGTCCCGCCCGGCCCAGGGGCCCTTCGGCAGGGCGCTGGCGTCCGCCCAGCACTGCCCGGACCCGATGCTGCTGCCAAGGTGCGGGAGCCGTTCCGCACAGGCGTGGGGACAGGTAGCTACCGGGCTGTGCCGCGGCCCTGGTGGAGGGAGCACACGGTGCCGGCGGAGGCCACTCGGTGCTGAGGGAGGGCGTCCAGCGCCCGCGGCGGTGCCGGTGGCCTTGGAGGTGGGGGGGGGGCACACACTGGTGGTGGCAGGAGGGAGCTGAGGGAACAGGTGGCAGCGTGGGGGGAGGCAGGGGCACATGTAGGAGTGGCCGGGAGGTGTTGAGGGTGGCAGAGGTCGTGGTTGGGGCGATGGCGCTGCAGGAACCGGAGGCACCATGGGATGGGGCTGGCCCACCCCGGCTCCAGCCTGCGTGCGGGGGACAGCGGGTGCCGTGCCTGGTGGCCCTCCCGGGAGGGTGCAGGGCAGTGAGGGCACCTTCCCACTGGCTCACTCCCTCTGTGGCCCGGTCGCCCGGTGGTGGCCGCGCACAGACCCGGGGCCCAGCGGCTCCTGCGGTCCGAGGCCCTGGCTCCGGGCCTGAGTGACCCGCTGCTGGCCTGGGGGAGGGGCCGGGGAGGGAAGAGGGGACGCCGCCCGCTGTCCCACCCCCAGGGGTGGTCTGCGGCGACGCAGCAGGGCCTCGGGCCCGCCCCACTGGGGAAACTGAGGCGGGCGGGGGGGGGCCGAGCCCAGGCGGAAGCGCTGTCCTCGGTCCACCCCTGGGCGCCCGGCGCCAAGTCGCAGCGCCCCCCCGCGCCCCGCGCCCCGCGGCTACTCACGTAGAGGCCCGAGTGCTCGGCGCCGAAGAAGGGGAAGGGCAGGGAGAGCGGCCGCAGCCCCGAGCCGCCGTCGTCCTGCTTCGGGGTGACCGCGTCGCCGCGCTCCGCGCCGAAGCCGTAGAAGTCGGCCAGGGCCACCGCGCCCCGCGCCCCGCGCGCCCCGAGCCCCAGGGCCGCGGCCACCAGCAGCGTCCAGGCGGCGCCGCGCAGCATCGCAGGGGCGGCGGGGAGGGCGCGGGCGGCGGGGAGGGCGCGGGGCCGGGAGCGCGGCGGGCGCGGGGAGGGCGCGGGGAGGGCGCGGGGGCCGCGGCTCGGCCGAGGAGGGCGCCGGGCGGGACCGCGCTCAGGCCAGCCCCGCCCCGGGGCCCGCGGCTTAAATACGCAGCCGGGCGGGGGCGGGGCCGGGCGGGGCGGGGCGGGGCCATGCAAATGAGCCGCCCTTAAAGCGCCAGGGCCCCGGCGAGGCGAGCGCAGCGCGCGGGGCGTCCTGCGGGGCGGGGCCGTGCTCCTCCCCCCGGGGTCCCCGGTCGCGGGGCTGGGCGGCCGCGCAGGAGGCGCCGCGACAGACCCCGAGGACGCCTGACACGTGGGGCCTGGGGCCCGCCGGGGCCCCTGCGCTTAGCAGTGCCCGACACCCCCGCTCCGCAGGTGCCCAGAGGCCACCCCCGCCGCCCCGAGCCCCGAGCCTCTGCACACCTGCCCCCGGCCCTGGGGCGAGGCTCCCATCTCGTGGCCCCCCCGCCCGGGGGAGGGGGTCAGGACACCACACGGGGGAGCCCCTGGGGAGCTTTCCGGGTGGGTTCCGGGTCCCAAGGGAACCTCATGGCCAGGGAATGTCCTGGGGGAACACAGGTCCACGTGGGCCCGGGGCGAGTGGATGGGCGCTCCTGGGCCCCGCGGATGGCAGGAGACCCCCCGGAGCCCGCGCTCCAGATGCCGAGTCCCCAGCTCGTGGCCATCCCAGCTCTTCCCCTGCCTCTGGGTCCTCGGACCTCACACCCTGTTCTGAGCGTCTCCCCTCGGGCTCAGGTCAGGGTCCTCAGCCAACCTCCCCGTGCTCCAGTCTCCAAAGCTGCTGTCGGGGGACGCATGACCACAAGCCAAGCCTGGAGCCCCTGACGACCGAGAGCCAGCACTACCACCGGGGCTCTGGTTGCGGCTGGCTCTGGGTGTCCTACGATGTCCTCGGTGAGCCGTTAGCCAGGAGCATTAAGTGTGATTTTGAAGAAATAATGGAAAGGCCGTTTGACTTTGTGTGTTACACGCTTACACAGGTTCCTTTAGGCTAGTGTCAGGGCAGAGCCAGAGCTTAAGGAGGCAGCCGCTGCTGGGGCCGACCTCACGCTCCACCTCCCCCAGAGCAAGCTCCCCCTGAACTCTCGGGATCCACCGTGCTCGGCTGCAACGGGGCCAGCCCGGGGCCAGGTTCCTGCCTCGGGGACCCTCCAGGACAGCAGGACAACCGCGCCAAGGTTCCACTGAAGGACGAGAAAGGTCAAAGCCTCCCACCTGTGGAGGAAAGAAGTCAGAGAGGACATCTAATTGCCGAGGTCGTGCTGGGAGCAGAATCCCAGCCTGACGGGCTCCCGGGGCTCTCGGCAGGAAGCTGGGGAGGAAGGGCACGTTCCCACTTGCTCACATTCACACATGCATGCACACTCTCACATTTCCACATGCATATTACACGTGGATACAGCACGTGCTCACTCACGTGTGCAGCTCACACACACATGCTCCCAGACACAACACACGCAGACATTGCCACATGCACCTCTTCGGCTCCTTCTCCTGAGCACGTGCATCAGGGGATCCCAGTAAAGGTCTGGGTCTGGGCTGGGCTTTGGGTCCACCCAGGGGCTCATTGGGAGCAGGGCTGCCCCAGAGCCCAGCATGCTCAAGGGCACACAGTGGTGCCCAGTATGTGCACCCACGGAGGGCCTGGTTCTCCAGACATGCTGGGACTGGTTGGCCTACACGGCAGGACCCAACCAGGCCACCCAAGGGAATCCCCTGGGCGGCTTTGTCACAGGCTCAGGCCCGGGCCCGGCCCAGAGAGCAGGTGCTCATGGGGTTAGGCTGGAGCCAGCCGCGGGCAGACGCTTGGGTCGCGGCCCCCAGCGGGGCCGAGCTTACCTGGGGCCGCGCCTGGCTGCCTGCTTGCAGCCTCCACCCCGGGCCGGTTAGGACCTGGTCTGGGAGACGGGGGGTTAACGTGAGGCCCCACCACCGTGGGCATTACATTTCAAAAAAAAAAAAAAAACCCAAAACAAAACAAACCCCCCCCTCCAACTCCACAGGCAAAAAAGAGGGAGAAAAAAATTTTTTTTTTCAGGTGCTAAAAATATTATCAGGAAATACTTTTCAGCAATGTGCCGTTTTACGTTCCCCTCTGGACTCAAGGGCGCCTTTGTCTCTGCCACAGAAAGTCCACATTTATCAAAACCAAAATCGTTTTATCAAGCAGGCTCATGTTCTGCGGCCGGGAAATCTGAGCCTCCCCAACAGGCCTGTGACATTTTAGTTTAGGGCCTGAGTACGTGTGCAGTTTAGGTGGGGGAGCCCCGGGGCCGACCCCGGGATATCCCGGGACGAGGGGCTCCATCCAGGGCAAGGGGGGAGTGCTGTCCCCCCACAACACACCTGGCCTGGCGGGCTTGTCCCTGAGGGCTCCGAGTGGGGCTGCTCGCGGCTGGCCGTCCCTCCGCAAACTTCTCCAGAGGCAGCTGGATGAGCATAGCCCCCACCCCCCCAGCAGCTGGTTCTTCCACGGATGTGGACCCGGAAGCCCCTGCCCCAGGTAACCCGCCCCCCACCGCTGCGGGCGAGGTAGGAGGTTATGGGGCCCGGAGGGGCAGGTTGGGCGCAGCTCTTGCAGAAGCCCACCCTGCCTGGTTATTACCAGGTGGGGCTGCGTGGGGTCCCGGCACAGCTGGTCCCCTGGGCAGGGACGGGAACCCCCCGGCTCAGGGCACACTCCTAGGGAATGGACAGTCCATGGGTGCTGGGCCCACTCGGCCTCTCCCCGTGCCTGCGGCCCCCGCGGCCCCCGCACCCGGACCCCGGACCCCCGTGAGGGCACCTCTCTTGGTCTTAGGGAGACGGTGGGATTGGGGCTCAACGTTTGCTCCCTGGGATGTTCGCTGCTGCTTTAGTTCTTAAAAAACAGGAATTAGAGAAACGCTTTGAGCTGGGGAATCGGCCGGGACAGGCCAAAACTGGTCACAGGTTTGGGGCTGTCTCCCTCCCACGGCCCTCGGGCAACCCCACATGTACCCCCCACCCCCACCGCGCCCGGGGCAAAGACTCCCGCTTCCCGACGCTTCCACGCGCCCCCCACGGCCTCTCAGAGGGGCGCCTCGGTGGCCCAGGGCCTGTCCGTGTGCTGGGAGGCTCTGCAGCTGATGAAGTCACGCTTCTGTGGCATTTGTAATGACGTGGGGCAAACCTAACGGGAAAACGTCGACGGAGAGAGTCTTTAAAGCGAGTGTTCAACGTAGGCCAGACGCCGGCGTCCCCCCACCAGGGGCCGGCACGTGCGGGAAGGAGGTGCTCAGGTCTACGCTGGGATCTGCAGTGCTTTGCTTTTTGTACGTGTTTGCTGTCGTTAAACTTTTTATTTGCAGGGATTTGAAAAACGTTAATGTGTTAGAAGCCCCGGTTCCAGCGGCCCCCTCGGTCCTGCGGCCCTGGGAGGCCAGGGTGCTGCGGGGGCGGGGCCTGGCCCTCGGGGCCGCCTTCCCCCCCGCCCTGCCTGGTGTGCAGCGTGGGCACCGCCGCCCTCCCTGGGCTCTGGGGGGCCCCCTGCTCCCCCGCGTGCGCCCCACCTGCACGTGGACACCACAGCGGCCAGGCCCTGGGATGAGCGCTGGTGATGGCGGTCCGACGGGCAGTACCCGCAGTGGACTCTCTGTGCCCCTCCGGGGTGGGGTGGCCCATGGTGCAGGGAACCAGGGCTAGGGGCCTGTCCAGGGTTGCAGGGCTGCGGGGGGCGGGGCTAGGGTCCTCCAAGGCCGTGCACCCCGACGGCTGCTGGGCCAAGCTGGGCCTTGGGCGGGGTGGCCGGGGAGATGCCCTGAGGCTCCGGGGACCAATGCACGGCCTGGCCACCCGCGGGCTGTCCTCCCTGGCCCTCACCCCGGACGCTGGGGGGTGCTGTGCGTGGGGACAGGAGACGCCCAGCAGGGCTCCAGCCCCCAGGCACCAGCCCATCTCTGTGCTCCGGTCACCGGGACGCCGCTGGCCACCTGGGCGTGGGGCCTCTGGGCTTGCCTCGGACCTCTCGCTGACGGCCCTGCGGCCTTGGTCCAGAAGCAGGACCTCGGGAGGCCCCGTCGCCCCCTCACCTGCCACAGGTGCCCCGGGAGCTGTTGGCAGAACAGCCAGGCCCCACCCGGTGCCCCGGGACAGTCGGTGCCCTGCGGGAGGTGCTTAAGGAAACACCAATTTATTTCCTTTAGGAAGATCTTCTTTCCTGAGAACATGACTTTATGCTGAATAAGTAAAGACAGCGTCTCCGACGTGGGTTGAACTATTTATTAAAACGCACAGACCCGGAGGTCTGAGGCATGCACGTGGGGCGGGGACACCCCCACCGCCCGGGAGTGTGCGGCTCAGGCTCTGGGGCCTTTCATTCTAACACTGACGAGCCGGACCCCTTTCAGCCACGAGCACTTATCAGGTGGCTCCTCGGGCTGGGAGCTCCGGGCCCAGAGATGTGACAGGTGAGGCAGCAGCGGGTGCCGTGGGCACGCGGAGGGGAGGGCGCCCACACGGACCCCCGCCTCCGGCTCCTGTCCCTTCCCACGCCGCCGCCGCCCCAGGGCCTTCTGCTGGGGGGGGGTGAGTGCTCCCGGGTGCCCTGCTGTCCCCACTGACAGGTGCACGCCCCGAGGCAGACGCCACCGACACCCCCTTGGCCGCAGCAGCCACTGTTAGTGGTCACCTGCTCCTCCCCTTGGAGCCCGAGCTGGACTCAGAATCCTCAACCCAGCCGCCAGCGGTGGGCAGAGCTGAGAGGCACAAGGAAGCCTGTGGCCGCCTCCTTGGGGCGCCGCGACCCTCCACTCGCAGCCCGCGGCCCCTCGGTCGCTGCATTGGAGCAGAAAGCAGCTCCGACGGCCTGGGTGCGTCCGGGGGCAGGGGACGGCGATGGCACGGTCGGGCCTGCTCCCAGCTGGGTTCCGGGGGCTCCGGGGGCTCCCAGGGCAGCCAGCCCCACGCACACGGGAAGCCACGGGCCGCCCGGCGCCCCACGGACCCTAAACGTGCCACTTGCAAAACAAGAGAGGCCATTTGGGGCGGAAACAAGTCACCGCGCCCCGTGCTGATGGGGAAGGAGGGACACCACGGCGGGTGATGCCCGCACAGGGGCCAAGAGGGCTGCCCGGGCTCCACGGCCACCAGGACTTTCCCAGAGTTCGAGGCTGGAAACGTGGGAGTTCGGTAGCAGCTCGGGTTCGCAGGCGGCGCTTCCCGTGGCCAGTGAGTCACGGAGACTCGCTTCTGAGTCATTTCCAGCCACCTGCCGCCGGGACGGGCCTGCAGTTCCTGGATACGAGGGTCCGCGGCCTCTGGGCGCAGGGGAGCGGCGGCTGCGCCTCGCAGGACATTGTGTTTTTGGCTCCAGTTGGTGGAAATACTTTCCACGTGCTTCCCCGTGTTTATAGAGCTGAGGGCATGGAATGCAGCCCGTGGCCACGGAAGCCGGCCTGCTGGGGCCTGGCCACCGGCTCTGGGGCGCCGCACGCCAGTGTCCCCAGCAGCCGGGCCAGGGCGAGGTGTCCGGGCCCCCAGCAGCCCCCGTGGAACCGCAGGGCACCGTGGACACGGGGCCCCTGGGGGGGAGCCGGACGCCCTGGCTGGGGACGCTGGGTGGGCAGGCCGCCCGGGGCGGGGCGCGGGGTGGCTGCAGCGGGGCTCACTTTTTGGCCCGGGAGGCCTGGCTGGGTTGAGCCTGCGGCCGCCGAGGCACCTCCTGGTCCAGCTGCTTCTTCAGACCGGCCACCTGGGGACAGAGCAGGGGCTCAGGGGGCGGCAGGCCCGGCGGTCACCCCCCAGGCACGTGGCTGTGCGGCCCCTGTGGCCCCCGAGGACGGGTGGTCTGTGAGGGACAGAAACACGAGGCAGGCGACGGGCTCCGCAGCTGCGGCAGGATGGGCAGGGTGGGCAGGGTGGGCAGGGCGCCGCTCCCCGCGGGGACACCACCACGCACGCGGGCCCCAGGCACGGCCTTCCACGCAGGCTCGTGTGTGCTCCACAAGCTAGGAAAACACGTGCTCATAGGCTGGGCAGACGCGGCTTGGTGGGTGAGGGACACTGACGAGGGGGTGACGTGACACTGGGTGGCCCTTGACCTCTCCGGGTCCCACTTGCCGCCACTGTAGAACGAGGGTTTCGGCCAGGTGGCCCCAGGTCTCTGAGGGGCCGGAGCCCGGGGCTCAGCCCAGCAGGTGCGTGGGGGGGGTGCAGGGCAGGGGGCAGGGCAGGTGCACGCCACGGCCACATCCGCCACCCCAAGGGCAGCACAGGGACAGTGCTCCCACTGCCTTGTGACACGCAGTGACCGCTGCTCTCTGCCCAGGACCAGTCCCCACTGCTAAGCCCCCATCCCAGAACCCTCGCCGCACCCCTCAGTGAGCACTGGGGCCCACGGGGCGGCCGCGCTGGGATCCCACTGCTGGAGGCTGCTGCTCCCCTCGCCCCACCCCTCCGTCTGCCGGGACACTGAGGGCCGGGCCCCCTTTGCTCCTCCAGGCCCTTCACCCGCCACTGGTGATGCTGCTTGGGCTCCGGGGCCGGTCCCGTGGGGCGGGGCGTCGAGCTCGCAGAGCCCCCCTGTGCCGGCTGCACCGGGACCTGGGCACCCACTGCTGCCGCCTGCCCGCCTGCCGCTCGGAGTCCCGGGGCCGGAGTCCAGCCCTCCCCCCGGGGCCACCTGTCCGTCCTCCAGCTCCCCGCCTGCCCCAGTGCCCGCTGAGCCCACCCGGGGGGGGCGTTGCTCACACTTCAGCGCCGGGGCCTCGTCGGGCCTGGACTCCCCCCTTGGGGCCTGAGAGCCCCTTTACTCCTAGCTCCTGCTCGGCTGCCCGGGGCTGCCGGCCCCCCGGCGCCTCTCGCCCTCTGCTCTTCCTGGCGTCTCCGAGTGTGCGGGGTCTGGCTGCCCACAGAGGGGGCACGGGGCAGCCCCCAGAGCGGCCCGCAGGCCTGCCTGGCCCCAGGTGCCTTGGAGGGAAGGCCAGGAGGGCCGCGTAGGGCCCTGGGTCCCGGGGCGGTGAGAGCCCGGCAGGCCCGTCGTCAGGGCTGTCTCCTCCTCTGTCCAGCCCGTCCCTGCCGTCTGCACGTGCACGTTCGTGGGGGGGTGTGCGGGAGCCTTCGGGGACCCACCTGGGGCCCGGAAGCACGAAGCTCCACCGCCCGGGGGGCCTGCAGCTGTGGTCCTGCCGCAGGGCCCTGTCCACGTCCCAGCCCCTGTCCTGGCCCTGGCCCCGTCCTTCCCCAGCTTCTCCTGCTCCGTCTGCGAGAGCCCAGATGGCAGGGGCTCCTTTTGTCCCTCGTGGGGGTCCCTTCTGGAGGGAGGACCTGACGCCCCAGGTCATGCCTGCGGGTGCCTGACGTGCACGGTGCCCTCCGGGGAGTCCCTGGTCCCGCTCGGGGCCTTGTCCCTGGACAAGACTCGAGGGCATCGAGCTCCCTGGAGCGCCCCCCAGCCGCCCTCCCGCCTGCTGCCCTGGCTCTCGCCCCCGGGGCTGGACCCGGCAAGGCCTCCGTCCTGTCACTGGCGGTGGCGTGCTCAGTGACAGCAGGCTAGCGTGACAAAAACAAGGACTCCTTCTTCAGTGTGAGAAAAAGAGAGTCCACGTCCCCTGAAAAAGGAAGTCCTGTTTCTTTAAAACTCCAGCTACGCTCCTGGAAGTGCACGTTAAACAGAGAAGAGAAAAGTGAAATCCAAAATAAATAAACGGCCACATCCGGGTTTCCCCTCCTGAGACACCAATAAAGGGTTTATGGGTTTGGGGGCCCCTCGCAGCTGACCTCCTGGAACTCATTAGCTGCTCCCCCCCCCCCGACCTGGGCTGCAGGGGCCCGCAGCTGGCGCGGCTGCCCCGGGCAGTGCCACTGAGGCCCGGCCAGCGCCCCCCGGAGCCGCCACGGATGCCTGGGCCCCTGTCAGCGTGGTCGGCCTTCGGGGGAAGCAGGATTCCTGTGACCCCGGGGGTCGGCGACCCTCCTCCCTGGGAGGGCAGGTGGCCCTGCAGGGACAAGCTGGCCACTGGCTTTCAGGGACCGTCCTGACCTGCTGGCCTCTGTGCCTGCGCCCTGACCCCGACCCCAACCTGTTCCTAGGGTCTCTGCCCCCACTGCACCCCCCTGCTGACCTGGCCACTCCCCTCCGGAGAACCCGCTTGTCCCCAAGTCCACGTCAGCTGGACGGTGTGTGTCTGGTGGCCCGGGCCTGCCCCAGGACAGAAGTTGACGTGCGCTTGGGGACACAGAGGGGCAGACACTCTCCCGGAGGCTCCAGGCTCAGCAGTGCCCTTGCCTGGTGGGGCCTCACCACTCTCCTGGGGGTGCGTTGGTCAGTCCTTGTCGGCGAGGGGCAGAGGCTGGGGCGGAGGCTGGAGCCCGGGGCAGAGGCCGGCTTGGGCTCGGGGAGACCTGGGGAGGCTCGGCTACTCTCAGGGGGACCTGGCTGCCCCTGGTTGTGCGTCTTGCTCTGGACACGGCACCGCCCGTCCCGCCTGCTCTGCCCTCCCCGCTGCTGACCGCGGGCTGCGCCGGCGCCTCCGTCCTCCCAAGTGTGAGCTCTGGGCACCCGCCGCCCGCCGCTCACCCCCGGCGACGATGGGGCGCGGAGGCCAAGCCTGGCCCGCGTGGCGCCCTGACCCTCGCCCGCGAGCCAGCCCCGCCTAAGGCGCTCTGGGCAGGTGTCGGTGAGCAGGGGGAGTGGAGGCGAGCTGGGGGGGCCTGGGTCTGCGGCACCCCGAGAGGCCCTGGCCGGACACTCCTGCCCCGACGGCCGCGAGCGACCAACGCCCTCCGTTCCGGGGCTGCTCCCTTCAGGCGGGGGGGGGCGTGTTGGCACACCTCGCACACCTCGTGCACGCCGCACATCTGCACGCCTGCACACCCTGCACACCCCGCATACCCACACACCCCGCACACCCGCACACCTCTGCACACCTCGTACACCCTGCACACCTCGCACACCTTCACACCCGCACACCTCTGCACACCCTGCACACCCCACACAGCTCACACACCTCTGCACACCTCGTACACCCTGCACAGCCCGCACAGCTCACACAACTCTGCACACCTCCACCCACCTCTTACACCGCGCACACCTTGCACACCTCTGCCCACCTCGCACACCTCTGCCCACTTCACACACTTCTATACATCTCGCCCACCTCCACCCACCCTGCACACCCCTCACACCCTGCACCGATGCACACCCAGCACATCTCCACAAACCCCTGCACACCTCCCCCCCGCGCACATCTCCACCCACCTCACACACTGTGCACACCTTGCACACCTCCGCAGGCCTGCGCTGCGGTGGGAGGGGCTGCAGCCCTGTGCAGACACCTGTGCTGACCGGCAGGTCTGGTCCCTGGGCCCCTCCATGTCTGTGCCCGCACACGGCGTCGGCCCTGCTCTAGGGGACAGGCGGCGAGGATCTTCGCCCAGACGGGGCACAGACGTGCTCACTGAGGTTCCTGGTCACGGCCGCCAGGCGCCAGGGCGGCAGGACACACCCATCTGCTCGTCCTAGTGAAGCCTGGGAAGGCCACCCTACTCTGGGGACCGCGGCTGAGACCTCAGCAACCGGGACTCCTGCTTGCCCACTTTGTAAGGGGGTCACTGAGCTGGAAGGGTCAGGTGCCTCGGACGCTGGGTCACGAGCCCAGCAAAGGCTGCCCCCAAACTGCCCTGTTGCCCGATTCCCCCATATTCCCTGCTTGAGTCTGCGTCTCGCCGGAACCGCGTGCCCACAGCCTGGCTGGCACCTGCCACACACCCAGTCCCCTCCCCGTTCCTGCAGGGCCCAGGCGGCACATCCGGGACCAAGGAGCGGCCCGCGGGGCCATGTGCGGGGAGGCCCTGCTGCCTGCAGACTCCCGCTGCTGGGCCCACAGAGCCCTAAGTGGGCGTGGGGCCTGTTCCAGGGGCCCTTTTCCCTTCTCTGGGCCCCAGAAGATGCTCTGGCCGCCCCACCCCCAGTTCAACCCGGGCAGCTTCACTTTGGCGTGTTTCCTCCGCGGAGACCGCATCCACTCACACTTGGGGAGTGTGCCCCGCGAGTCACTGGCCGGTGGGCGCCTGGGCTGGGCCCTGCCCCTGGGCCTCGCGCCTTTCCCCGTGTGTCCGGGCGGCTCACTGTCCTGTCCTGGCCCCCGGTCGCTGCCGGCCTCCGGGTCTCGCTCCTGCCCGCTGTGGAGACCTCTGGGGTGGAAGCCCGGCTCCCCCTTGGCGACTGTGCGCCCCTGAGCTACCCTGTCGCCGGGTCCAGTGTAGGGGGCACTTCCTGAGCCGCGGGCATCTCCAGCCAGAGGATCCGGGGCTCCAGGGGTAGGCGGGTGCCAGGCCACCCAGCCCCCAGGGGCTGTGGCTCACACACTGGGGGCAGAGCTGGGCCTTTGCTGTGACCCGTGGTGCCCCCCAAGGACAGCAAAGGGAGCGGGTGTCTGTAGGTCTGTAGGGTCCCCCACCTGCGCGGTGGCCCTGGGCTTGGAGAGGGCAGCGCAGGTGCAGAGCCCCGCCCCCCCCCCCCCCCCCCCCCCGCCACCCGCAGCTCGCAGGTCCATCCCCATGGGATGCGGCCGGCCCGGCCCCGCCCGCCCCCTTCAGCCGCGGCCCCGCCCCTGTAGCCGTGGCCACGCCCTTTCCCCCGCCCACACCACCTAGGCCCCGCCCCTGTAGCCGTGGCCACGCCCCTTACCCCGCCCACGCAGCCGCGGCCCCGCCCCCCCGCAGCCGCGGCCCCGCCCCCTGTAGCCCCCGCCCCCCGCCCCTGTAGCCGTGACCACGCCCTTTGCCCCGCCCACACCACCTAGGCCCCGCCCCTGCAGCCGCGGCCACGCCCCCTCTAGCCCCCGCCCCGCCCCCCGCGCGTGCAGCCCCCTGAGCTCCCCCTGCAGGCCGGCCCGTCCGCTCGGCGCCTGCTCCCCTGCCCACGCGCTCACCGCCCTGCCGAGGGGAGGCGGCTGCCGGGGCCTCCAGGCTCTCCCCGCTGAGCTGCGTGTCCACAGCCGACCCCGCGTCTAGGGTGTCCCTCCCGCCTCAGTTTCCCCGTCGGTCCGCTGGCGGTCGGATGGCGTCTGGGAGGCTCCAGGTGCGAACACCTGCCCGCGGCTGCCGGGGGCGCCCCTCCCCCCCTCACCTGCCGCGAAGGCTCCGGCGCGCCCTCCAGCAGGGCCACCTGCTCCTGCGGCCCCTTCCCGCGCCGGGCCCGGCCCTGGCTGTGCCTCCGGCTCTCACCCAGCGCCCTGTGCAGCGCGTCCAGTTGCTCCTAGGGAGGAAGACATGGGGTCTCCTGGGAACACGGCCTGGGGGTGCTGGGGGCAGGGCCTGCAGGTGCTGGTCAGGCGGCTTAGGGTGTGGCCGCGGTGGGCAGGGGCCTGGGGTGCAGGACCCCGAGAGGCTCCGCCTGGGCGCTCTGTGCTGGCCGGGCTGGCCTCAGGACGCAGCTGGCCTCCGTCCCCCTGGGATGAGCCGGAGCATCCCCCAAGCGCTCGGAGCCTGTAGAGCTCAGGCCTGGGCCCGCTCTCCCCAGCTGCCGCCTCTGAGGTCCACCACCTGTGCCCCTGCCCAGCACGTCCCACCACCGTGGGCCCAGCAGCCTGCGTCCCAGGACACTGCTCCCTGCCCCACGGGCACCCGACACCCCAGGCTCAAACAGCGCGGGCCCTCCTTCCCCCGCACCCACTCACCCACCCCTGACCGTCCTTGGCCCTGTTGCTTCAGCCTGCCCCAGCCGTGGTCAATGACTCGGGCACCCGTGGCCCTCCCTTTCCTGTCCCCAGGCGTGCTCCACGGGGTGGCCCGACCGCACGCCCCAGTCTGCGTGTCGAATTGTGCCGTTTCATCGTCCTGAGGCTGCAGCGGCTCTCGGCCGCCACCTCCTCTGAGCCCCTGCCCTGCTCACTCTCCAGCCTCTAGCGGCTCCTTGCTCGGGGCGCTGCCCCCTGTCCTCTCGGCCCTGGGGCCATCCTCCCTGTCACCCCGGGCTCTGACCCCGCCCCCAGGACGACGGCGCCTGCTGGGTCCCCTGGGTCCTGGAGCACACACCGTGGGCCTGGGGAAGTCTGATGAGCAAACACGCACACACAAGCCCGCACGAGTCCACCTAGGAACACACAGCCCTGCCCCTGAGTGTTTGGTGGGAAGTGGCCAGTGTCTTCCTGGAAAACCAGGGATCACACCTGCTGGTGCTTCCATGGCTGAGCAGGAAGGCGGAGCTGGGGTGCTGGGGGGGTCCTGGGGTGTCCACCCTGGAGCCCGTGGTAGCTCGGGCTCAAGCGGGCAAAGCGGAAGAACACGAGTGGGAATTTGGAGACAGCCTGGGGGGCCGTGTGGGGGCTGGGGAGCTGGTGGTGGCCTCTCCGCTGGGTGGTCCAGGACCCGCTGACCGAGACGGGAGGGTGGGCAGGGGGGTGCAGGCCCAGAGTTCAGCCTTGAGGGGCTGGATGTGGGGGACAGTGTCACAGAGCCTCCGATGGCCGGGGCGGAGGGAGAGACAGGTCCCAGCCCAGTGGATGCTACAGCAGAGGGCGGAGGACGAGGCGGCTGCCCAGGAGGACCAAAGGCTGGCCGAGGGCTGACCCCTCCGTGCAGTGCCCCAAGAGGCTGGCACACCCAGACCCCAAAGGGATCCTCTGGATGTGACAAGTGCTGCTGATGAAGTTTGCACATCTGTGGGGGGGGAGGGCGCTCTTCCCAGGAGCAGGGCTGGGGGAGGGGTGGGGAGGGTGCAAGAGGGAGGCCCGAAGCTATGGGTTCCCCCGATGACCACACGGGTTCCAGCCCTCCGGGGCCCATCTGGACCACAAGCACAGCATTCGCAGCAGTTGCGTCCCGTCCATCTGTCACTCGGCCGTGACAAATGCTGGGGTGCACGGGGCCCGCCAATGGGGGAGGCCACTTCGGAGCAGGGAGAGGACTGAGCCCCTGGCGAGGGGCCGGTGGGCAGAGCCGGGACGGGCTTCCTCGTCTGGTGCTCTCGGACTTTAGAAGCGGACAGTGGGGACAAAAGCCGCAAGGTTTCGCCCTTCCCTGCAAGTTCGGAAACCACCATTTTCTGTTTGTGCACATTTCCAGGAGAAAAGCAGAGGTTTCCTTCAAATATGGCTTAAATATTTCATGGTATTTTAAAGAGGCCCAGGCCACTTATGTGAAGCATCAGGCTCCTCTCGTAATGACTCAGCTTTTACGGAATTCACATTAACTGGCATCATCGGACGGTGCGCCCTCTGCCAGCGTCACCCGGTGCGCCTCCGAGTTAGTGTCCTTCCTTGCGTCGCCACGGTTCGGAGCCCACAGGCCGTGCGAGGCGTGGGCTGGGCCAGTCGGCCTCGCACACCCGGTTCGCCTGCGGGTCCACGTGGCGGCGGGAAGGCGCCAACTCCAGCCCCGCGCGGGGCCTGCGCTCCAGGGGCCTCGGGCTGGTCCTGGGAGAGACCCCAGTGGGCAGCGCTCAGACGTCGGGGACCCGGAGCTCGGCCGGGAGCCCGGGGTCGGGGCTCACCCAGACCCTCGCACGCCGCTCGCGTCCACTCGCCCCAGCGCCCCCTTCGGCCGTGCTCGCCTTATCATCAGCCTCGCTGCTGCTTTTCAAAATTTCCATTAAAAGCCTCAAACATCTCTCCTTCTCTGTAGACTCGGCAACCAGCTTGCCCGTTTCCCTCCACACAGTCCATTAAAGATAGACGAAACCCAAACGGGAGAGCCCAGCAACCAACAACCAACCTGCGAGGAGCCAGGAGCATAGACACATCCCCCCGGAAGCTGCTCGGAAGGTCCTGACTGTCCCCGAGCCTCACCCCGTCCCCACTAAGACTGGACGCAGCAACCGGAGAGGCACAAACCTGTCGCCGATCTTCTCAGTAACCCTCGCGTTAGGAAATAAAAACCGAAAGTCCTCGAAAACTGGTAAAAAAAAAAAAATTCACGTCGGAAATCCGTGGTGCACACACCGAACCCCCAGTAGGGAAAATGGGGTCACACCGAGCCCTCTATTGAGAGAGGACGCCTGGACGTAAATCCATGGCTTGTTCGGTTTAAGAAACGAGGGCGGGAGCCTGGTGGCTGAGTCGGGGAGGCGTCCGCCTGGGGCTCAGGCCGTGACCGCGGGGGGCCTGCTTCTCCCTCTGCCTCTGCCCCCCCCCGCTCATGCCCGCTCACTCTGACGAATGAATAAAAAGAATCTTTTTTTTTTTTTTAAAGGAATGAGGGAAATCACAACAACAACAACAAAGGAGGATATTAATATAACCCGAAAGGAGTCATCGTGGGCGAAGACGACGGGAGAGATAAAGCTGGTTCTTTGAAGAGACCAATAAACCAGGCGAACTGTTGGCAGGTCGGGCTCAGAGAAAGCGACAGATCTGCAGCGCCGAGACCAGGTAGGGCCCCGGGTGGGAAGAAGAGAGGGTCTCAGGAAGAAAACGGTTCCAACCGCAGGTGGGACGACAGACGTGAGGGAAACGCGCGGCGGGGCGGCCCCGGCGATGCCTCTAACCGTGCAGGACGGAGGGCCCAGCTGCCGGCTGCCCACGGGGGGAGGCAAGCCCGGCGCCCGGCGGGAGGCGGTGTCCACGGGCGGGCCCCTCTCGCCCGGGGCCGTGGCCTGGCCCTGACCGCCCGCCGCCCCTCCCCCTCCGGCTGTGGGCCCGCGCCCCCTCGCTCCGGGCCGCCCACTGCCCGCTACCCGCAGGACCCCGAGCGGCGTGGGGCGTGTGTCCTGACGTCCGGGCCCCTTCCGCGTTGTTGATCCTCCGGATTCCCAGGGGGCCCTGGAAACAGGGAGGGATTTGCTCTCGAACAAGAATCTCACTGTTTGCATAGCACAGCCTACCATTTAATTAGAAAAATATGTTTTTAATTAAGTTTCTCTTGACAAACGCATTCAACGGTTCACGTGAAACGGGGGGAGAACCCGGCGCACGAAAGTGAAAGCGCTCGTGTCCCCGCAGACCCGGCTCGGCCTGCGCGGGGGGCCCGGCGCCTGACCTGGGCGCGGGGAGGCTGGCCCTGGGCCCTCGGGGCCTGCCGTGCATCGGGGTGCCCCTCCCAGGCGCCCACCTCCATGCCCCGGGCACAGAAATTGGGAAAACCGTCCTCGGGCTGGAGACCAGAGACTCGGGGGGTTCGCGCGACACAGAGGCAGACAGACCCACGGCCGCAGGACGGAAGTACCAGAATTCTCGCCGCGGCTAAACGCGCTGCCCATGGATCTGAGCACCCGCGCTTGCCCACTGGCGGCCGATTCCGAGTCCCGGGGAATGTGGGCCCAGCACGGGTGGCGAGGTGTGACCAGCGTCCCCAGGTGTGGGGCCACAGGGGTGCTGACTCAGCCGGGGCTGCAGGAGGCAAGGGACGCCGGCATCTCACGGAGCCCCAGCCGCCCCGCGGGCAGGTGCCACACACAAGGAGGGGGCGCCACGCAGCTCAGCTGGCCCGAGGACGGAGCCTGCACCCTCCCCGCGGAGGACAGGAGACCTCGGGTCGCTCCCTGCCGCCTCCGTTGCCCTGCGGGGCCCCCACGTCCCGCACGACCCCCATGACCCCCATGACCCCCAGGGTCCCCATGGCCCTCAGGGTCCCCACAGCCCCCAGGATCCCTACGGCCCCTATGGCCCCCATGACCCCCAGGGTCCCTATAGCCCCCACGGTCCCCACGGTCCCCACAGTCCCCACGGCCCCCAGGGCTCCCCTTTCTGTCTTTCAGTTCCAGCTGGAAGCATCTGGACAGGGACACGTGAAGCCCCAGGGGGTCCTCTCCACTCCCGGCTCCGAGCAAGACCAGACCCCCTTCTTTGAGGCCGAGCAGAGGAGAGAGATCCCGACAGTCACAGCCAGCGGTGGCGCAAGAGACAGTCGACCCAGGATCAGATCTGAGGGTCTCGAATGGGAAGAGAACAGAGTGGCTGCACGACGTGGGAACAGGTGTCAGAAGCTGCTCCGCGCCCGCTCAGGAAGGGGCCCCGGGGCGGGGAGCCGGAGCGGGAACAACCGAGACTGGGGATGCGAGGACCGACCCGGCGTGGAGATGGGGATTCGATGACGCGCGGCCCTGGACGGAGGCCCAAGCTCCCGGGCCGCGGAGCCGGCGAGAAGGCGGGAGACCGCGGGGCAAGGAGGACGGGCGACCGGAGGGCAGGGCTGGGCTGCCCGAATTTCAGGACAAAAGGATGGGAAGTGCGCGGAGAAGGGGCGTTTTTACGTGGAAATGACCAGCATCGGCTCAAGACAGATTCGGTTCCGCGAGCAGACGGGGCTGCAGGCACAGGTACAGTCACAGAGGGGACACCCGTCTGGCCTCCCCCGTGGGGGAACAACTCAACCCACAACCCCCTCGCCTTCCCTGAGCCCGTCTGAGGATGAGGTCATGGGGCCACCACCAGGGGAATCTAGGTAGACACAGGCCCTCCAGAGGGTGGGGGCCCGGGGGCGGGCGGCCCCAGGACTGCCCGAGACACCCGGGCACCTCGCAGGTGTAATTGGGGCCACCGCCCGAGGTTATCCAGGTGGGCCGGATGAACCCCCGGAGGCCCCCGGGCTGCTGGCACGGGGACAGCGGTGCGTGAGGGTCTGCGTGAGGGTCCTGCTGCCGTGGCAGCCTGGTGAGAGCCGACGAGAAGCCCAGGCAGGGGTGGGAGACGCGGAACCCACTGCCCCCCGGACCCCGTGGGGCTGCTGCCTGCAGGGCTGGGGCTCACTGACGGGGAGCGCCATCAGTGCGTGCAGTATAAAGCCCCGGGGTGTGCCCACGGGGGGCGGGGTTCAAAATCGGGGGCAGGCCCTGCAGGGACCCCCACCGGGGCACTTAGGAGAAAGGTGCAGGCGGGGCAGCCTGGACGGGGCAGGGCGGAGGGGACATGGGCGCGGGGGGAGGGCTGCGAGAAGGGGTCCCCTGAGCACGGCGCAGCCCCACGCTCGCGGTCACACGTGCTGCCCACCCCCGTGGAGGGGGACGGAGAGCAAACGACCCTAAAATAGAGGGACAGAATGGAAGCCACGAGGAAGCCTCAAGCCTCCAGTCAGCAATCGGAGCAAACCGGAGCCCGGAGGTGACCGCACAGCTCGTAAGGGGGATAAATTCCCTTGGAAAAGGCAGAGACTCGAGGTGGGATGGGGATGGAAGGGGGGGGGGGCGGCTGCGCTTGGGGACACGCGGTGGCAGCTGCGGAACGTCGCAGGGCCCGAGAAACTTCAGATTCTGAAGGACACGCCATGGAAACGCGAGGACCCAGGACGCTTGGAGACGGCAGCACGTGCGGCCCCGAATCCTCACGCAAATCCAGCGTCACTCTAGGGATGCCGAGCTCGGGGGACGACCCAGCGCGGGGCGACTGCGTAGACGTCGGGGTCACCCCGCCACCTGCCCGGCTTCTCGGAGCCACATCTGCTGGGCCCCGCGCTGGGTCGTCCGGCCTTCCAGCCCGGGCCCAGGCGTCCCCCGCGTCTCCCGGCGGCCCAGCTCCCGGGGCTTCCCTGGCCCGGTCCCACCCTCGCAGCGCCAGGCCACTCAGCCCCCTGCTCCGCTGCTCCCACCATCTTTCCGGGGTGGGGCCGGGGACCCCGATTCTCCAACACGCCCCTGGGGGGCCTGTGCTCCTCCCTGGCCTGCTGATCCCCATGCCTCCGGGGCCTCCAAGAACTTTCTGGAAATGGCAGCCTGGCAGCTTCAGCTGCCCAGACCCGGCTGCTCCCCATCCCAGCCCACCCCGGGGCTGCTGGGCGCCCCGTCCAGGCGGCCACCTCCACCGGCCCAGCCTCCTCACTTGAAAGGGACCAGAGGCCACCATCACAGCACAGGCGCGTATGTGGGGACATTTACCCAAATTGGTCCTGTGTAACCTCCGTCCGTGTCTGGGTGACACAGTAAACTTGTCCTGCTCACCATCGACGTGACCCCACGGGGGCTCCGGGGCTGGGCCCGTGTCACCGAGGCCCGCGTGTGGCCACAGAAGGGTGGACGGCCGGGGAGGCCAGGGGTCACCCTGCCTGAGGCCCTCGCTGCCCTGGACCCAGTGCCCAGCCTGCAGACCAGTGGGGAGCACCCCCGGACAGCCCTCCAGGGGAGCACCCCGGGACAGCCCTACCCAGACACCCCTATGCGCCCTGTGGGCACCCTGTCCCTGGAGGCCATGTCACCCGCTCTGCCTCCACAGGGGTCCTCCTCGTTCCCCGCCCTGTCCCCAGGTCCTCACCCCGCAAGCCCCACCTGGAACCTCCGCCTCTCCCGGCCTGCCGCCCGCCTGCTCGCCAGGTGCTCCGCGTCCAGCCTGTGCAGCGCCTCCTCCTGCAGGGCGCGGGCCGCCTGGGCAGTGCGCGTCTCACCCTCCGCCTGGCGCCAGGCTGCGGACAAACGGGCTTGCGTGGCTCCCGAGCTCAGGCCGGGGAACAGGCTCGCTGTCGACACCTAGACGCTGGGGCT
The DNA here is from genome assembly GCF_053574225.1 of Canis aureus. Classification (NCBI taxonomy): domain Eukaryota; kingdom Metazoa; phylum Chordata; class Mammalia; order Carnivora; family Canidae; genus Canis; species Canis aureus. The sequence goes on along the minus strand of NC_135634.1, from coordinate 51,953,096 downwards.
GCAGAGGCCCCCCGAAAATCCCTGCCCCTCCCACTTGAACCTCAAGGATCCCTGGGGCTGGGGCTGGGGTCCCGGCTCCCTCCGCCTGCTTCTCCTTCTCTCCCACCTTGTTTCCTTCCACAGACATTCCTCCTTCGAGACTGTGCATGGCCCCAGACCCACCCTCTGGGGCAGACGGGCCAACGTGGGGAGGGGGACAGGAATGCCGTGGGGGTGGCCCGCAGGGCAGGGGCGCTCTGTGAGGCCACAGGGGCCACCGGCCTCATGACTGTCTGTGGAGGAGGGTCCCAGGAGGCCCGCACAGCCAGCGCAAAGGCCCCGAGGGAGGAAGTGAGGGCGGCCCGGGGGGCAGCAGGGCCTGGGGCCCCGCAGGGTCCCTGGGCTTCACGCCCTTGTGATGCGGAAGCCACTGCTCGGGAAGCTCCCAGCCAGCCGCCGCCCCCGCCCGAGCCCGAGCAGCTCCCAGGACCCCGCACTTGCAGCAGCCGGGGTGAGGCCCTCGGGGGCCCTGGGGAGGTGGCCGAGCGCCCCCCACCGCGACCCTCGGGGGCGGGAGGGACGGGAGGTCACCTTCCTCCGCTTCTGCCAGCGCCGTCTGCAGCTGCCCCGCGTGGCTCTGGGCCTGGGCACGCGCGCTCTCGGCCTCTCTCAGCTGGCGGCTCAGGCTCAGCACCTGGAGGTGCCAGTCGTCCTGGGCGGAAGGACCCAGGTCAGGGGGCAGCCTGGCGGGGGTGGAGGTCCGGGGCGTCGGGCTGGAGGCTTGGGGGGCTCGGGTGCGCTGACCTGGGCCCCAGGGGGTGTCCGACGGCGCCTGGCGCCAGGGGCTCTGCCGCCCCCTCGGAGGAAGAGAGGCCCCTGGGCCCCCTGGGCTTCGGGTCCAGTTTGGAGGGACGGTGGGGTTCGCTGCTATGTGTCATGCCACCCAAAGGCCAGTCTGACACCTAGGTGCCCGTGACCCGCAGGCCCTGCCAGGGTCTCAGCACGCCTGGGATGGCCGGCCGACGGGAGCCCCCCGCGTGACCTGTCCACTCCCTTACCCGCTCCCTCTGGGCATCCCGCAGCCTCTGCACAAAGTCCCTCAGGGCGTCTCGCACAGAGGCCACGTCCACCGCCGAGCTGTGGTCCCCGGGTGCAGGCGAGGGCCCTCGGGGAGGTGAGCCGGCCCGGCTGGGGGAGCTGGCCCTGTGCCGCGGGGAGCGGCCCGGGCTGCTGTCTGAGCCTGCGGGACAGTGACGGCGGGGGGACGTGGCGGGGACTTGGTGACACACGCAGGTGTCCCGGCCCCCGGCTCTCTGCTTGTCCCCACCCGCGGGGAGCCCGGGGGAGCCCGGGGGACCAGCCCCCTCGCCGTGTGCCCCAGGTGGGCCGCGGAGCCTGGACAGGAGCCCCTGCACCACCGAGGACACTGACCTTTCCCCGGGAGGCCGGGCGGCTTGGGGGAGCCTGGGGGGCCGTGTCCCTGGAGCCCCAGGCCGCAGCGGAGCGTGGACCAGAGCCGGCGCAGCTGGCCCTCCGAGTCGCGCCGGGCAGCCTCCGCCCGGGCCAGCTCCTGCTCCAGGCCACACAGCCGGCCGCAGGCCTCGTCCAGGCGAGCCTGCAGACCCTCCGCCGCGCCGCTGGCCTGCCGCAGCCTCCCGGACACCGAGCGCAGCTCAGCCCGCAGGCTCCGCTCGGCCCCGCGGCTCTGGCGCAGACGCTCCTCCAGCTGCTGCTTCTGAGCCTCGGCGCCGGCCTCCACCTCCGCCAGCTCCTGCCGCAGCCTCAGGACCTGCGGGGCACGGGAAGCCCCCCTCAGCCGCCCGCCTCAGCCCTGCGCCCGGCCCCGCGCCCCGTCCAGGCCGAGGGAGCCCCGCGCCCCATCCTCGGCACGTCTCGGCCCGGGGGACCTCGGAGCCGCCTCCCAGTCTGTGTTCGGCCGCGGGGACCCCTGAGCCCAGGCGGGCAAGGACCCCGCGGGCCCCGGAGCACATCCTGGCGGGCAGCGGAGGCGCGAGGGAGCCCGGAGCCGGGTGGAGCCGTGACCCTAGGCTGTCCCTGCCGGGGCCCTCCAGGGTCCCCTCTGGCCAGCCCCGTCCTGGGGCCTGCGGTAGCGAGGGCAGGGCCGGCGTCACCCTGAGCCTGGGGCCGGGAGCCTCGGGGTGCCCCACACACCACCACAGGCTTCTGCGGCCGGCGCGGTGGGTGATCGCCGCTGGCTGCCCCGTGGCCTCCCTGCACACGCGGGGCCCCGGGTGGCCGCTCCCCTGCCTCGCCGGGCCCGGGCCGTTCTCCCTCCTGCTTCACTGTAGCCACCCCCCCCACAGGTCCTCCCCTCCCCTCCCCTCCTCTCCCCTCCCTTCCGGCAGCCCGGCTGAGGCGCCGAGGACCCTCCCTGACCCCGCCGTCTGTCCACAGCAGCCCATCCTGTCCTTCCTCTCAGGCCGCCCCGTCTGCCGTGCACCCCTGGTCCCGGCCTCGCCTGGGACCGACACCCCTCTGGCAGGCTGGGGCCTCCTCTGGGCCACTCCGCCCCCCACCTCCCCCCCGGGGCGCCCTCGTGGGTCGCCTGGGCCTCGGCGCCAGCCTCTGCCGCTGCTGTACCTCCCGCTGGCTCTGCTGCTGCCGCTCGGCGTCCTGGGCGCCCCGGGCCTGCAGCTGGCTCACCTCTTGGCTCTTCCTCCGGTTCTCAGCCTCCAGCATGTTGACCTGTGACGGTGGGCGGCACGGATGGGGTGGCCGGGGGCCCCGCTGGACCCCAGCCTCGGCTCATGTGTCCCAGGGAGGGAGCCCTCCGAGTGGGCAGCGGCTGCATGCAGGGCGTGGGAGGTGGGGGTGCCCTGAGACCACCCCCGGAGCTGACTGCTCGAGGGCCAGCAGCAGGCTGGGGCGGCGGGGCGCTGCTCTGGGCTCCTGGGGGCTCTGGCTCACGGGGACCTGGTCCCCCGCACAGCTCTGTGCCTCCGTGGCCTCCTCTGAGAGGGACGGTGCTCGAACCTTCCTCACGGGAGGCCGTGGGGGAGGAGGGAGGTGCAGGAGACGGCGGCTCCGGGGCGCACAGGACAACGGGAGCCTCCACGGGGCGTCCACGAGCCCTGGACACGGCTGTGGACGCCTGGAAAGGCCCCCCAGAGTCCAGGGGCTTTGGGGCCTTGCCTCTGAATGGGGTCTGCACCCCGGGGACCTCAGGGACCTCGGCACGCAGCCCGAGTGGCAGGCAGACTGGCAAGCGGTGCTGCTGTCCTCGGGCCCCGGGGTGGCCGTGCAGGGACAGTGTTCCAGGGGCACAGCAGCACGGCCTTGTCCCGAGCCCCTCGCTGCGGCCCGGGGGCCCCGGGGTGGGGGCGACGTCCCGCGGGCCGGGCCCGGTGGCTGCCCTCACCTGCCTGCCCAGCTCCTGGAGCCCCCGGCGGGCGTCGGCCTCGGCCCGCTCCACCTCCCTCAGACTGGCCCGCAGCTCCCAGGCCTCCTTCTGCGCCGCGGCCCGGGCCTCCTCCAGCACCAGCAGCTTCTGCTCCCCTTCTTCCTTGGCCCTCTGGAAGCTGAGCAGAGCGTCCCGGTGGGCCCAGCCCGCGCCGCCCGCCGCCCGCCGCCCGGGGTCTGTCTCCCGAGGCCCGGAGCCGAGCTGGCCGTGCCCCTCGGGGCCCTCCCCCTGCCTTTGTCTCTGCAGCCACACACCCGGAGACGCACGTCCAGCGCGGCCTGGCACCTGTGCCCCCCACCCCGTGAGGGCGGCCGTTCTCGCCTCGCCGCCCCCCCATGGGGCCCCCCGGCCCTGGACCAGGCCCCGCCTCCTCTGCTCCCCGGCCCTCGGCCGTGCCCTGCTGGCCACTCGGGACCGTCAGGCCTGCGAGATGGGCAGTCGCTGAGGGCGGGGCTGCCCCTGTTGGGATCCCGGCCTTCCCGCCCGTGTGGGCGCCCGCCGGGCAGCTGAGCCCGCCCCACCATCCGGCCCTCGTCGGAGGATCCGCCGCGTCCGCGGGCTTCGCCCCTGGGCTGCGCCCCTGCGCTGGGCCGTTACCTGGCCCGGTCCTGCTCAGCCCTGCGGATGGCGGCCCGCAGCTCAGCGTTGGAGCGCCGCAGCACGTCCTTCTCACGGGCCTCGTCCCCCAGCGCCCGCCGGGCCTCCAGGGCCTCCCTGCGGAGCCCCTCGCCGCTCTCCTCGCGGCCCTGCAGCTCCCGGCGCAGCACGGCCAGCGCCTCCCGGGCCTCGTCCAGCTGGGCCTGCAGCCGCTCGGCCTGGGGGAGGAGCATGTGGCTGTGCGGCCGCTGGGGCCAGGGTCAGGGGCGTGGGCGGGGGTCGGGGCGTGGAGCTGCCCGGCTCTGGTCCGCAGCACCGATGTAGCCCCTCGCCCTGTGTCCCCAAGTGCTTGGAGGAGCAGCAGCTAACCTGGACGTGCCCACCTGGGGGTCACCTCTCCTCATGCCACTGAGGCTTCATGGGGGCTGGTCCCGGGGCCCAGGGAGGAGACACTCGGACCCTCCTGGCCCCTGGTGTGGCCTGGCTCCCCCGGGCCCTGCTCACTGGTCAGCGGGGACCACATGGGTCATGGCTCTGCCCGCACATGTGCACTGTCCCCACCCAGGTCCTGATGGCCTGCCCTGCTGCTGTCCCCTGGTGCCCGCCCTCTGCGTCCATGACGATGCGGCACTGGGGCCGCTGCCCACCCTGGCGGTACCAGTGGCCTGGGCTCCCGACCCCTGCGTGGTGGTGGGTACACCCAGTCGCGTGGGCCCCGGTTCCCATCGTACGGGAGGTGGCGGGGAGCGGGGGCCTCTGGCGACGGCCCTCAGAAGGCCCAGTGTGGACCAGGCCGTGCAACTGCTCGGGCAGCAGGTTCCCACTGTCTCCTGAGTGCTCGGGGTCCAGTGCTCCTGACCCAAGGGGGGGCAGCAGAGGCCCCCGGGGCACGGTGGGCAGGCTCCACATCCACCCTGGTCTCAAGGCTCGGCCCCGCAGGCCGGGCCAGGGGTGGGGGCCGTGGGTGTGAGTCGCGGCCCCTGTCCCCGTCGGACCCGTTCCAGGCCCCGAATGGGACGCATCCGACTCGGGTTCGGAGGAGCACAGGCGCGGGGCCGGGGGCCCCACCCCGTCCCCGCCCCGGGGGCGCCCGCCCCCGCCTGCCTCTGGAGGGCCCTCCGTGGGGCTGCCGCCCGCCCCGGGGGAGAGGGCCTTGCCGGGAGGGGAAGCCACAGGAATTCCGAGCAGTGTCAGGCGCTGGTCTGCCAAGAGCCAACCCCACGCTGCTGGCCGTTCCAGCGGCAGCGTCCAGGCCCCCGGCCAGCCCGGCTGCCGCGTCCCCCCCGGCGGCTCTTGTTGTTCTGTTTGGGAAGGGCCCGAGCCCCTCCTCGCCCCCCCGCCCCCCGCATGTGGGAGCCGCGACCGTGGGGAGCAGTTTCCGCAGAGCTCAGCAAAAATCCGCGCGGGGGTCAAGGAGCAGCACGAGGCCCTCCCCGCAGAAAGGAGGCTCTTTCCACTTCCCAGGGCGGAGATGAAAACAAGCACAACAAAGCCCGAGCCCCCCCGGCCCCGCGCCCCGGGAGAACAGCCATCCTCTTTACAGGAATTTTACAGCCAAATCACTTAATGTGATTATAATAATTATTTCTTTACTAGAAATTGTATAAACAGGGTCTTTTGAAATCTCCTGCAGGGAGGCGGCTCCAGGGCTCCGCACAGCCGAGGGGAGCCGGGGACGGGAGGTTCCGGGCTCTGGCCTGGGCGCCAGTGCGAGCGCGCACGTGTGTGCTTGGTGTGCGGGCGTGCACGCGTGAGCGTGTGCATCTGCACGTGTGTGTGGGCGTGCACGCCGCGCGTGTGTGCACAGGCATGCCCTGCGTGCGCATGAGCGCGTGGGGTTGCGTGTGCGACTTGCCGCACACGGCGTGCGCCCCGCAGCGCCCAGGTGAGCCCCCCTGCGGGTGTTGCATCCACGCATAAGTGCACGCGTGTGCATCCCGCGCACACGGTCAGGGACGTGCACGTGTGTGAACCGTGGGGTGTGCTCATGTGCCTGCGTGCACACGCGTGTGGACCTCAGGCGGGGCTGTGAGAAGCCTGGACCTTCCTCCAGTTTAAAGGCTGTGAAAACGGTGCGGTTTCCATGGCAACTGGGCCAGCCTGGCGCCTGGGAGGCTCTTCAGCGCTGCTGCTCCCTGGCTTCCTGCCTCCTCGCTCAGCCCCCTGCTCCCCCACTCCCTTCCTGGGGCCCCTCCTTTCTGGGGGTTCCCTCCTTCCAGGGGCCCCCTCCTTTCTGGGGGTTCCCCGCCTTTCTAGGGGTTCCCTCCTTTCTGAGGCTCCCCTCCTTTCTGAGACCCCCCTTTCTGAGGTTCCCTCCTTTCTGGGGGTTCCCCTCCTTCCAGGGGCCCCCTCTCTGGGAACCTGACCTTCTTGGGGGCCGCACTTTCTTCCTTCACCTCACCAGAGCAAACGTGCCCCTCCCCCCCCACCCCGTCTCCTGGCGCCCCCGCTGCAGCCCCTAGTTTTAAATCTCATTTTGCTTCCCCGTGTGGTCGCTGACCGGCCTGACTTTGAAATCTGTTGAAAGGAGACCTTTCTCTTTGGGGGCCAAAGTAAACAGCCTGTCATGTTGAATCACGCTCTGTGCCCCCCTACCCCCGCCGGGGCTGCCCCGGGGGCCCCCCTCCCCGCTCTCCCCTGGGCTCCCGCAGCGCTCGCCTTGGCTCCAGGCCCGGGCGGCCTGGGGGCCGGGTCCTCACGCCCCACCTGGGCGCCGCCGCCCCTCCCCCCGCCTCCCCCCCCCCCCCCCCCCCCGGGCTCCCCAGGCCCTGTCACAGCCCCTCACAAACACCTCCCCGTCGCCTGCCTGCTGCGCGGCCTGGCCCTCCTGCCCCCACCCCCACGGGACACTGTCACGTGGCTCCTGGGGACCCCGTGTCCACCTCGGGGCCTTGGCCGAGTCCACGCTTGGCCGCCCCTGGAAACCCCACGGGACCCCCACACTTCGGCCCCTCCACCCCAGCACCCCGTCCCAGGGGCCCGCACCTCACGCTGCGCAGGCCCAGCCTGGCCAGCACCACTGCCCCGGGGCTCCTCCCGGTGGGGGGGGGGCTGGATGGTGGGGGGCAGCAGGATGGGTGGGCCTCCCTCCTCTCCCCCAGCACCCTCACTTCTCTCTGGGGACCCCCTCTTCCCCCGGCACCCCCTCTTCTCCCTGGCATTCCTCTTACCCAGCACCACTTACTTCTCTCTGGGCACCCTCTTTTCCCCCCTGCACCCTCTCTTCCCCCCTGCACCCCTCTTCCCCTGACACCCCCTCTTCCCCCAACACCCCCCTTCCCCTGGCACCCCCTTCCCCCAGCACCCCCTCACTTCTCTCCTGGTGTCGCTTCGCTCTGCGGCCACCTCCCGGAGACTGTCGCTCAGAGCCGCGGCCTCCCTCTGGTGCGTGGCGACCGCGTCCTCAAACTGGGCCTGCAGGGCTTTCAGCTCCGCGTCCGTGGCGCCCACGGCGGCCTGGAGGGAGCGGCAGGCGGTGGCCTCGGGGGGCTGCTGGGGTGCATGGGGGGGCAAGACAGGCGGACCCCGGCCCCAAGCCGCGGCGGTGGGGGGCGAGCAGGGAGCTAGGGCCACAGCCAGGCCCGTGCCCACGTCCCGGTGCACACGGGGGCCCCGTGGAGTCCCCGCCACCACACTCAGGCGGCCACACGGTCCCCCGGACTCGAGTCTGCTCTGCGGGGCCTTAGCCTTCGGGGGGACCCCGTCCAGCAGGCCCGGGGGTGCTGGTGGGAGGTGGGGTCCCCTGCACCCCGGGCCGGGCAGCCGTGCTGGCGGCTCTCCTTGTCTGCAAGGCAGCACCTGAGGCCCCCCCGCTCCCTCACCAGGACGCCCGCCCCCGGCTCTGGCCCTGTGCGGGGTCCCTCGGGCACCCACCAGCCCCACTGCCTGGATCCTACGGGCACCTCCCCGCCCTGTGCACGGCCGTCGCCGGCAGCCAGCTGGGTGGGGCCCCCGGGGAGCCCCTGTGGGGGCGGTGGGGCCCTCCACCTGCCAGGCCGCTTTCTGTGTCACCCACAGGCCTTCCTGGGTGGGCCTCTCCCTGCGCCCCCCAGGGCTTGTCACCTGCACCCTCACGCCAAGGTGGCCGAGGGAGCACCCGGCTGGCAGGCCACCCCGTCCGGCGGGGACTCCGAGCCAGCGCCAGGGCAAGCTGGGCGTCAGCTCCCCGGGTGGCGGGGGCTGCTGGGGGGCAGCTCGGTGAGGATGGGAGGAGGGAGGGCACCCCCACGGCCCCGCTGCCCCCGGCCTGGGGTGGGACAGAGCAGCGTGGGTGCCTGGACCCTGCGGGCAGCTCGGCTCAGAGTGACCACGTCAGGCAGCCCTGGGGGTGCGGAGGCCCCCTGGCAGCCGAGGCCTGACGGCAACCCCGTGTCCTGCCGCGCGGGGCCCCAGGGACGGGCCTCGGCCCCCTCCCGGGGCCGCCCTCCTCGAGGCCCAGCGTCCTGTGTCCTGTCCACACGCTCGATCGCTGGCTCACTGGGCCACTTCAGCACCGGTGGAGCAGTGAAGCCTGTGACCTCGGGGCTGGGGACGCACCAGGGAGCAGGTGGGGACAGGTCCCCTGGACCCAGCGCAGGGGTAATGGAGTAGGAAGGACGCAGGCGGCGCAGGAGGACGGGTGCTGGCCTGGCTTGGCCGCGGCCCCCTGGAACCTGGGGTGTGCAAAGTGCCAGCCCCCCGGGGTGCTGCTCCCCCGCAGACCACTCCCTGTGCCCTCCTCGCACCTCGCTCCGGCCACCGCACCTGGGGGGCTTGTTCCCCGTCGGCCACATGGGGGGCACCAGATGGAGCAGCGGGTGCAGCCACGGGGAGGAGGCCCAGTGCCCCCAGGGTCACTGCCCCCACCAGCGCCCTGGCAGCCGCTGCCCGTCCCCCTGGTCGTCCCAGGCAGCCTCACCCCACCCTCAAGGCTGGGGAAGCCTGTGTCCTGGCTCGGCCGGGACCCCCGGGACCGCCTGCCTCGGCACAGCACGGGCCTCCCGGCCTGGGTTTCTCCTCTGGCGGCCACGAGTGGCCCCCAGGCGCCTCCCGCACATTCGGGGGCGTCCTCCTCCTGGGGCCGCGCTGGTGTCTTGGGACCCCGGCCCGGGTGCTGCTCGGCTCTGCTGCAGGTCACCTGCGGCCCAGGGCCCTCCTGGCTCCGGCCTCGCTCTGGCTGGGCCTGCTGCTGGGGAGCAGGGCCTGGCTCTCGCACCCCCACCCGGCTTGGCTCACTGGGCCTCTCCTTCCCATTAAGACGGTGTCTCCTCCCAGCAGGAGCCCCGGCCGGTCCCTGGGGGAGTCCAGGCTCGGGGGGCAGGACAAGGGGCTGTGTCCCTGGGACTGGGCAGGAAGGGGGTGCTGGGCAGTGCAGGTGCCAGGCCGGGTGCTCCGTGCCTGGCCTGGGCACCAGGGCTCACCTCGGCTCGCTCGTGCCGGCTCTGGGCCTCCTGCCGCACCTGTTCCAGCTCCTGCAAGGCCCGGGAGAGCTCCTCCTCCAGCAGCCTCCTCTCTGCTTCTTTCAGCGACAGGGCCTGGCAGCAGGGGGTGGGGGTGCTTGTGAGGACCGGGGGCCTCTTGAAGGAGAGGCTGCCGCAGAGCCGGGTGCTAAAGCCCCCACCAGGACGTGCTGTGTCCCTGATCCCACATCAGCCAGAGGCAGCCCTTGTCCCGAGTGGGGTCCGTGGGCCTTCTCACTGCCATGGCCCAAATTCCGTGCCTCCACTCAGCCAGGTCTCCACACACCGGCTGGCTGGTCAGGGGGATGGGTGGTCAGACACAGGGACGGATGGTGGATATGGAGGGACAGCTGAGGGTGTGGGAAGGATGTTGAAGTGAGAGGATAAACAGATGGTCAAGGGACTGGCTGCAGACACGGACGGTCCTATGACTGGATGATGGTCGGGTGTGTGGATGGTTGGACGATGTTTAAGCAAATTGATGGATAGGTGTATGGTCAGGTATGTGAATGGAAAATGAGGTATGTGGCTAGATGGCCACGTATGTGGGAGGACGGCTGGGTGTGGAGATAGAAGGATGGATATTCAGGCGAAGGGATGGATGGTGGACAAATGAGTGGAGGGACAGTCAAGTACATGGATGGATTGGTGGGTGGAGAGATGGATGGATGGATGGATCGATGGATGGATGGGTTGATGGATGGATGGATGATGGATGGATGGATGGATGGATGGATGGGTTGATGGATGGGTGGATGAGTGGGTTGCTGGATGGATGAGTCGGCGGGTGGATCTCTGTCCACCAGAACTGCTGAGGAAGACCAGAGCTGCAATAGCAGTGACCCAGAAAGTTTGCCCTCATAGGCCTCTTGCTGGGTGGGAGAAGGATTGACGTGAGGAGTGGATGTGTGGGTTCCCTCTGCCTCACAGCCCCCATCACCTGCTGCATCTCGTGTTCCAGCTGGAGGAGACTCTCATCCCTCTCATGCTTCAGGGTCTGAATTTCCTCCTTCAGAGCCTCCCTCTTGGCTGCATTCTTTGCTACCAGCTTCTTCTCCTCTTCCAACCGGCGAGCTGCCACTTCCTTCTCCTCTGTCAGAGACAGACTCAGCGTCTCCTGGGCCGATGCAAAGGGACAGGCAGTGAAGGCTGCGTGGTCAGGACATACGAGGCCAGCGGGTCCCAAGTGAGACCTGGTTCACGGGACAGCAGGGCAGGACGGGTCCCCGGGGTTGTCCACTCCAGTCAGCTACGTACCAAAGCAAGAGCTGGGTGCCCCCCCGCACGTAGTGGTTCCCAAACCTCCCCCGAGCTCCACACTCACAACATGTGTGATGTGTCAAACAAGAGTGGGGGGGCCTGTGGCCAGCGGGATAGCTCCGGCGGGGGTGCTCCCGGCCCGCACACTGCAGCAGGTCAGCCAACCCCAGGCCTGGCCTCTGCTGCGGGGGCCTGAGTGGACCCAGGCGGCACCCATGCCCCAGGCCCTGGGCTGCTCACGCGACCCCTGGGGAGGCCTCCCCTGGCCCCGGCCCTGGCACGGCGGGGGCGCCTCTCTCTCCTGGTCTCTCCCAGGCCCCCCACCACAAGGTCTGCTGTTTCACGGGACACGGTGGGCTCCTGGGAGGTGCCCAGGCAGCCGGGGGCCCAACGGAAGCAGACCTTGTTCCTCTGGAGCCGCGCCAGGTCCTCGTGGTGGGCCAGCGCCTGGCTCTCCAGCGCCAGCTGCGCCTCCCGCTCCTGCTGGGCCACTAGCCGCTGAAGCCGCCCCACGTCCCACTGGAGCTTCGTCTCCTGGACCTCCCAGGCACTTTTCAGCTGCTGCATTTCCACTGCAGAGTGACAGGCGCATCAGGGACTGGCCGCACAGCGCCGCGGTGGGAACCCCTCGTGGCCCTCATGAGCTCCCTGCGGAGGGCCGGCGCGCTGGAGGGACACCTGCTCGAGGACGCTGCCAGAGCCGGCGGCGACAAGAGCCCTGGGCCCGTTGCAATGTCCCGAGTTGTCACCTTTTACTGCCCGTGGTCAGGCCCACCCACGGCCGGCTGGGCTGGACAGGGAGCACGGGGGCCGGGCAGGGGGCCACCACGCTCAGCCTGCGGCCACTGCCCAGCTTTGCACCCGGGCCCAGCACCGGGAGCCTCCCTCCTTCGGGGGCTGAGCTCCACGGGGCGGGGGGGGGGGGGACGTGCAGCCCCCCGAGGGCACCTTGCAGCGTCTGCCGAGCCAGCCGCAGGCTCTGGGTCTCGCCCTCCAGCTGCTCGCGCTCCGCCTGGAGCTGCCCCGACAGCCGCTGGGTGTCAAGCAGGGTGCTCTCCAGAGAGTCCCTCTCGGCCCTGCAGGGAGTCAGCAGACAGCGGCCGTCAGCCGGGCAGGCCTTCGGGGGGGACGGTGCGGGGCCCGTCGCTAGACGTGGGGCGCGGCCCGGCTCGCAAACCGGGAGATAAACGGAACATCTCATTCATTTTTTGATCTCAAAACCAAATCAGGCTCAGCACAAAATGACCTTTCGGGTGGATTAAGTTAAACGAAACAAACAACAGATAAACAACTCAGAACTATAAGAACAGTCGAGGGGCGCCTGGGCGGCTCCGTCGGTTAAGTGTCTGACTCTTGACTTTAGCTCAGGTCATGATCTCAGGGTCGTGAGACGGAGCCCCGGGTCGGGCCCATGCTGGGCGTGGAGCCTGCTTGAGACTCTCTCTCTCCCTCTGCCCCTCTCCCTCCCCCGCGCTCATGCACGCGAGCTCTCTCTCTTTCTCAAAAAAAAAAAATAGTCGGAAGAAAACACAAAGGGTATTATATGATCTTCTTAAGCAAGACACAAAAGCCAAAAGCCAAAAATAGAGGCCAGCAATGTAAACACACTTAAAGACGAGGTGATGGTTGTGCAGGAAAGCTTGCATAAACCAACTGAAAAGACAAGGGACAGACTGGAAGAAAAAAATCTGCACTAGACGGACAAAGAGTTAATATCCACCATATGCAAAGAGCTCCTACCAATCAATGACAGAAAGTCAGCTGATCCTACAGAAAAACGAGAAAAATGACGGTTATTCACAAAGAGAACGCAAAGGGACAATGAACATCCAGAGCTTGCCCAACCTGACTAGTGCCCTAGGACAGTCGATCACCACCACGAGCTCGAGGGACCCGGCATCAGAGCGACAGAACTTTACGTAATGGTCACATTCAACGTCGGCAAGGATGTGAGGACGATTTTCCTTGTGGAGCGGAGGCTGGGAAATTTCAAAATTTAAAGAGTGCTTATCTTAGAACGAGCCATTCCACTCCCAGACGCCGGTTCCTTAGAAATACACGTGCCCCGTGAGGCGTGTGCGAGGACGCCCACTGCAGCTCTTGGCAGCGCGTGCGCCGGGCTCGGCCTCGGGGCTGCTGAAGCGCAGAATGCTGGCAAGGGCGGCCCAGCCAGTGGGTTGTCACTGAGGACGAGGAAGCTCTCTTCTCTCTCCTCTTGCCTCCGAGAAGCAAGGTGCCGGAGCCGCCTGCGCGCGGCGTGATCCCGGGCGTGCAAACGCCCCTGCCTGCCTGTGCACGCGCACAGACGTGTGTGCACGGGGAGTCCTGGGTCGGCGCAGCTCCCGCAGCTCCCGGCGGCCACTCCTCTCTGGAGGGGACGGAGGGGCTTGAAGCAGTCGTGCGAGGCCAGGCAAGCGGCTGCCAGTCACCAGGCGGCCGAGGGGCCTGTTCCAAGTGTTCGTGGGCCGGGCCCTGTGCTGGGTGATGCGGGAGGAAGGGGACAACGCGGGGCATACCCCACAAACACTTGCGTGCGCTCGGGGGGCACACACAGGGCCCCACCCACGTGGACGGGCCAGGGAGGGCCTGGGCCATGGGGACCCCACAGCCCCCTGCCCCCCGCTGCCACCTTGTCGGGGGGTACGGCACACGGACACCCTCTAGGGCTCCCTGATGCCCGCAGAGCCCGGAAACCTCAACGCCTGGCATCTCCTCCCCGTCCTCGCCAGCACCCCACGTCCCCCCCACCCCCCATCTGCGTGACCCCCTCCCTGCTGCGGGGAACGGTCCCTCGAGTGCCTTGAACCCACCTCCTCCCAGATCCCGGCCCGGTGCCCCCGGAGAAGCAGGGAGCTGCAGCAGGACTTCCTGCACCTGGCGCTTGTCAGCACGCCCCGGGAGCTCGTTAGAGCTGGAGAGACACACACGTGTGTGCGAGGGGCCGTGTGCGCCAGGCGTGCGTGCGTTCAGGGCAGGCCCCGAGCAGTCTTGTGGCCAGAAGCTCAGGCTGGTGATCGTGAAGGGCTGTTTCAGGAGCACGTGGCTCTGTGTGGGCCACAGGCCTGCTGTGCGCAGAGGCCCCGGGCCCAGCCGTCAGGGCTGCGGCTGGAGGGAGGATCCTGGGCTGCGGAGGCCCCGGCCGGGAGGGGGCGGCAGGCAGGGACCCCCTGCTCCAATCTCTCCGCCAGCTTTCATTTGCAAAAGAGGTTTGTCTGCGAGGATGTTTAAGGACCTGGGACTCGAAGGGTTCTCGTGACCCCAGATTCCGGAATTCCAGGAGGAAATCTTTTCTACAAAAATACTTGGGTGTTCCCAAGGGAGCCCGCAAGTTTGGTGGCAGGAAGGTACGGAGGCCACGGGACGAGCTCAGCTCACCGGGCAACGGCCACAGGCGCCCCCTGTTCTCGCCCACAAGTGCCTATTTCGTGTCCTCCAGAAGTGGCGCCTGACGGTCTTTGAAGCTCATCCTGCCCCTGCCCTCGACCTCCCGGTTCCCCGGGGCTGGCACCGCCCCTGGCTTCGGGGATGGACCTGACCCAGCCTGCCAACCTGAGCCCAGCAACTCCCAGGATTGGTTCAGGGACATCAAGTGGCTCAGTTTGGGGGCTTTGTGGGGAGAAGGGCTGTCTGCTGAAGGAGGGAGCCTGGAGTGGGCACCACCCCTCTCGCCGTGAGCCTGCCTGGGAACAGAACCCCCTGAGTTAAGCAGCACTGAGCAGGGACAGGCAGGATTCTCACAGCACTGTGGGAGCCCCTGGATCCAGCCTGGCCTGAAGCCATGTGTACCCTGAACTTCTTAGATCCATGAGCAAGACATTCCAGGTCTTCCTTCTGCTGGTCCGAACTGGGTTTCTGATTCCCTGCTGTCTGGCCAGCGTGGCCACCTTGCTCAGGAGGCCCATCCCCGGGCTCTCACCAGATTCACTCCTAGATGCTCCTCCTACCCGGGCTCTGTGTTTGCCCCTCACTCCCAGCCTCTCTCCCATGTGGACAGAATTGTTCAGCTATTGCTGAGTGAGTGCCCGCCCCCTGCCGCACTCCAGGCTCTTCAGGGCGGAGGCCACGTGGACACGACCTGCTGGTGGGGCCCTGGGTACCTGAGGTCAGCTGCCTCCGCAGCTGTGAGCTGGACCTGCCTCTCCAGGGCCGCCTGTTTGGCCAGCAGCTGGGTCCGCTCCTCAGACAAAGCCTCCTTCTCCTGCAGGGCCCTCTGCAGAGTGTCCATCTGGGCCTCCTGGTCCCGCAGGCTCTGGGCCAGCTGCTCCTCCAGCGCCTGTTTCTTGCCTGTGACCTACGGGAGGGGGATGGGACAGTCTGGCAGAGAGTGGGAAGGTGAGGGGCGTTCAAGAGAAAAGAAGCAACTTTGTGCAGAGGGCGTGGGGGACGAGACGGGGAGGAGAGTGGGCGGGAGACCGCTGGGGCCTCAGAGGTGCACGTGGGTGTTTTCACAGCAGAGGGGCCCCAGCTCCCGTAGCCGCGATGGAGAAGCTGAAGATTCCCAGGGAAGAGCCCGCTGCTGTCCCAGATGGTGACCTGGGCTGGGCCACGGGCATCCAGGGGACAGGAAACATCACCCAGCGATGGCAGGAGGGGGCAGAGGACCAGGCGCCGCAAACACTTCCATCAAGAGCACCACACGAGTGTGGCCAGAACCTAGCACAGGGATCTGTACGAGGCCTCAGGGAGCTGCCAAGGCGGGGGGACTAGGGAGCCGAGACCTTAGAGGCACCACCTGGCATCTCTTCTCTCCTCAGAATTTGCTGATTTAGACATTTTGGCTGAGAAATTGAGAAGCCCAGGAGAGTTTCTGACAGTGCTATGGCCTCAGGGGAGCAAAAACTCAAGTTCAGAGCCATCATGGCAGAGGGGCCCTAAAGAGCATCCTGGCTTTAGTGGCAATCCCCGCAGGGCTTCACCCAGTAGTGGCGCCGACCTGGGAATAGATCATCCCTCAGGAAAGCTGAAGCTCGGGCTTCAATCACTCCAACCAGGGACTACGGGGTCGTTTCCCTTCACTGCCTGCCAGAACCAAAGGTGAATCTTCTCTGGAAGAAGAATAGCGTCATCAAGATCCTCACGTCGTTTCTACAACTTTTTACCTATATTTGGCATTTAGTCAACATCACCAGGTGTATCAGGAGATAGGATCATATGGCAAAAACAAAACAAAACAAAACCCCACAGGTAAGAACATAAAACAAAAACCGATGCCTCTCTGCCCTCTTGAATACTCAGATATCGGAGTTCACAGAGTTTAAAGTAGCTGTGATAAAAAAATAAATAAAGTAGCTGTGATTCAGTGTTCAAGAAGGTGGATGGCAAGATACAGAATTTCACAAGAGAACTAGAAACTAGATATAAACAGTATAATTTTAAAATACAATAACCAAAAAAGGTTCAATGCCAGCTTAGACAGAAGAGAGAGGACTACCAGTCTGGAAGTTCGGCAAAAGAACGTATCCAGACTGAATCATGAAGAGAAAAAACGGATGAAAAACACTGAAGAGAGTGTAACACACGGGACAAGGCAAACAGGTCCAACACGTGTACAATGGAAGTTGCAGGAGGAGAGGAGAGGGAATACTTGAACGGATACTGCACAAGAATGCCCCCAGTCCAGTAAAATCCATCGAGCCACAGATTTAAAAGGAGCCATAATCATGCAGGGGGATAAACATGAAGAAAGCATCACGGACACAGAGCACAGTAATGTTTCTGAATACCGGAGATAGAGAAATACAAATTTTAAAATCAGAAAAACACACGTTAGCTTAAAATGAGCAACGATAGGAATGACATTTGATTTCCAAACAGCAACAAGGAAAGTCAGAAGATGGTGGGATGGATTCATCAAAATGCTGAAGGCAAATGCTGTCCATCCTAGTCTCCTATAACGTATAAAAGTATCTTCAAACATAGAGACCAGTACTTTCTGCTTCTGATAATGGTGAAAGTTTGTTGGAGACCAACCCTCCCACCTGGAGCAGCTAGAAAATCTATGCAGCACACCTGCAACATCACAATCGTATGAGGGCCTAGGAGGTGCCACGTGGCCAAGACCCAAGGAGACGTGGACCTAGTTGAGCCCGACACCTGGCCATGGGCTTTCCTTGCAGTATCTACCAGCCCCGAAGTAGCACAAGGCCCAGAGCCTTTGCAGCCAAGGATAAGGCCTGGGAACTTGACTTGTGAGACTAGGGAGGCTTAACCTGGAGTTCAAAGCCACCAAAGCAGCTGGTGTTTGAGAGGTGAGACATCAGAGAGGAGGGGAGACTCAGATTCTGTATTGTTTTTAAGTACTGCTTTAGAAAAAAATAATTCCCAAGCAGTAGAGGGCTGAGGGACTCTGAATCTGAATGAGAAGTGGCAGCTGAGAGAATTGAGAAAACAAAACCTGGTGGTGGAGCTTGCCGGAAGGTAGAGGCCCTGGTCTACACCCGACTCATCCAGTGAGGGGCCCGGGAGAGCGGTGTTGCACCCCGGGGCACACCAGAAATAGGCCGCTCTTCATGAGGGATTGAAACCCACTTACAAACCAGTGTGAGCCCAGACTGGATACAGGCGCTCTGCCCCTGCTCTGATTTCCCCAAATCTAAAGCCAATTCCCTCTGGAAAAAGTTGATCTCATTCAGAGGCTCAAATGATCTCTACAAAAACATAAAGTCTTATTCAACAAAATTATTACCCATATCAAGAGGCAAGCCCAATGACTGAAAACCAAGATATAAAAGACAATAGAAAGGGACCTGTTAGAGGCTGCAGATGTTGGGAGTTATCGGACAAAGACTTGAAAAAGATTACGATTAACATACGGTGAAGATAAAGAATTTCACCAGATAACTGAAGTGTGTGTGTGTGTGTGTGTGTGTGCATAGTTAAAGTGACCATTTAAAACAAAAATATTAATAACATATTGTAGGGTTTATTTATTTATTAAAGATTTTATTCATTTATTCCTGAGAGACACACAGAGAGAGGCAGAGACCCAGGCAGAGGGAGAAGCAGGCTCCATGCAGGGAGCCCGACGTGGGACTCGATCCCGGGACTCCGGGATCACGCCCTGGACTGAAGGCGGTGCTAAACCACTGAGCCACCCAGGCTGCCCCTATTGTAGGGTTTATAACAGCACATGTAGAAGTAAAATATATAGCAACAAGAGCACAAAGGATGGGAGAGATAAATGTAACATATTATTGTGAAGGTCTTAAATTGTTTTTGAAGTAACATGATATTATTCGAATATAAACTATGCATATAATAATTTCAGAATAATTACTAAAACAATAAGCAAAATAAGTACAGCTTAGAAATGCCATTAGAAAACATAAAATAGCAAAAAAGAAAAAAGAAAAAAAAAGGAAACATAAAATGGAATACTACATAAATATGAAAATAACCCAAAATAAGTCCAGAAATGAGGAAGGTAAAAATGTGTTTTTAATGAGACAAATAGAAAACAATTACCAAGATAGTAGAATAAAACCAAGCATATCAATGGTTACACTAAATGTAAATGGCACAAACTGTCCAGAGTGAATATAAAAGCAAGACCCAGGGCACCTGGGTAGCTCAGCGGTTGAGCATCTCCCTTTGGCCCAAGGCGTGACCCTGGGGGTCCTGGGATCGAGTCCCGCATCGGGCTCCTGCAGGGAGCCTGCTTCTCTCTCTGCCTGTGCCTCTGCCTCTCTCTCTCTGGGTCTTTCATGAGTAAATAAATAAATTCTTAAAAAAAAGCAAGACCCAAGCATATGCTTTTTATGAGAAACACACTTTAAATATACAGACAGAGATGAATCAGAAGTAAATTTCTTGAGGGGTATACAAAGAAAACAGCATGAGAAAGTTGGTGTGGCTCTATCAACTCCACAAAAAGTAGAAATCAAGGAAAAGAGTGTCAGCGGAGATAAGAGGGGACATTTCATAGTGATGGAGAAAGTCAGCGCATCATGAAGACATAAAATACTAAACGTGTATGCGCCTAATAACGGGAATTCAAACTATGAGGCAAAAATAAACAGGACTACAATTTGAAATGGATAATTCTGCAATCACAGATAGAGAGTTTAATGCCCTTCCAGCATGAATTGTTAGAGCAAGTAGACAAAACCAGCCAAGTAAAACAAATAAGATGAACTAACAAACAAAAAACAGTGAGGACATGGAATATTCGAACAATATTTGACGTGATTGATATTTATCGACCCTGCATCCACCAGTATCACTGTGCTCGCTCTTCTCACACGAGCATGGGATGCTCAGCAAGACTGGCTGGGCCGAAAACATGCCTCAGTACCTTTAGAGCCATTCAAGTAGCATGGAGCATGTTTTTTTTTCTTTTTTCTTCTTTTATTCTTATTTTAAAGATTTTATTTATTTATTTCAGAGAGAAAGTGATAGCCAGAGAGAGAGAGAGAGAGAGTACAAGCAGGGAGGAGAGGAGGAAGTAGGCTACCTGCTGAGCAGGAGCTCCATGTGGGGCTCAATCCCAGGACCCCAAGATCGTGATCTGAGCTGAAGGCAGATGCTTAACCGACTGAGCCCCCCGGATGCCCCTACAGTATGTTTTCTGACCTCAATGGAATTATATAAGAAACGGGTGACAAGTAGGTACTTGGAAAATCCGTGTGTGGGATCCCTGGGTGGCTCAGCGGTTTAGCGCCTGCCTCTGGCCCAGGGTGTGATAATCAAGTATGAGCAAGACAGCTACACGGAGAACAAACCACAGCTGAGAGAAGTGAGTAAAGAAGAGAAACGCCACATCCTCACGGGCGGACACCTCAAGGCGCCCAGGCCTCTGGATTCCACCTACAACGTCAACACGATCCCAACTGAGTAGGTTCTGACAGCTTTTCGGGGAGGACAGAAACTCACGAGCTGATCCCGCAGGGTACACGGAAATGTGCGACATTTCCAACTGTCAAAACCATTCTGAAAAAGAAGAATAAGGTCGGAGAACTCGTGCTCCTTAATTTCAAGGCTGAGCAAGAAAGCCCGGTAACCAAGACAGTGTGGTTTGGGGGAAAGAATGAGCAGATGGATTTGCACAGACCGACAATCTGACCCGTGCTCATCTCTGCGCGTGTATGTTCAATTCGCTTTCAACGAGTCGCTGAGTTGACTCAAGGGAGAAAGGACAGTCTTTAAAAATCGGTGCGGGGAGGGATGCCCGCGTGGCTCAGCGGGTGAGCATATGCCTGCGGCCCAGACCGTGACCCTGGAGACCCGGGATCGAGTCCCACATCGGGCTCCCCGCAGGGAGCCTGCTTCCCCCTCTGCCTGCGTCTCTGCCTCTCTCTGTGTCTCTCATGAATAAATGAATAAATACTCTTTAAAAAAGCAGAGAACGTAGAGGCAAGTCACCAACGTGAATAAACCATTCCAAGTACATCCGCCTGACGAAGCACTTGTGGTCAAGGTGTGTGCAGAATTCCTACACGCCCACGACCAAACCACAAAATAAAAAAAAAAAAAAAACAATAAAAATGGGCAAAAGATTTGAACACTTGACAAGAAAAGAAGGTCCACAAATTTCCGGTGCGCTCAAGATCGTTTGTGATCCAGGAAAGGCGGAGGAAAACCACAGCGGGATGTGACCGCACACACAGAGCAGCTAAAAAGCAAAAGTGGATGATGTCGAGTGTTGACAAGGCCGAGGAGCAGCTGCAAGGCCTCGTCCGGGCGGCTGCCGGTGGGATAAATAGCGCAATCTCTCCGGAAAATCGCTGGGCGGTTTCTTACTAAGCTCCACGGCCACCTCCCAAACGGCCGCCTCCCTGTACATTCGTGCGCCTTGGTCACTGATGTCTGTGGCCGTCTGGCGCATCACAACCCAAAGTGGACGGAACCCAAATGTGCAGCAGCAGGGACATGGGGGAGCCAGTGTGGTTTATCCGGACGCGGACCGTTACTAGGCCGTCAAGCCCCAGCTCTTGCCGCCTGCCCACCCCGACTCCCACCCACGACGCCGAGACTCCAACTCCACGGCTCCGTCCACCAGGAGCTCTGCCCCGGGGGAGCCAGCGTGTGGCCCAGGGGACCGGCCCTGTCTCCTCCGCGCTGGCCGCGCCGTGCACGCGATGGTCACTGCTCACGGAAACGCGCGCTGGCTCCCGAGTGCGAATCACCTTGCGGTGAAAGGAGGAGGAAGACGACGGCCGGGACGGATGGGCCAGCGCGGGAGAGAGTGGAGGGCGCCACGCGGAGTCCCAAGGCGCACAGGGCCCGTGGGCCGCGAATGGAGGCAGGCAGAGCGCTGCAGTGCCCGCCCCGCAGAGTCACCCCCTGGAAGGCCCCCCCCAGATGGAGCAGGTAGGGAGGAGGGAGCCCCGCGGCGGAGGAGGCAGTGAAGCCCCCGACCCCGAGTGTGTGCCAGTCACGGGACAGCCCCAGGGACCCTGCCTATCCCCCCAGTCCTACCCTCCCTTCGCCGGCGGGACCTCCAATGGTGACCCGCACCCACAGAGGCGGGGCAGCCCCGCGGGGGCAGCGGGAGCCCTCCACGCCTCACCTGGCCCACCTGCTGCTCCAGCTGGGCCCTCTGCTGCTGGAGGCGGGCCGCCTGCCCCTGCACCTGCTCCAGCTGCTGCTCCGCCTGCGCCAGCCGCTCCCGCGCGCCCGCCTGCTCCTGCTCCAGCGCCTTCTGCTGCTCCCGCAGCTGGTCCCGCTCCTGCTCCAGCTGCCGGGGGGGGGGGGGTCTGCACCTAGGCTCCCCCCCACCCCGCTCCGTCCCGCGGGCTGACCCCCTGCCCGGCCTCCTCCTGCCACACCTGCTCTCCGTGCAGGATTGGAGGAGATGGAGAGGTGGGAGGTGAGGGGCCCAGCCTCACCTGCAGGACCAGGTGGCTCAGGTGGCTTCTGTCCTCAGCCAGCCCCTCTGTCAGCGCAGCCATCCTGGCCAGGGAGTCCCTCTGCTCCACTCCCTCTGACTTCAGCCGGGTCACAAGCAGTTCCAGGTCAGTGTTGCTGGACTCGGCCTAGGGCGGGGAGGCAGGGCGGCCGTCACCCCCATGGGCGACGCCAGGGGGACGCCGGGGGATACTCGGATTCCTGCAGGCCAGAGCTGTGGGTGTCAGGGAGGGAGTGAGCCCCACGTCGTGGAGGTGTGCAAGCTGACGCTCTGGGCGGGGCAGGGTGGAGAGGCCTCTGAGGGGGACGGCGGCCCCCTGGGCACTCAGGCTGCGGCCCGGAGGGGTGACAGGGTACCAAGGGAGCCGGCGCGGAGAAGCAGGGGTGGCTGGCGGCCGGGACGGTGGGGGACGGGCCAGGGCCCGCAGCTGGGGCCCCAGGAGGCCGTTGGTGGTGCTGGGAAATCTGGATGGACCGAGGGCCCCGGGGGCGAGGAGACAGGCAAGCGGGGACGGGGGTGCAGCGGGCGTGGAGCAGTACCCGGGCCAGGGCCCTGCGCAGACCCTCCCTCTCGCTCTCCACAACGTCCCTCTGCAGCTGGGCCAAGTGCAGCGCCTCCTGGGCGGACACCAGCTCCCTCCTGAGCCCCGAGATCTTCTCCTCCAGCTGCTCCAGGCGCCCCCGACTGAGGTGCAGAAACCAGAGGGGAGGGGGTTGCGGTCAGCTCGGGGCAAGCCGGGGGCCGCGGGGCGGGGGGCCGGGGAGCCCGGGGAGCCCAGGGGAGTGTGGGTGGCCCTGCACGGAGGTTCCCGTGTCCACCTCTGCCCCTGTGGGGGGCAGGCCGTAGGTGGGGTGACGGGGACCCTGTGCTGCCCTCAGGAGCCCGGCGACCAGCCCCGCACCTGGCCTGCAGCCCTCCCCTCTGCTGCGCCCACAGCAGGCCGCCCCCCTGCAGCTCTGCATTCTCCGCCTGGACGGGGCCGCCTTCCTCCTCATCTCCTCCACCGCCGGCTCCAGGGCCCTTTTCTCTCTCTGGGAGCAGGGGAGGCGGAGGTTGGGGAGCCCCGGGACCGGGTCACGCCCCGGATGGGCTTGCACCTCGGCCTGGGCGGGAGCACGGAAGGGCAGGGAGGGCACGGGCCAGGCGGCCGTGGGGGTGCACCCGGGGAGGCACCCAGCCTCCGGGCCCAGGCGCGCCCCTCTCGAGGCTTCCGCGAGCCCCCAGGGCACTCAGGGTCGGGCTCCCCGCTGCTCCCTCTGCTCGACCCTCTGCCCGCTGCCGGCCAAGCGCGCGTCCCCGCAGGACAGCCTGATGGGCGGACCCTCCTCCCCGGCACTGTCCCCACCTCCGCGTCTGCCTGTCCCACCGGCCTGGTCCCGACGGGGGGGCGCGGGCCCTCGAGAGCCGCCGGCCGCCCCAGCTGGGAATCCGAGCCTCAGGCCCCTGAAGCACCGAGTCCTGGAGCCTCCATCTCCCAAACGCTCCTGGGTCCCCCGCCCCCCCCCCCGTGAGGGTCCCACCCAGGCCTGCCCACCTGTCCCCGGAGCCACGGCTTGCCCCCAGCAGCCACACCGGCCCCCCAACCAGGGCTGCCCCTGCTAGGAGCCCTGGCCGCAACCCACGCCAGCCTGAGCCCTGCTCCCGTCCCTCCCTGGGTGCCCCTCGGGGCGGGCGTGGGGTTCATGTCTCCCCAGACATCCTGTCTCTGCACCGAGGGCGCCGTCAGGTCACCCCGAGAAGGCACCTCCCCAAGGGAGCCACAGTCCCCACCCCCGGGGTGATGAGGGGAAGCGGCCTCCTGGCCGTCTCCTGGCCCCTCGCTCAGCACCGAGCAGGGGAGCTTCTGGTCCCACCGCCACCGGCCCTGGGGCAGCAGCATGTGCAGGAAGCATCCAGAAAGCCTCCTGGCCGCTTGCCACGGGATCCGTAGCCCCGGGAGGGCTCTCAGGCCGCCCCGTGGATGTGGCCAGAAGGGTGTTTGGGGGACTTCGGGGCCGTTCCTGAAGGATGGTGGGAGCCCTGGGAGGAGTCCCGGGAGTCGGGGGCCGGGGGCAGGGCACATGCTCAGCCAGGGCTTTGGGGGGCTGCGTCCTGGGTGGCGGCAGCCAGGTGGGCCCGGGGGGGCAGGGCCTCGGAGCAGGCGGGTCAACGTGGGGCTGGGGGCAGGGGGCCGGGGCACGTGGCCTCGCCAGAAGCCGCTCTGTCCTCTGCCCTGCGCGCCCCCGGTCACCTCCGCAGGAGCTCGCCGCACGCGGGGCGCTGCTGTGCCTCCCGGGCCTGCGCCTGCAGCTCGTGCAGGAGCCTCCGCGCCGCCTGCAGCTCCTGCCGGTCCCCGGACTGCTGCTCCCGGAGCCGGGCGGCCCGCGCCTCCGCCGACTCCAGCTGCAGGCGCAGCTCCTGGGGGGGGAGCGGCGGGGGGGGCGGCGGCGTGAGCCCCTCCGGCCTGGGCGGGCCTTGGACGGGACCCCACTCCTCCCGCAGCCCCGGGACCCGCCAGCTTTGCCTCCCGTCCTGGGCCGTGGCCGCCCACCTGCTCCCGCCGCCGCCGCCGCTCGATGGCCGCCTGCACGGCCTGCAGGGCCACCTCCGGGGTGTCCGGGGTGTCCGGGGAGCGCGCCGGGGGTGGGGACGCAGAGCACGCGGGCCTCCTCAGCTGGCCCCCGGCCTCCTCGGCCTCGGCGCTGCCGCTCGTCGCCAGCAGCGGGCCCCCCGCGTCTGCCTGGGCTACCTACGGGGTGCAGAGAGGACGGGGTGGAGGGGCGCGAGCTCGGGACCTTCCAGATCCTGGCAGGTGCCTGCGGTCCCACAGGAAGCCCCAGGCGGCCGCACCTCTGCGATTCTCCTCAACACGCGCCGCAGGGACGCAGCTTCCTCCTCCAGGACGCCCGCCGCCCTCTGGTCTCCACCGCGCGGGGACTCCTGTGGCCACAGCAGGGCCTCAGTGGGCAGGGCAGGTGGCCGCCCCCCACCCCGCGCCCGCCCCGTGCCCGCCCCGCACCCGGGCCTGGAGGTCCGCCCTGAGGGAAGCGATGGTGCTCTCGTGCTTGGAGCTCTGCTCCGTGAGCTTCTCCACCAGCAGCGTCTGCTCCGAGAGCCTGGAGGGCGGTCGGGGCGTCAGAGCAGAGAACAGCCCAGCGCTGCCCGCTCCCGGCCCCCCGCGGCGTGGCTCAGTGGACAGCCCCGTCCGGCCAGACGCCTCTCTCCCGCTCTAGGACCTTCGGTGGCCCCCATGGCCTCGGGAGCAGAGTCCAGCGCCCCGGGCCCACCCCGACCCCAACCCCGCTCTCCAGCGTCATGGCCTGCGGCTCCCGGAGGCTCCGCGCCCGTCCTCCGGGCCCTCAGCCCAGCTGCGTCCTCCGCCGGGACCACCTCCGCCACCAAGTGATGTCATCGTCCCTCTCCTTCTCAAAGACCCCGGGGCACCTGGGTCTCCCGTGCTGTGGTTCCAGCACCTTCCGCACAGGCCCGGGGAACTGCCCCTGCATCTGGCACCCCTGGGCCCGCCTGCCTCGCCCCTTTGGGGCTGTGTTGGGGTCTGTTTGACTCAAGTGGCCCCCCAGGGCAGCGCGGCCTTCTTCCCCGCAGCCTGGCAGGTGCCTGTGGCCAGGCGATCCTCGCCCCTGTGGAGCTGCGCCCGGGGGCAGCAGGCTCGGCCTTCCCTGGGGAGCTGTCTCCCCCTGCCCGCGGAAGCTGCCCTCACGTCTGAGCCACGGACACGTCCTCTGCGTCCAGGACCTCGCGCGCTCGCTCCAAGGCTCGCAGACCCCAGGAGGGCCCCGGTCTCAGCTGCACCCGGCGTAGACCTGGGCCCCCCACCTGCCTCAGCCTCTCAAGTGGGTCAGCCTCCAAGCGGGCGCCCACCGCGGCAGGGACGTGCCGCGAGGCTGGGAATTCAGCTTCTGGGACCGGCCACGAGGACACGGGCCACGCCTGCCCGCCGCAGCTGAGACCCTCAAGGTTTGGGCGCCCTAGCCTGGCCTCCGGGGTTGGTTCGGGCCGCGTGAGCCCGCCACGTTGGGGACCGTCCTGTGCCGCCAGGGGCACCGTCAAGAGCATGGGCAGCAGCACGGAGGCCCCCGGTACAGCTGCACGCGGGGCCCGTGCGTGTCTGGGAACCGCGGCCCCTGGGAGCTGGGAGGGGCTGGGAGGCGCCCGGCCCTCGGCCTCATCCTCCCTCCCGCCCCCGCCGGCCGCCGCACCCACCTGGCCCGGAGCGCCACCTTCTCGGCGTCCCAGCGGCCCTGCAGCTGGAGCATCTCCCGCACCTTGTCCCGGAGCTGCCGCTCCAGCCGCGAAGCCTGCAGGGCCTGCTGCTCCGGGGCGCCGGGCTCGCCGCGGGCCGACAGCCGCAGGTGGCAGTCGAGGCTGAGGCAGGCTGTGCGCAGGCGCCGGGCCGTCCTGGCCGCCTCCGCTCGCATGTCCGCGAGCCCCCTGGGAGGCGAGTCAGCACCGCCGCTGAGCCTCAGGCCCCGTCCAGGCGCCCGTCTCCCCCACGCGGGTCCCCGGCCGTCACCTGTCCGTGGCTGCGCGCAGTTCGGCCAGCTGTGCCCGGAGCGCGGTCGCCCGTCTCCACAGAAGGAGGAGGTCCTGGGCCCCCCCGTCGCGGGGACGCTGGCTCTGAAAGCGAGAGGGCGAGTCTGCCTCGGGCCAGGGAGGCGGCTGGAGCCCTGGGACCCCCGCACCCACCCCTCAACGCCCTCTTCCAGGTGGGCGCCCCCCGCGGGGAGCAGACCCAGCACCCCGGGGGCCCTGCTTCCTGGGGGCAGCGCCCCCCGCCCCCGACGACCTGGGGAGGCGACCGCATCCAGCTCCTGCCCGGAACCAGGACTCACCCGCCTGGTCTCCCTGCTGGGGCGGGAGGCACCTGTGCGGCCCTCTGCAACCGCCTCCCCCCACCCCCCTGCAGCACAGGGGACAGGCTTCGCGCCCTCCCAGCTCTTCCTCTGGGGGAGCCCCTGGCGTGTCCGGTGGGGCCGGGTCCTCGCAGGTGCCAGGGACCCGGCCTGTAGCCCTTGGAGCTCATGGAGGGGAAGGTGGGGAAGCCGCCCTCCGAGACAGGCGACAGGCGGGGCGTGGAGGGCGGGCGGGAAGGGCTGGCACTGGCCGCCGTTCAGGGACCGGGCTGAAGCCCAGGGCTCCCGGGTCTCTACCCCCGTCCCGGGCCCTGCACTGGCTGTGTCCCGAGTGCGGATCTCCCTGCCTCCCAGGGGCTCAGCGCGGGCCCCGGGCCGCCCCGTAGCTACCCCTCTGCCCTCCCGGCCCGCTCCGGGCGCCTCTCTGATGCCGCTGCCGACGGAGGCCCTCACGTCCCCCTGCTCCTCCTCCTCCACGAAGCCTTTGCCGAGCCCCTGGGTCCTGACCCGCATCTGAGGTCCCCGCACTGAGCCCACGTGTGTAGGCGACGCCCCTCTGTCGGGCCTCACTGTGCCCCGGCCCCCAGGGTGATCCTCCAGGAGCAGGGATTAGACCTGCGCACGCCTGGGCCGCCCTGCCCGACAACCGCCATGAACTGCGGAAGATTCCAGACCAGACGACTTCTGGGACGCGAGGCTGATGCGCCGGGGGGCACTCCGGCCCGGACGCTGGGGTCAGGGACTCCGGAGGGACGCAGGCAGCCTGTTGCCAAACCGAGCAACGGGAACATGGTCTCCTGGACCGTGGGGGTCAGGGGACAGCGAGGAAAGCCTGGGGCCCGTCCAGACGGCGCGTCTGCCCACACTCGCGAGCCAGATCTCGAAGCTGCCGTCCAAGGGGGGCCGTCCAGGTGAGTGAGCGGACACGCGCCCACACGAGCACGCGCACACGCACACGCGCAGCCCTGCCTGCAGGGCAGTGTAAGGAGGAACCTCCGAGGTGGCCCCTTGGGTTCAACGGTGAAACCTAATCCCTGCTGGACGGGGTGTGGAGGTGGGTGTCAGGCTCCACCCTGGTGATGGGCTTAGCGCCCTTATGAGGGTGCCCTCGAGCCCCCTCGCCCGTCTGCCGCCTGCGGCTGTAGTTCCAAGATGCTGTCCGGGCCGGGAAGCCGCCCTGGCCCCGCGCTGAGTGGTCGCGCGCCTTGATCCTGCGCTTCCCGCCTCCAGAACCGTGAGCAGCTAACGTTAGCGGAACACAAGCCCCGTCTGCGGGGTTCTGACAGCAGCCTCCTCCCTGGGGGCGTAGGGCCACAAGGCCGCCTGTACACAGTTTTCAGCCTGAATTCACATCACCTGGGTGGCTTGAAAAAAAAATGCTCAGGCTGGAAACGTACTCCAATGTGGCCCCAAAGACGGTCAGAGCCGCCCCCGCGCACCTGCCGAAGCAAAGGAAAATCCTTTCTGGAAGAGACCGCATCCCTTCCGGGTTTCAAAGAACGAGCACCAAGTTGCAAGAAAAATAAGCCGCTCTTGGTTTAAAATTCAAGGCAAATCACTGACGACACAAGGGAACAGGGCACCGCGGTCAAGAGCCTGCACAAACAGCACGATCGGACCTCAGACAACGCGAGACGTCGCGACATCCGGCGCAGCGGGGGACGTGGCCGTTTCTAAGATGCGTCAGCAAGCAACGAGACGCGTGCACGTCCGGGGTAAGAGCCGGATATTCGGGGAAGCCTCAGCCACAGTCCTTAAACACGAGAGACCCGACACTTGGGATCTTAGCCAAAGCGGGTGGGTTTAACCGTGAGGACTCCAGAGGCGGACGTGCTGACCAGGCAGGTGCACTGGGAGCCGAGCTCTAGAATACGGGCCGGGTGACAAAGGGAGGACGGACGTGCTGGCGCAGAAGCCCGAGGGCGTCCTCAGAGCAGCTGGCCTGCGCGGGGTCGGAGAGCTCGGGGACATGAGGCCTACCCTCGAAGGTCGCCAAGGCACAGCGTCCTGCTGAATCCGAAGCAGGATAAAGAGAAGGAAATCTGCACAGAGACGCGTCCCAGGGGAACTGCGGGACCGCGAGGCGGGAGCCGGGATCCTGAAGCCACCGGGTGGGAGGCCGGACTACCTCAGAGGCCCGGGGCGCCCGCTTCTCGCAGCGGTGGGGGGGCCAGAGCGCAGGGAGAGTCTCTCAGGGACCGAGAGGGAGCACCTGCCGACCAGTGAGACCTCCTTTCAAGGCCAAGGGGGAAACAGAGACCCTGGACGAACCACCGCCGGGCTGAACTCGGGACCTGCCCCCCAGGGCGTCCGGGTCCCCCCAGGTCACAAGCAGAGGCGGGGGTGGCAGGGATGCGGGGCTGCCTCTAACCTGCCCCTGCCTGGCCACCACCTGCGATGATGACCACAGGCCTCTGCGGGACGTGGGTAAGGGCAGGACCCTCCATCTGGAGGCCACGCAGCAGGAGGCCCCCAGCCTCCGACGGAACCGCAGCCGCAGGGGCCTGGGCACAGGGGTCAAGACCTCCCGTGCGGCGGCTGTGCCCCAGGCCCGTGGGGGCCCAGCCGGCTGGCCTGACGCTGGGTGGGAGGTGCTGCGGTGGCCCCGTGAGGCGGGTTCGCCTGGGTGGGGGTCCGCCCGAGGCCCGGGCACGCTGGCCCACCGCAGCCCCGCTTTCACCCAAAGCGCCGTTCTCAGGCGGTGTCGGGGCGCATCCCGCCAGGGGCACCTGCAGAGGACCGTGGGGAGGCAGCGACACCTGCCCTGCGAGGGCCGCTGCAGCCGCGGAGGCCGGCCCTGCCCCAGGAAGCCGCCCTTCCAGGGGCCCCCGTCCAAGGACGGGTCGGAGCAGACGGGGACGCCTCGCTCACTCAGTGGCCACGAGCGTGGCGGCGGGACGACCCGGAGCAGGCGGGGCAGGGAGCGGGGCGTCGTCCGGCTCAAGCATCCCCCCAGCTCACAGCAGGTCTTGTCCCCAGTGACCCCCCCCGAGGCCGAGGCCTGGGATCAGAACACTGACCAGGGAAGCCGGGGGTGGGGGGGCCTGGAGCAACGTGTGCCCCCGGGGTCTGACCAGGGCCCGGCCTCCAGGGGCCTGCTGCTGTCTGAGGCGCGCGGGGCCCTGCGCGGGTCTGGTCCCGCCTGCCGTTCCTCGAGGGAGGGTCTCCCTCCCCGGCGTCCCCCGCCCCCGCAGGCTGCTGGGCCCAGCCGATGGGGAGCCCGGCGTGGCAGGAGGTCAGCGGCCTTGCCCCCCAGCAGGGACCGCCGCGGAGCCACTTGAGCCTCCCGGCCCCCCGGCCGACCCCCCGCCACGAGCCGCCGCGGGCCAACGCGGGCAAGCACCTGTGTCCCGGTCCCGCGCTGCGCCTCCCTCAGCTCCAGCTGGCTCCGGAGGTGGAGCACGCCATCGGCCGTCCTGGCCAGCTCCTCGGCCAGCCCGTCGTTGGCCCTCCTCAGGTGCTCCAGCTGTTGCCGGAGCAGGCTGTTCACCTGCGCCAGTCCAGAGCTCCTGGGCGGCACACGGCACCGCGGCCTGGCCTGGGGGCTTCTCCCTGGACGCCCCTCGGAGCCGAGCCCGGAGCCCGGAGCTTCCCCGGCCCGGCCGGCCCCGCTCAGCCGTGAGGGCCCCAAGCTGGCCCCAGGGGGCAACTGACCACCTGCAACGGGCCCCCCACGGCTCCCCAAACTGGGCCCGGTACCCGAGGAGCCCCGGCACCCTGCTCCTCCCATGCTGAGCCTTCCTGGCCGTGCCCCTCACGCGTGACCGGCTCCGGCCCAGGCGCCAGGTGGGGGGCCCGAGACACCGGACGGGCAGCGCTGGGAGCTGAGGGGCGCCTGCGGAGGGAGTGCCCGCGGCGGAGGGGGTCGGGCGTGCCCTCGAGCGGGCAGCCCCCTGCGACTGCGGGGTCCTCTCCCCAGGGAGCCTCCCTCCGAGAGCCGGCCCTCCCTCCCAGCAGGGACCTGCTCCGCTCCTCTTTGCAACCTGGGCATCGCCTCCTCTTGGGTTACGACCCCCCCCCCCCCCCCGGCTGTTTGTGAAAACCGGTTTTCTGAATGCTCGTCAGCACTTTGCTTCTTTTCCGGAGTCCCCGAGGATGAAGCAAGTAACGGGAAGCGTTCCGCCAACACGCCAACCTCCCCCAGGTCTGGACGCAGCCGAGCTCAGGGGCTCAGCGCCTCCTGGCTGCCCTCCCTGCAGTGTGGACGCGTGCCCTTCCCTCCCAGGGACGGCGCCCGGAGCCCGGGGCCCAGGGGCTCCTTCTGGAGAGCCAGGGGCACCACTGGGCGTGCTCGGGCGTGACCCACGCCTGCCAGTGGTGGCAGACGAGCCCCTGACCGGGAAATCAGGGCGGCCTGAAGCCAGAGGAGGCGGGGCCAGCGCGTGAACGAGTGGGGTCGAGGGCAGCACCCGTGGGCACCCCAGGACTGGCTGCGCTCCCGAGGCCCACGGTCGGCCCAGGGGACCCGCCTGCAGCACCGGCCAGGGCACCCGCGGGCGTCGGGGTGGAGGGCAGGGCGGGTGAGACCCTCAGACCCGTGGGACCTGCAGCCCCCTCAGGCCCACCCCGGTGGTCCCCGTCCCCGCCCTGCTCTGCCCACTTCTTCCCCTGCCTCCGAAGCCCGCGGCCAACCCAGCCTTACAGGCAAGTTGGGAGGAGGCCCCGGGGCGAGGGCATCTGCTGCCTCTGGGGGTGCGGCCGAGCTCCCTGCAGCCGCCCACACTCACCTCTGCTCGGCGGCCTCCAAACGGCCCAGGGCCTCCTCCAGGTCCACGCTGTGCTCCAGCTCCGACCTCCGCAACCGGGCCTCGGTGGTCTCCAGACGGGCCTGCAGCTGGAGAGGACGGTGGCCCACTAGCCAGCCGTCCCAGGGCCCACCAGGGCCCCCGCACACCAAGGGGCAGCGGCCAGGCCTTCACGCGCTGACCCCGCGCCCCGTGCCTGGCTGGCTGCGGAGGGGCCCCCGGGCCGGTTCACCAGGACTGAGCAGGCCTGGGGTCGCCCTGCCCGAGTGAGAGTGAGCATGGGGTCCCACTCCTCCCGCTGCCCCCCAGTTCCCGTCCGGCAGGTGGGCTTCCGCCCGGGGCAGGCCTGGGGGCGGGGGGGGGGTGTCATGGAGCTGCACCAGGCCTGCCTCAGGGCCGCGTCCTTCCTCCCCGCCTCCCTGCTGGAGCCTGAGAGGTGGGCAGCCTGGAGCTCCAGGAGGACGGGAGGTGCTGGGCGGACCCCAGACCTGCACCCCGGAGCACCTGGGGTGTCTGGGGAGGGGAACTCGGGCCCAGCCGGCGGGTGGGGGGGGGCTGGGACGCGGGAGGTCAGGAGAGCCTGCGGGCCCCAGGATGGAGACAGCCAAGGCCAGGGCAGGGGCCGGGGTGCCCACCCAGTGGACGTGCCGCACAGAGGTCACCCCCTCCCGGCCATCTGCTCGGGGGTCACGGGGGGAGGCCTTGCCCCTTCTGGCGCCTGCACAGGGTGGGGGGTGGGGGACGCCCTTGGGAGCCGGACATGTGTGCCGGGCTGCGAGGTCTGGGAGTTCAGTTCTGACTCATGAGGCTTACTAATGTGTCCGCAGGATTTCTGGCTTCTATTCCCGCCACGGATTCCCAACATCTCCCCACCCTGTGCTAGGAAGGCCCCCCACCCCCACGACTGGGCCGAGGCCGCAGACAGCCCGGGCCGGCGGGCGGGTGCCCCCTGGGCTCCTGGCCCTGATGGGGCCGAGGACGCCCCTCGTCGTGGTGTTGCCCCGAGGGGCTCGCCGGGGTGGGGGCAGCAGGGAGAGCAGGCGTTGGGTCTGGGGGCCGCTGGTGCCACCTCTCCCGGAAGCCCCGGACATCCCGGGGAACAGGGGGCAGCCTGGGGCAGCTCAGCCCCGGGCCAGCGTGTCCTCATCTGGCGTGGGGGCAGCGGCTCTGCCTCGGAGGGCACGGAGGGCTCTGGGGACAGCGGGGCCAGGTGGGCCAGACGCCGCAGGGGCGCGGGCACCCCACCCTGGGGCCGGGCATGCCGGGCTCTGGTCTGGCAGGTGTCCTCGCCTTTCTGCCTCGGTGTCCCCGTCTCCACACTTCATAGCCACATGGTCTCTTGCTGTGGCTGGAGGCGTTGGGGGTGCCCAGGGGACCAAGGATTGAGGACCCGGGGTCACAGCTGTCCTCTGAAGTCACAGCCGGCCTGGCTGTCAGGGAAAGGTGGAGGCAGGGGCGGAGCCGAGGGCGCAGGCCGGTTCCTGGGCAGACCCCAAAGGTGGGGCGCTGGGGCCAAGGGCTCGGGGCTCACCAGCTGCCCCAGCAAGCCCCCGGCAGCCAGGACACAAGGCAGTGCTCCGGCTGGGCTGGGAGACCGGGGCCTTCGTCGTGGGGGGGCCTGGGCACCCGTCCTGCGCGCACCCTCCCGCCTCCAGCCTGGCTGGGGATTCAGCTGTGCGGAGGCTGAGGGGACCGTCAGGCTGCGTCCTCAGTGCCACCGTCTGACCCCCGGCCTCCCGGACCGCCCTTCTGCTGGCCCCGCGCCCCAGGCACCGCTTACCCGCTCGCTGGCCGTGTGGCACCTGCTGGCCAGCTCGTCGTGCTCAGCGCCCGCCTGGGCCAGCAGGCTCTCCAGCCGGCACAGCTCCTGCTGCAGGAGCTCGTTCTCCTCCTGCAGGCGGGCCGAGGTGCCCAGCGGCTCCCGCACCCCTGCAGGGGGAGCACCAGGGTCAGCCCGCACCGCCTGGGCCACCGCGCCGTCCCCACGTCCCCACGGTGGGATGCGGGCGGGTCCCTGGGCTCCCTCCGCGGTCGGCCCCGACCTTCCGGGAGCATCCCCGACCTGACCCAGGAGACCCTGGCGTGGGGTCCTGGACGTCTCGCTCCAGGCCTCCCTCCCGCTCCTGGGGCCCTACGTCTCAAGCATCCTTGACCCCAACACGGCCCCAAAGCAGTTAGAGCAGAGGGCGGGGGAGAGGCCTGGACACGGGGGCCCCCGGCCCCCACTAGGCACCAAGACCTGCTGATGCAGGGTAACCGGTCTCATCTGAGCTGCTTCCTTTTTTTTTTTTTTTTTTTAAAGATTTTGTTTATTTATTCATGATAGTCACAGAGAGAGAGAGAGAGAGAGAGGCAGAGACACAGGCAGAGGGAGAAGCAGGCTCCATGCAGGGAGCCCAACGTGGGACTCGATCCTGGGTCTCCAGGATCACGCCCTGGGCCAAAGGCAGGCGCCAAACCGCTGAGCCACCCAGGGATCCCCCTGAGCTGCTTTCCTGAGCGCACGGCGGGCTTTCCTCCCCCTTCACACGCGCCCGGAGAGCGATGGGTCCCTCGGGAGGCCACAGACCCTTACTCTGCACGGGGGCCTCGGGACCCACACAGTCACAGGCACAGCGGGGGCCTCGTGGCCGAGCGGCCGGGTGGCCCTGCTGCAGGGACCCAGGGGGCCTGCGTGCTGCGGTCAGAGGCCCGGGAGGGGTGGGGGGCCCGCTCAGGGTCTGTGCTTCCTCAGCGTCGCCCTTCGGGATTTTCACTCCTCTAACGGAAAATAAATACGGAGGAAGTCGAGACGGTCACCAATGTGTCCCACACACGAATGCCACGCTGGACAGTCCTTGCGGCCTAGTGGGAAGCGTGCTGCGGGGATGGATGTGTGACCCCCGTGGGGACCCCGTGGGAGGGCGTGGTTCTCGGCCCGTCACCCTGCAAGATGACAGCCCAGGAGGGGCCAGCCGCCCGAGGGGGACGCTGCAGGGGTGGGGGGTGGAGAGCACTGAGGCTCGACTGCAGCTGCTGGCTCTGCGGTTCCCCTGTTGCCCACTACCCCCCCATCGTCACCCCGCCACCTCCCGTCACCTTGGTGTGGCTCGTCCCCCAGGCTGCCGGCCACGATCTCGCGGATTCGGGCGGGCACAGGAGTAGGCGAAGCCCGGCAGCCTTCCCCGCGAACGGTCAGCGCCCGATCCTCCCTGCTGGCCATGGGGCTCAAGACGGTGTCCTCCAGCCTCTGCAAAACAGCCATCCAGAGACACTGGGGGGTGGCAGCCGCCCCGAGCTTATGGGCTTAGTGGGGGCTGCACGCCCCTGCCGCAGCCAAGGGCCCCGAGAGGACTGCCCGAGGGTGTCGCCCGACGCTGCCTGGGGTCTGTGCCTGTAGAGTGGGATGACACCCTGGGAGCTCTGCGGGGGCCGGGCCGGTGTTCACGGGGGGCCTGTCCAGGGGCACCGGGGGGCGGTGCCCTTGCTCTGCTCCACGGGACCACCCGCAGCATAGTCTCCCCACTCTCCCGGTGGGGCTGCTGGGGGGGACTGGCAACTTGCAGGGACCTAGGACCTCCCTTTAGGACGTGGCCGGGTGCTGGGGCCTTCGTCCTGCCCAGCAGCAAGGGCACGAGAGGACAGGGCAGGACCCAAGGGAGGGGCTGTGGGAGGATGGCGAGGGCAGCCCTCCCTCCTGGCTGGGCCAGAGCAGGGCCTGGCAGCGGCCGGGAAGCCCCAGGGGCCCAATTCCCGGACACCGGTGTTGGGAGGCCCTGGGGATTCGGTGCGCCATGAGGCGGGCAGAGCTGGGGGAGGGCGGGGGCGCCCTCCAGACCCCGGCCCGGGCAGGGCCCTTCTGCTGGGTGTAATTGTGGTGCCGGCTAGGGCAAGGACCCTCGGGGCCTGTGGAGCATCTGGGCGTGAGAGGGCTTGGGGTGACAGGGTCACCGATGCTTCCCTGGGGTCCTGGAGACAGATGTCTGCCCCCGGGGGCTCTCCGGGGCTGCAAACCGGGTTCTCCTATCATGGTCCCCCAATCTCAAACTTCTGAAATCCATCACCGTGTGGTCAGACTCCCCCTGCCTGTGGAGGGTCTACCCCCCGGGGCCCCCCAAGCCCCCTCCCAGCCCAGGATCCTGCCGAGTGACCCCTGAGTGGCCTCCTGTCGCCTCCCTCCTCTGATTTCCTCTCAGCTCTCCCTGGAGGGCCCCGCACCCGGCTGTGGCCCTCGGCCCTGGCCTCCTGGGTGTGCCCCTGCTGTGCCCACCCCACTGCCGGCGCCCTCTCTGTTCCCTCTTCCCGAGACCCCAGCCTGGCGTCCCCTGCACACGCTGTCCCCAATTCTCCCTGGGCACAAGGCATGCTCCACGCAGACCAGACAGCCGGGGGTCACCCCGAGACCTGGGCTCCGTGTGGCACCCAGTAAGGCCGCACTCGGACGGATCCCGGCAGCAGCCCAGTTGCCGGACCGCCGCTGAGCAGACGCCTGGGCTGACTTCCGCTGCCCCCTGGTGTGGAACCTGGTCCTGGCCGGCCCGGACCCGGCCCTTCACAGGCTGGAGCCCGGCTTGGCACGGGGATGTTTCAATTTGAGAAAGTGGGGGGCCTCCGGGAGGAGCCTTCACCCAGCACCCCCAGGTGACCCCTGGGGTTACTGGGGTGGGAGCAGCCTGCCTGGGGGGAGGGGAGCCGGTGCCCCCTATGCTCTCTGGGCCGAGCGAGCCGGATGCCAAGACCATCAGCCTCCTCTCCTGTCCCCCCCCAGGAAGGGCAGCCCGAGGGGGGCGGGGGCCATGTTCACCTCCACCCAGATTCGCACGTGGGGAAACTGAGGCTCAGCCGGGTAGGCCAGGCCCGCGCAGGAGCAATGAACTCCCTGGGCCAGGCCGCACCGACTCTGCCCTGCGCGCTCCCCCACCCTCCGCGCTCCCTCGGGCATCCCAGGCGCCACCCGCTGACGGGAAGGGCAGCAGCGGCATAAACTTGACTCATTCCTAACATTTACAGAGGGTCACTTATTAGCCCAGACGTCCCAGGAGGCGCTGGGGGCGTAATGGGTTCCAGCTGTGGCCGGTGCCTGCGATGGGCCGCGGCCCAGCTGGAGCCGAGGGGGCGCGGCGGGGGGCACGGGGGGGGGGGAGGGACGGGGCGGTGTCGAGGGCGGGGAAGGGGCAGGGGCGGGAGGGGAAGGGGGAGAGGCCTGGGGCAGGGGCAGGGGCAGGGCAGGGTGGGGAGGGAGGGGCAGGCCCTGGAGGGGAGGGGCAGGGGCCGGGAGGAGAGGGGGCGAGGCCTGGGGCAGGGGCGGGACGGGGAGGGCGGGGTCAGGAGGGGAAGGCCCGGGAGGGGGAGGGCCGGGAGGGGGAGCGGGAGGGGGAGAGGCCTGGGGCAGGGGCAGGGGCAGGGTGGGGAGGGAGGGGCAGGCCCCGGAGGGGAGGGGCAGGGCCCGGGAGGGGAGGCGGAGAGGCCTGGGGCAGGGGCGGGACGGGGAGGACGGGGTCAGGAGGGGCAGGCCCGGGAGGGGAGGGGCGGGGCCTGGATGGGGCGGGGCCTGGAGGGGAGGGCCGAGCCGAGAGGGGGCGGGGCCTGGAGGGCGGGGCCTGGAGGGCGGGGCCGAGCCGAGAGGGGGCGGGGCCTGGAGGGCGGGGCCTGGAGGGCGGGCCCGAGCCGAGAGGGGGCGGGGCCTGGATGGGCGGGGCCTGGATGGGCGGGGCCGAGCCTGGGGGCGGGGCCTGGAGGGCGGGGCCGAGCCGAGAGGGGGCGGGGCCTGGAGGGCGGGGCCTGGAGGGCGGGGCCGAGCCTGGGGGCGGGGCCGAGCCAGGAGGGGCGGGGCCAGGAGCGGCGGGTGCGGGTCGGGGCGCACCCGGGGAGCCTGGGCGCGCAGGCGGGTCCGGAGGAGGCTCGGGCTGGGCCCCGTCCTGCCACGACCTGGGCGCCGCCCGACCCGGGGCCTCCTGTGAGACGGGAGGGGGCATCCCAGAGCCCCGGCCGCGGCCTTGCGGGTCCGAGCCCACTCACGCGGGGCGACCTCCCAACCTGCCCTTGAGGCGACCCCGAGTGGCTCCCCAGGCCGTGCGGGCGGCCCGGGCCGGGGCTGGGGGACAGCCCGCGACGGGCGCAGAGGATGGGCCTAGGGGAGCCTGGCGCCTTCGGGGGCGGGGAGGACGCGGCTGCCCGCACCCTTGGGTGGCCCCGACCCCTGAGCCCAGTGGCAGCCCCGAGCCAAGCTCCCACAGTGCCGCCGTGTGGCTGCCGGTGGCCCCGCAGGGCCCGCGCCCTGGGGATCGCTTAGCACACTTGTTGCACACTTGTCCCGAGAGGGCGGGTTTCCCCTGCACCCCATGGGTGACGAGGCTCACCCCGGCTCGGGCGCTCACGAGAGGCACGACCCACCCGCCCGTGGGCCCCGCGCCTCCCCAGGGCACGCTGGCCTCAGGTGCCCTCCCGGGTGAGGCTGGCACTTCCCGGAGCCCAGGCTGGTGGCAGGGGACAGAGAGCCCAGCCCCCCGCCTCCGGCCTCTGTGCCCGGCCTCCTGCCTCCTCCTTGGAGGCCGGCCGCCGCCAGGAGCGGGCACAGCTCGGAGAGCACATCCGAGGCCTGGGCCGCAGCCAAGTCCGGCTACCAGACGTCCACTGGCCACTTTTCCGTGGCGTGACCCGCCGCACAGAGGACACAGGCCGGGTGGGGGTGCCTGCCAGGCTCCGCGTCCTCAGGAAAGAGCTTCTCTGTGTCGGGGTAACACCTGGCCCTACGTGCTGTGCCTGGGCGCTGCCCGGTGTAGGTTTCTGTGCGTTTGTGAGCCTCGGGGGCCCTGGGAGTCCCCCCACCCCGGGAGCAGGGTCATGCTTCCTACGGGTGTCAGTGTGGTCCTCACCTCATAATGGGTGGGAGATCCGGGCCAGGCACTGAACGGGCGTTTGGGAGCGAGGGGCACACGTGGTCACTTGTCTCTGTGCCCCTGCCCGAGCCCCCAGCATGGTCAGTGCTTGGCGCAGGTCACTATGGGAACGACGGGAAACCTAGCCTAACGCGGAAATCACCAGGGGGCCTGTTGACCATGCTTGCTCCTGTGTCCCCAGGGCCGCACAGACTTCCCAGAGCCGGGCCAGGCCAGGTGGCCTCGAAGGATGAGGAGTCCCACAGCCAGAGGAGGCACAGGTCAGGTGTTCAGGCGGGGGCAACAGCGGCAGTGGGGTGGGTCGTCAGTCCGTGTGGGGCCGGGGGACGAGGCCATAGGGAAGGCGGGGAGCAAGGCAGGAGAGGACAGGGCGAGGGCCTTGATCGCCTGCCCCCTTGACGGCTGTGCAGCCACGGTCCCCTCGGACCCCAGGGTGGTGGTGGGGCGAGCGAGGTTCTGAATGAGGAGGGGGTGGGGGCCACCTGATTAGCGCGGCTGCTCCGTCTGACCAGGTGTGATGTGACCTTGGCCGCAGCAAGGCCCGCGGGGGGGAAGGTTCGGAGATGGGCTGGCGCCGCTGTCCCTGGCTCGCGTGGGAACGGCACGGGGCTCGGCCCTCGGCAAGTGACCACGGCGTGACGATGCCCTCAGACCACCCCAGCTCCTGTCCCGTGGGGGGACCCTGCAGGTTCTGGCCCCGGGGACCCGTCTCACGCCCTGATACAGATGAGGATACTGAGGCACAGTCGGTGACAGAGCCGGCTCCGGAACTGGGGCACCTCGCTGCCCTCCCTGCTGCTTGGGGTCTGTGCCCATGCCCTGCCCTCCTCCCCCGAGACCTCCCCTGTCCCCCCCTCCACTCTCAGGGGCCCCCACTCTGGCAAGGCGTTTAATCTCTTTGGTGACAGAGATTCCAGCACGAGGCCTTCCCTTCTCCTGGGGGACCTCCTGGGGCACGCGCAAAGGCAGCGATGCGGGATTGGCCCTCCAGGAGGGGCCCCCGGAGGAGGAGCTGGTGGTGGCCGTGGGCCGGCGGGCCAGCTCCCCGCGGCTACCATTTACAGAGCGACAGCAGCGGCTCACGTCAGGTGTCCAGGAGCAAGTGTAATAACTGAGCACGCGCAAGACCTGTTCATTGACAACCGCGCGGAGCAAAATCTAAAAACACAGAACAAGCGCTTCATCAAACAAGACGTTGCTCGTGTCCACGAAGTAGAAGAGACCCCACGTCCCGGAGATGGCCGATCTCCT
The DNA here is from genome assembly GCF_053574225.1 of Canis aureus. Taxonomy (NCBI): domain Eukaryota; kingdom Metazoa; phylum Chordata; class Mammalia; order Carnivora; family Canidae; genus Canis; species Canis aureus. Next base: position 51,913,828 of record NC_135634.1, on the reverse strand, counting down.
CGCCTTAGCTACATCCGTGAAATCCCAGTCCAACCCAATCCGGCGGAGTTTTCCTTTTGTAGAAATTGAAAACTGATTCTAAAATCCATTTGTAAATGAAGAGTCAGAAGGATGAAGGTGACCATGAAGAATAAAGCTGGAGGGCGGGCGTAGGCTCGCGGGGGGCCGCGTCCCGGGCCTGCAGCGGCTCAGCCAGCCAGGTGCTGGGGTACGGGCCCGGGACCAGCGGGGGGGTGTACCTGTGACCCCGCACACGCAGGCACCGTGCACAGGCGTGCACACACGCTGCTGCATGACAAAGGTGACACGGGCGGTCAGGGCTTTTCAATGCGGGAGTGGGGGGAGGGCCACTGGGTATTCAGATCAAGAAACAAGAAAGCTTTTAGTTTCAAATATTTTCTGAATATTGATTGATTGATTGATTGGTTTTAGGGGGTGAGGGGCAGGGGGCTGAGGAGAGGGAGTCCCAAGTGGACTCCGCTGAGCACCCAACAGGGAGCTCCACGTGGGTCTCGATCCCACGACCCTGAGATCACGACCTGGGCTGAAACCAAGAGTTGGGCGCTTCCCTGACCGCCCGGCCCCCCCAGGCGCCCCAAACAAGAAGGCCTTTAAAATAAATGTAGAGGAACGTGTTCGTGACTCCGGAGTGGGCTAAGCGTGTTTCTCAGCACGCCAGGATCGCTGACGTAAGAGAGAAAAGAATCGATCAGTTGTGCTTTAGGAGAATCATGAGCTTCTGTGCGTCAAGAGATGCCACTGCAGGAGCGGGAGGGCCGCTCGCGGCAGATACGGGGCGGGGGGGGTTCACCCAGTAAGGCACTCGCTTCCGGTGACCCAAGTTCCTATTAATACTTCGATAACAGAAAATGGACATTTGAGAGCAGACGCTTCACAGAGAGGATAGATGTGAGGGCCCCATAAATACGCTGCAATGTAGGGGCGCCTGCGCGGCTCAGTCGGGGGAGCGTCTGACTCCCGGTGTCGGCTCAGGTCGTGGCCTCGGGGCCGAGGGATCGGGCTCTGCATCGGGCTCTGTGCGCAGCGCGGAGTCCGCTTGAGATTCTCTCTCCCTCTCCGCCGCCCGCCCCTCGCCCGTGCACGAGTGCACGCTCTCCCTCAGATGAGTGAGTCAGATCTTTAAAAAAATGCCGGAATGCCACATGGTCACCAGGTAAATAAGTGGCGGATCCCGACGCAGCCCCGCGGTGCGCCCGCCGTCAGGGCAGGATGCAGTCGCCGAGGGGCTGCGGGGCCGGCAGGGCTACACAGGCGCCCGCATCCCCGGGGTCGCGCCCTTCGGGAGCCGCTCAGCGGCATTGGCCAGGCCCGGCACACGGAACCCGCGGCCCGGCCTTTCCACGTGGGCGCAGGCCCCCGACAAAGGGGATTTATGGGGCCCCCGCGGATCCGGGCCGAGTGCTCGTGGGCGGCGTCACGCGGGGCCGCGGGGGAGACTCCGCAAATGGCCGTTTGTACAACAGATAGAGAGCGAGGGATGTGCACACGGTGCACCCCTGCGCCGCGGCGGAGCGAGCAAGAGGCCACCGCGGGCTGCCTTCCGGGGGCATTGCACGGGCGGAGCCATGCTCAGGGAGTGGTGCACACGGGCACATGCTGTACACACACACGGGCACACGCTGTACACGCGCCCACACGAATGTATCTTTAGGAACAGGCAAGACCAGCCTATGTCGGGGGGCGGCTTCTGGATTCTGAGACGTGGCGCCAGCCGCTCGGTTACGCTGCACACTTAGGGTGTTCTGCGTGTTTCTGGACGCCTGCAATAGCACTTCAACCCAAAGGGGAAAATAAATCACTGATTCTTTTTTTTTTCTCTCAGAGGCCAGTTCTTTGACTATGGGATCGACTCCTTCCCCCACCCTTGTGGGCAATGTCTTTCCATCCGCTCTCCGATCTACCGCAGCCCCACCCGGGGCTGCCCCCGCCCCCAGGGAGCCCCTCCACCCACCAACCTGCATATCCCTTTATTCATCCATCCTCGGATCTACACTTCGGCGAACTGCAGCTTGTTCCAGCGTGCCGCGTGTTCGTAAATAAGGTTTTGTTGGAGAATAATTATACCCATTTGTTTCCGTATTGTCCATGGCTGCCTTCGTGCTGCAGCAACAGAGTGGAGTGGTTGCTACAGAGACTTCACGGTTTGCAGAGCCCGGAATATTAATTATTGGCCCTTTCCAGAAAAAGTTCGCCAACCTTCACTGTCTTCCATCTGTCCACTCGTCCCATCGTATCATTCCCCGTGCCGTGCCACATCAAGACATCCCATCCATCCCATCCCATCCCATTCCATCCTTCCCATCTGATCCAACCCAACCCAACCCAACCCAACCTACCTCATCCTCTGTCACGTGCCTCACACATTCCTCCAGCAAGCCTTCCCTCTTCCTTACGTATCAGTGATTTTTCTCTCTTTTGGACCATTCTTAGTGGACCAAACTGTTTAAATTTATATCCCTCTTTAAAAAAAAAAAGGCGTTGCTCCTTCCTGCGCCTTGAGGTATCCTTGGAGTAAAGGTCACCCACGACCTCCATGTTGCCAAGCCCAGTGGTCCAGGGTCTCCCTCTTCCTGGATGTGTTGGCAGCATTTGGGTCACCATCTCCTCCTGAAACACTCGCGTCCTGATGCCACCTGCCTCAGCTGTTCTCACCTCACTGGCCACCCGTCTTGGTCTCCTTGGCTGGTTCCCTCTTGCGTCTCCCATCTCGAAGTGTGGGCGTGCTCCATCTCCTCTTTCTGTGCACACTCACCCGGTTACCCACACGCCCACACTCCAAATGTCTATTTCCAGCGTGGAGCTCCCCGCCCCCCGAGGCCAGGCCACATGCCCACTCACCTCCCTGCCTCCCTGTGGGTGCTAATGGGCTTTTCTGCTCTAAGACATTCCAAACAAAACCTCTGAGCCCAATATTGGCAAACGAGGCGTAGAAAAACGATTTACAGGGCAGCCCGGGGGGCTCAGCGGTTTAGCGCCGCCTGCAGCCCAGGGCATGATCCTGGAGGCCCGGGATCAAGTCCCTGCAAGGAGCCTGCTTCTCCCTCTGCCTGTGTCTCCGCCTCTCTCTGTGTCTCTCATGAATAAATCAATAAAATAAAAATCTTAAAAAAAAAAAAAGAAAAGAAAAACGATTTACAAATCTCTGTATGTTTGGAAATTAGGCTATTTATACCTCTGGATAGCCCATGGATAAAATCACAAGGGAAATTTGGACACAGTTTGAACTGGACACTAATGAAAATTATTATCTCAAAATTTTTGTATTTGAGAGACGGTGGGGGCGGGGTAAGCGTGCACGCGGGTGTGCCGAGGGAGAGACGGGAAGATGGAGAGAGAATCTGAGGCAGACTCTGCACCGAGCCCGACCTGATCCCACGACGGCAAGATCACATCCTGAGCTGAAACCAGGAGTCGGACACTCAACCGACGGAGACACCCAGGTGTCCCGTTAAAATTAAAAAAAAAAAATTTTTTTTTGTAAAGAAAATCTGTAAATGAATGAGCTAAGCACACATCTTGAAAGATTAGATGAGCAACAACCCCAAAGAACTGAGAAGCAAAGGAATAATAAATATATACGTTAAGGAAACAGAAGATAAAAACACCGTAAAGAGGATCAACAAGGGCCGAAATCAAAGAAACAGGGGCACGGCTTCGGGGTGACCCGCACCTCTCCGTGTGCCCGGATGCCCCCGAGAGGCACACCGACACCCCGGGTGTCCCGCCCCCCAACCCCAGGGCCGGCGGCCACCCTGCTTCGGATCCTCAGCCGAACGGCAGCAAGAGGATATCAGGAACAATTTTTGCACGGAAATTTGAAAATTTAGATATTGCGGACAAATTCCTGGGAAATCATTAATCGAAACCTACCCCCGAAACATCCTGGCACGTCCGGTAGCTCTTATCTTAAGGAGCCGAGACCCGGATCGGCTCCCTGCCGACTGGCCCCTGAGCCAGGGCTGTCCCGTGGGGGCGCGTCTGCTGCTGTCGGCTCGGGGTGCCCCACCCTCCGAGATCCCGGATCGGAGCGGACGGCCGGGGCCAGGCGCCCTAGGGTGCCGTGCAGGCGCTGCCGGGGGCCCCCCCAGGCGTGGGGAGTGTGTGCAGGCCGGGTCACACGCAGGCCACGACCTCCAGCCACACCCCGCCAGGCCCTCGGTCTGCGGCGCCTCCAGCCCTCGGGCCCTGCCTCCCCGTCTGGACAGGCCTATCTGGGCGTCTCGGCGCCGGCCTGCTGCGCCCCGGGGGGTGGCACCCCGATCCCCATCGCCACACGCAAATAACAGGTGTCGGCTGGACGGGCAGAGGGCCCTCGGCCGGGCTCCCTGTGGCTTTCAGGGGACAGTTCCCCACAGGCAGTGGGGGCGGGGGGCGGCCGCGTCTGCCAAGCACCTGTGCCCACTGCCAGACAAGGGCCCCAGGAACCGCCGGTAACCATAGCGACGTGGCTGGGGGGGGGGCAGCCTCTCTTCTGGAAT